>NC_083650.1:23995350-24348107 GCF_963576545.1 Limanda limanda
CGAACAGTCTTAGCGGCCTGGCAAGGAAATGCTTGATCAGTCAATCACATTGGCAATTCTAGCGAGGGATGATCAGGGTACTTCTAAAGGGCATTCCTTAATTTGGTGTTTTGTCAATGGCTGTGGGAAAAGCTGTCTTGGCCACAGCGGTTTAAAGAACCAGAGGACCCTCAAATCCTCTAAACACCCACTTGAAACTCTTGAAGGACTTCTTAAACCTAGTTACCACTGGAACCCCCAAAAGACACCATCAACCTTCTTAAAGACCACAAGACGCTGTGCAAACTCCAAGACTCCTTCGTTGAAATACCTTCTCGATCAAAATGACCAACAGAGTCCTTCTAGAGGATTTTTACAATCTCCAAAAAATGTATTAAATGCTAAAGTACCACTAGAACCTGACAACTAAAACCTATATCTCTTCAATTTCCACTCAAGCCCTCTAATGATCCTGAGACCAAATCAATCAGGATGATAAATCCACGGTTCTGCTACATGCTCAATTTTTATTCCCATAATTTGAGATAGGAATGGTAAGATAAGGTAAGATAGCTAATATCTATATCTTTTTGTAGCTTTATACATTCTAACTCGGCATAACACACTGTAAAACACTGTCACTCTGCCCGCTTTTGGGTTGTTTTCCGATTCAGTCTCTTAACTATAATTGTGTGCAGAATATTTGTTATAGCCTGTTGTTCTCAAGCCAACTAGTGCTCTGGTCAAAGATCATTGTGTTCCAAATTGCACAGGTCCTTTGTGGGACATGGCCATGGCTACTTTGATGTTGCCCTTCTACAAAAAGAAAATCCACTGATGATTACTCAGGAAGCAGAGAAGACATGAACTTGTACACAAGAGAATTACTAAAGTAGGAACACAGGCCTATAGAGTCATTAGAAAGTGCATTAAGGGCTAATGCTTTCCCCATGTGCTTATAACTTTGAGATACAAGGAAAACAATTGAGAGTTTACCTTGAAAATAATACCATTAACTATCATCACCACAAACCTTCCCTCCGAGACCAGATTTATTGGTCTCTCTTATCTGCAGTTTTCCACTCATTAACAAGAAAATATGTATTAATTTTCTTAGCTGAAGGCCTGGACCACAGTGGGTGCAGTGTATATGGGTTTCAAGGCTGAGTTACTCATGCATCACTTTCACAGGATTTTCCTTCTATATGTCCAGCAATTTAAGAAGTATACATATAAAAAGCAATGGGTAACTGTAGCATCCAGTCTGCCCTAAAGAAGTAGTGCTGCTGAGGGGACATATTATGACCCCTGTCTTGTAAACACAACAATGGCTGAAACTCTTGTTGAGAGACCATCGCCACCATCTACAGGTAACCATGTTTGTGCTTAAATACAGCTCCTTTAATTTGAATAATTAAAATTATAATAACGATAAATTCAAATGAAATAAATAGACCTTTAATACATTAAATATAGTGATAGCTGTTGTCTCAGAATACTTAGAGAAGTAGCTGAAAATTGAAACTTAAAACAATGAAATTACTTCTTAAATTAAGAAAACTCTTGTGAGTTAAAGGATATTTCAGGATCATAGGATGTGTGAGAACAACATGCTATTGGCTGAAATCGGGGGGGGGGGGGGGGAGGAACAATCATAACAAATGTCCAGCTATCAATTTGTATTGTAGTGTTAGTTTAAAAGGAAATTAAATGCAGCCGTTTACAGACCTGCTGACTCCACCTCTTGATGGTTGATTGTGAACTTAAATAGAAGGTGAAGAGAAAGAGATGTTTACGGTATCTATATCAACAGGATATCCACATTATCGACACAAGCACTCAGGAAATCCAATGTTTGTGCACTGCTTTTGTAATAGCAGGGTATTTATTGTCTTTCAGTGCGTCACATGCAGACTTTCAGAGATGCTTTTCTGGCTCTAAGTTATCAGTCTTAGTCTACTTCTGATATTGTGACAATTTCAAGTCATTAGCCTTTTTGTGAACAAAAGGTGGCATTTGTTCGTCTGTTTGAGGACAATACCACGATTATTTTGCACAGTCAGTTCAAGGACAATATGTCAGGCGTTGGTTTCCTCTCAGGCTGCATCCTTCTCTGTTACTGCTGCTGCTATTTATCATCTGTACACTGAGCAGGATCAGAGTGTCTGCACCACACATGTGTGGCTTTTTAAACTGGTACACAGCTCTTGTTTGCTATTTTCATTTTTATTTAATTTATATCTATTCAGTGACATTACCCGCTGATTAACAGAAGACACATGAAAGAGTCAGAGATTGTTATGATCTGTCATCTCTGCAGGTTTTAAGAGGCAGGAAATAATAATGTAAACTATTAGGAGCAACGAAAATAAATAAAATTAAATAATAGAAGAACAAAAACATATTAAACAAATTATAGCTAAAATAGATGAATATTACAGATATGCAGTATATTTATATTTGCTCATGGTAGGTTCTTGAAGACAAAGTAAAGTGAATCGCAGCTAACTTCCCAAACGGATATATTTATTCAATTGTTTCTACTCAAGTAAGGTATAGGATGTGGAATTAAAATGAATTACCCAAGTGCTAACTTGACTTGGTCGAGTTTACCTTTTATGTTTAGCACATATATAAGACATAAGATGACCTGGATGCACAGAAACATGTGTTTACCGTTCAGTTTATGTGCAAAGAATTGAATGAAGGTAGAAATAGATTATATGTTTTCAAGTTGAATTAGTGGTGAACAAATTTAATTTAACTTAGAAGGTTTCAGTAAAACAGAACTATCTATTTGTTGGCATGATGCTGAAAGTGAGGGCTGAAATTACTGGTCATTGACTAGCTTTTGATTATATGAAATAGATTCATCTTTTTATTATTATCATAACTATTAGAGATGGTGGTAGAATTTGTGGTATTGTTAGAATGGGTCATGTACAATGACATTTGTAAATGGTTTATATGACCAATAAAGAGCCAATATGCCATTGCTAATAAGCAACTATTGAATGATGAATCAGAGAACCTAAACCTTAAGTATTACCCACTTCACCTATGTAGTGCAAGGTACTATCATTTATTTGTCAAAGGTTTTTTTTGTGTCCTTGCCGTTCATTATCAATAACAATTATCCTTGAAGGGTTACAGTGGAATTGGAGCTAATCACAACTGAAATTGAGGCGTGTTACACCCTGCACAGGTCGCCAGCTCATCATAGAGCCTATGGCACATTCACACCTATGGACAATTTAGAGTCTCGAATTTACCTAATCCCCAATCTGCATGCTTCTGAACAGGGAGGAACCCAGAGTACCGGGAGATCGCGCACACAAACACAAGGAGAAAATGCAAACTCCACACAAAAAGGATGAGGCATAAAGAGGATCTGATCCCAAGCTATTTCTTACTGAGCAAGTGCTGACAGCAGTGTGAGCTTTGGCTCAGTCTACCAGGGTCCCACTCTATTTTGTCTGGACATGCTGTTGGTAACATCATTGCAGAGCTGCTGCCATTTGAAACGGCATGCTGGCAACTTATCAAGCTTGACTCAGGCAGGAGAAGCATTAGGTTCACCTGTCCCACCGGAGGACATGGTCCATTTCCAGGGCATCTTGAGTGCTGAAGGAAGAGAAAGAGAAATGTTCTCACTAAAACAACCCATTCACACCAGTGACAGGGCTTTACTATTCAAAACACTTACAAGCCCTTTGCACTGTATCATATTCATCACTTGCGTTGGAGTCTGTTTGGCTCGAAGCCTTACGTTTAAAAGAGCCACATTTGTCAGCGATGCACTTACGCATTCATGTGGACAAATTAATCGACCCACCTCGTCCAGAATTGCCACCCACAAACTCCTGCAATGGTAATTTATAAAGTGAACAGCACCTGAGTCAACAGAGCAAGTGCTCAGCTGTAATGAGAGGCTTCGAGAGCACCCACTACTCTCCACTACGGATGCAATTACTCGACATAGACATTCATTTAACACAACCCTGCACAACCCCATTCAATAAAGTTTATATGTTTGTACAGGGGTAATATACAGGTCTGGAACATTGGGGAAATTAATCATTTCCAGGTCTTTGAATCTTTCTAGTAAATCCAGAAAACTCTGTTTGTCTGTCAAGACTTTTGGAAGAGGGGTTGTTGTGACCTAAACCCTAAATCCCCATTTGTTTTAAACTGCACTAACATAATCACAGATGATGGGATGACATCACAAGATGTTGCTTTGCGAGTTTGTAAATAAAACCCATTTTCCTGCCAAACGCTGACAGGCTCATTTTGCACATGCATTCAACACAGTTGAAAAAGGCTTGAAACAAAGGCTCAAAGGGGGAATTAAAGGTGTCCTCTGTGAAGAGGTGGATGTTTACATTTTTGAATTTAAATCATGTGTTTGTTACCCCACTATATGAAATAAACAACAAAATGACAAAAATATTATATTTTGTAACTATATCAACTATGGACATCACTAATATGTAAGCATTTTCAAGTTCTTTGCAATTAATAGGGTTAGCAGATACATTTTCCTTTCATAAAGCCCCTTGTCTTACCTTGGACAGCAACCCTCAAAAAACAAACACCCCCACCCTTCCGGTTTCCTTATGACCACTACAGCTGTGTTTCCACTGCAGGAACTTGCCCCAGGAACTATGAATCTTTGCATGAAGTCTGTGCCTTTCCACTGCAGGAACCAGGGTCTATATTCAAATCTGGTGAAATGTATCCCCATCACTCCAAAAAGGCCCTGCTTGGGAAAGTACGAGAACCATGAAGGTGGGGTTTCAGCTCTGAAGATGTCTGATTCGTCAAGCTGGGTTTAATTTCAACCTGTCAGTCTCAGCTTGTTAAACCTTTTCATTTCAGGTGTTTTGAAAACATTTGGTTACTAGTGCACAATTTAAATTCCCTCCACATGTCTCCTGCCTCAACACCGCCTGGTGGTCTAGAGTGGAACGCTTTCTTGTTGCCGATGGTTGTTCTACAATTTGCACAATCTCCCCTGGACTTGTCTTGGGAGGTTTTGTCAATAAAAAGGAAAGACTGAACAGATTTCCTGAAACTTCATCTCAATAAACACAAACACAAAAATTCAATCTACACTATGACTTTTTAATCTTTAACCAAAACCAAACAATTCCATCAACACAGAAAGCCAGCTAATGCATAGACACTATTCACCAATCATAACACACTACATAAATAAATGCAAAACACTGCACTCTGAGCATTGCAGATTTTCGTTTTATCTCTAATGCACAATGACTCAAAAATATTTATTGTTGGACATCTGAACATTCCTCCACAGGTGAAAACTTGTGTTTAAACAAGAAAAATTGCAGTAAAAATAAAATAAAAAACTGCACTTCATGATTTTACAGTTAGCTTCAGCATTGAATAGATCCAGTAAGAATAGATCCAATAGATTCTATATCATCACACGCTGTATCCATTGACAGGAGGAGAATTTCCTGGGTATACACTTTCTACCACCACGCTGAGAAAAAGTATTCTACAAGGTTTAGGAAGGGAGTTTTTGATGGAAGGCAAATTTTGGTAATTGATAAATCATTCAAATGCTCTTTGACCACAATGAAAGCTCACGCCCCAAATGAGAACCATGACGTTGATGATACTGATGGCGTTAGGTGTTGTTGGTCCTAAAGTAACATGATATGGATACGCGTGTTCAGTTTTTAGTTGTTGTGTGTTAACGATGACAACAGGGTGTTAGTTATGTTTAACCATTGAGGCCTGTGTTTAGTGAATGAGAATATGGTGATAGTTTATCATAATGGTTGATTCAGATTTTGCAAAGTTTGTCTAACTAGAGGAACTGTGTTTACAGTTTTCAAACTGTGTGATTAATTTAATGAAGTTGTTTTTACCGTTGACAGTTTTGTTGAGAGATTTGGGTTTTGGCAATTCAGAAACTCTTTAAAATTAATTTCCTGCCATTTGACAGGTCAATTAATATAATGAATTAACTCCTGACCACCTGGGCCATTGTGTAATGTAACACAGCTGGACATCCATCTATAAATCCTCCTCTATCTGCAGATCAGCTGTCCATAGTCAACTGTTGAGCCAAAATCTATTTCAGATAGGGCTGCTCTTACCCACATTGTTGAGTTGTTTCACGGGCAGTGAACCCTTCAGACTCATATACATTTATGTACAAACTCATCTAAAAATACAGTCAGATCTGCGTGTCATCATGGCAATGTGGCGACAGCAACTGTAGCAGGAACTTCCACAGAGGTGGATATAAGTCCTTTGGCAGGTGTTTACATGTCTGTTTGTGCGTCCGTCTGTGCACAGATATTGTTACAGTAAGAGCATCACAACCATGCAGGATAGTCACAAAACTTTGTAGGGGGTTGTTTGTAGGGAGAGGGGCCACTGCTCCTCCATTTTACAATCGTGACCAACATTCACTGTGATTCAAGGAACACTGTATACCAGTTTGACCGATTCCCATCCATTCAAAATCATTGGGTAAAACTACAGACGATCTTGAGGTCTGCATGGGTTTCTAAGACGAAGACTGGTTCAAAATTCCTTATAAACTTTGTACTGCAGCTACTTGCAGCTCTTGTTTGAGGTTATTCCTGCCAAAGGAAGTTGGACCAGTTACAAAATCCAAGAATTCACTTACTTACAGCACTGTGAATATTACATGTGTGTTAAACAAACAGACAAAACAGATTATAATTGTTATTACTTGACTTGGATTAATATCAGATCACATTTTCTGACACATATAACAACCCCTGCAGCATTACCTACAGACCATCTGCCATGTCCACCAATCCCATGCAGTGTCAGCGGGGTCAGCGACCAGCAGTCCAGAGAACAGAGGAACAGAAACAACAGAGCTTCTGCCTGGATCAGAAATACGTCCTTTATATATATGTAAAAACATTTACTTGCCCTACTAAACCAAGAGGATATAACCCTCTTACTTACATGTGATTTCTGTCTGCAGGTCACTGACATGTATTGGCCTTTAGAGGTTCTTGTTTGAACCACCTTCATGGTCTCATTTAACAATCTGGATTTCCCTTGTTTAAATGATTACTTTGGATAATCCAACTAGATGTTTTAGAAACATTCTCTTTGTCACAAATACTCAGCTCACAAATAAGTGCTATTAAAAGGTCTGTGATAGATAGATATCCAGTAATGTCCAACAGAATTTATTAAAAACATGTTCTGGAAGGAAAGCAGAAGAACCCCTGATAAGTCAAAGAATAAAGTTCAAGGAAACAACAAGTTAATCTTGGGAAACCTCCGGTCTCTGGGCCATACACGTGATCTGAGCCACAAGATAATTCATGAATACAAAGAGAACAACTCGGATAAACAAACAAATTTATTATGACAATAATGTAAAATAGTAGACAAACATGTCCTTCAGGGTGGTCCTTCCTGGCTGTATTCCTGTCAGGTCACGGTCAGGGTGAACGCAACACACACGTAGCTGTTGAGTGTCATCACTGACAGACATCATGGCGACAATCATGAAGGGAAAAGTAAATGCAGAATGTTGGGCTCTTCCAGGGAAATGGTTAAATGGTCCGTTTTTTCTTTTGTTGAAGTATAAACCAGTGTGTTTAGTTTGCAGAGAGACACTACAACTGAAAAACCCTGAGAGACTTCAAGGACCTTTTTCTTTCTGCCATGTGATGAAACCACAGATCTTCCCAATTCATAGAACTTATTGTAAGGCTTCTTTGTATTTTGTAAAAAAATGTTTTGCCTAAAATCTATGAAATTGTATTTGAAAGCAGAAAGCTCATTCTTGTTCTTGACTTCAGGCCTGGACCAATCTATTGCACCTACTTTGATGCAGCATCTGTAGGAGTTTAGACAACAAATGACAATAAAAGAAAAACAGGTTGATATCTAGTTTAACATAGTAACAAATCACCGGGAAGACTGACACAAACTTGTAAAACACCTGAAGGGGTTTTGCACTGAAAGCGGTGACATGTTTTGCCAAAGTTTCACAAATTCTTGGTCTTGAGTAAAACTAAAGTGGACGTTTAATCTTAGACTAAATCTAAAAGAAGCTGATAAAACGAACAATATCTGTTAGAGAACATAAAGGAACCACTGAGCGAAAAAATATAGACCAAACCATAAAATAGCCTAGCAGGTTGCGTTTCAGAGTAAATCTACACCACAGCTCCATCTTTATGCCTGCAGCACTAAATATAAACAGAGACAGCTGAGAAGGGCAGGACCCGGTGCTTCCTGGGGTTAAATTTGAGATTTATGCCAGAGAATCACCAGCGCAGCCTTCAACCGGGGGTCGCTCCTGGCACTGTGACTCCGAGGAGCAACTGGTCTGTTCCCAGACCAACATTTCTTTCCCTTTTTTATCTAGAGAGATGAGATGAGAGGTAACAGGTGAGGTGAGACAGCACAGGACAGATCTTACGTGAGGTGGCATAACAGGGCTAACACAACAGGGTCTTACAGCTTATTGATCTGGTACTTTTTGTTATTTTTAATAAAAAAATGTGGGACTTTTTCTTTGACACCATTTTGACTGTATAAGTCTTCCTGAAGACCAAAATCCACTAAATCCATCCATGCTCTGATGGAAAAGGACACTAGGCCCCTGAAGCAAATCTCAGACTACAGGAGTTTTTAGGTCCTGACTGATTTGGAAATTTGACATTATTACTCACAAGAGGAGAAAAAATCTACACAGATATGTTTGTATCTAATCTCAAACATGCACACATTACAAGATTTTAAACTATTGTCAAACCCCACAATAACGGATCCTGATCCAGATATGCACCAATATTCAATGGGTTCCTCCTGACCCAGACAGCATCCTTCCACCAAGTGTTGTGGTAATCCTTTCACATAAAAAAACAAGAATTTAAACCAACAAACAAACAAACAGGGGCGAAGACATAACCTCCTTGGTTGAAGTGAAAATGTTATGGGACACAAGTGTTCTCAGCATGACCACCTGCTCTATATAGGCAGGTGTAGGACTGTGCTAAACACACTGACTCTCGCCACGTAGACTCCATTTACAACCAGCATTAAAGAGTTGAGTCAACATTTTATGATTGTTTTATGATCTAGATATGATTTTACCCTGATTACATTTGCACCTGGGTTTTGTCTAGTTCACATTACATCCTCATCTCGTGCAAATCCAAAAAACAACATCAAAAGAAGATAGAAGAAGATGGCAACCATCTGTTAAGTTGTGTTATCGTGTTTTCTTGAATTCTGATTCACTCCATCCACAGAAGAAGACGACTGCTTCCTGTGTTTACTGGCTAATGGTCGCCAGCTATTTCTGTCTGGTTTGGAACATTCATGTTTATTATTTCTTTCCACGTAGATGCTATATGTGGAATGAAAAATTCATCGTGAGTTATTTACACTAATTTGCATGCGGTCAAACACTCTCCCATTACAGTTTGCATTTCCAAAATGCATTTCAATGCCAGGTGTATTTTGGTTATAACATTGAAGTGATATATTGGATTAATAACGTCACATCCTCTACTGGGACTCTCCTCCCTCCGAGGTGCACAGACAAGTCACAGTGATACAAAACCCTGTGCAGCACCTGAAACATGTCACACATGAACCATGTAGGGGGGGGGGGGGTACTTTCTACTTTCTCCTCCAGAAAGACACTCCAACAGCTGCTGAGCTGCTGGAGGCTGCTACAAACAGCTTCCTGCACGCTCACAGGTCCTGAGGGATGAATTAGGTGGAACATCGATTGCCAAGCTCGAAAACTGTGTTTCCTCTTTGACTCGAGTTTCAGGGAGCTACCTCTCTTTCTAAGGCACCTTGTCATCACAGGACTTGAAGCGACATCTAAACCACTTTTATAAATGTAAAAAAGACTGTTGTGGACAGTTGTGTGCAGCTCCTTGTAGACTCAGTGCTCAGGAGGAACTCTGAACATGAGCTCAACCTCTTCAGTGTTAAAGAGTGAAAGCTGGACACTGAGAGGTACAACGTGAGTGAAATTTTAGCTTGTTTCCACGACGGGAACTTTAGCTTTGACACATGACTCATTTTAGGAACTCATGAGAAAACACATGTCCTTATGCATTTTGATGAACAGTTTTTTGAAAACATGGCACATTTTGAATTAAGGTGTACGTATGGTAGTTGACAATTTGTATGGGTGATAAGGGGGGGGTATCATTCTCTCAAGTAACCCAACCTGATAATCTTTCAATTTTGCCATCTCTTCTCAGCCATCCTCCCATCCCCTATCGGAGAGAGAGTGCAGCATGTGTAGAAATAGTATTTGTGCGTGCAGGCATACGCAATCTATCAAGGTTCAAAAGTTGAAACCTCCTGCTTCTGTGCAACAAAACAGGAGGAGGCCAGAACAGAGGCACACATTCAATTCTGCCCTGAGTGGCACAGAAAGGAACAGGAGTACAGCAACCTTTGCCTCGCTGACACTCCCCTTCACTCTGTCACAGTCTGATTGACCATCAGCTGCTCCAGATAAAATTGCATATGTGTCAGTAGCTGTAAAAACAATTATAAATATTTGATTGTCTTTGGCAGACAGGTGGGATTCAGCATAAAATCCGTAGATACCACTTTCACAATGCACATTCACGCACCAAGCCTTCAGTTCTCTACTGCAGGTCCTCGCTCCTCACCAATCAGCTTAAAACGTTGATCATTTGGAGAAACCCTCCCAAGTCATATTCCTTCCAAGTTGGGTGAAAACGTGTCCATGGTAACTTGAGTTAATACTAGCTAACTAGTGTTTCTTTTTCACTAGTTCTGTTCTTTTTGATTCTGGTCCTTTAAGGATTCATTGTTGTTTTTTCGTGAATATGACACCAGGTTACTTGATCCTGGCTCTGCCGATGCTCAGGATGAGTCAGAGATCACACATCGTATCCAGTGAGGTCCTGTCATTCCTGACTCACTGCACACACACACACACACACACACACACACACACACACACACACACACAACCCGATGCATTATGAAGAACAAATTAGAAACATTTAGATTTAACAAACAATTAACAATGATCTTGACACCTCATTACAGTAAATTGTGACAACTAACTGACTAGTTAAGGCTACGTTATTCTTCAACTTTGACTAATATTCAATATCAGCCACCAACCCCGGGAAAAATAAACCAAATTGCCTGCTGGTGCATAGGAACTTAGAGATGAAAGTTCCGGAAAACCAAGTGTGGTTTGCGTCTTTCTTTATAGCTGAGCCTGTGTCCAGATGACAGGGAGGAATAACATACGAGATCTGACTCCACAGGGAGGTATCTGCACCATCTCTGCCCAAATAGTGAGCAGCATATTTAGCGAGTCCGAGGAGATGAGGGGTTGTGCTTGGTTTCATTTATCTCCCACAGTCAAGGGTTTGCTCTGCCAGCTTCCTTGGCCCAGTCAGCAGGCAGCTGGTACAGCGGACAGTGGTGCAGGGCGCGGCCGCTCGCCACTTTAACACTTCTCTGGCTTCATCTCAAGCGTTTCGCTGCCCTCACATTCTCAGGACAACTCGACAGGCTCTTGTTCCACATTTGTGACATGAGTGCAGTGGACTTTGCTAGTGGACAGACAGAGTTACTTGTACTCAAAGCGACACACACGGGGTTTTCAGTTAGTAATAGGAAAACAGCTGTAGTTGGCACAAAGCTTTGGTGTGCCAACTGTGACCCCTGCTATCTGCCAAGGTCAACTTTATGCAACTCAGCATTATAAACGCAAAGAAGTTTGTTTAGAGAGATTCTTCCTCCATAAACACTGATTGGTTCACTCGCATCTCTTTAAAAGCTTAGGAATCCAAATAGAATAGTGTGACCAGAGAAGTTATGTTAAGAGGTGAGAGGTCATCACTGGCACTTAGAAGGAATCAACACACCAACACACCTCATTTATGAAGCTGAGATATTTAACATTCTTGGTGTAAACGTTTTAATTATAGTGTGTTTTGTATGTGATGAATGACTTTGTTTTGGAGAACTGTAGTTATGATGTGACTTTTAATTTTCTTGCAACAGAGATAATATTTTTAATTAACTAAACATGTTCACTCAGTTTCTTTTTTTATAATTTGTTTTAATTTATTTGGTCCACACTGAAATATCTCAAAATGTTTTGAATGAAATGCCAAAACTTGTTTGTTTTTTTACCTTCATAGCCCTGAGTGGATGTAATGTAGGTCTAGTTTGAGCGTTTCTCAAATGTACATCGATTGTTCTGGGGCCAAGTGGAAAAAGGGATATCGAAGAGAAACAACAGCTTTTCCTTGATGATTCAAATTATCAAGTAAAACCTCCTGAAAAACTTTTTTGGGCTGCTGCTTGGAACATCAGTGATCAGAGCAGTTAGATGTTCCAGACAATAAAACGTAATAATACGCTGAAAGAAGCTAAAACACTCCATATAGCATTTGGAAACTTTGAGTTGATCCCTGTAGGTTTGTCACTACAGGTCACACCGTAGAACGGGTCATCTTCTAACTAGAGGGTCAGTGGTTAGATCCCAGTCTTCCACATTACGCATGCATGCTGAAGGGCCCTCTAAATAACACCCCAATAACGGTTGTGACTATAAAAAAGATGACTTTGGTGATTTCAGTTTGATGTTAAAGTTGTGCTTGATTGTTTTTGTAATTTTACAAAAAAATCGGCCATGCAAAATCTTAGGGTCAGACTAATCTGGACTCAAAAAACATAAGGTCTCCTAGGAATACCTGCTAAACAAACAACAAATCACCTGTAGTCCCATACAGCAGTTGTCCTCAATATGCTTTAAGACCAGACATCTTGAACATGGTCAAGGGATTGGATCTGGACCATCTACACTGTGCTGGTTCAGGCTCAGGTTCAGAGTGGGCCAAACCACAGCTTCTCAAAAAGTCCGTTGACTGTGGTCTAGCCACGTTCTCTGCAGCCAGCGGGCAAGACCAAACAAAAGTGGTTGAAAGCTTCAGTGAGCAGGACCTGGTGCTGAGGCAGCACTTTTCATCTCCAAAAATAAACCTCCGTCCAATGAGCTCACTCACCTCTGTGGTCAGCCTAATTAAACCATGCAGCTGTGGATTATTTGGGAAAACCAATCCCGCACGCTGCAGAGAGTCCAGAAATATCATCCGCAGTAACTTCTCATTAATGACGGTAATGATGTATGATGGGGGGTGGGGTTGTTTTCATTTCATCCTCTGTTGCTGCTTTGTTTCATAAATCATAATTACATTTGTTAAATTAAACTTAGTGTGCCACAGGTGGCTGAAATCATGAGACAGTTATCTACACAGGCCAAATAAATAACAGTAGATTAATACTCCCTCAAAAAACAACACTGTACAACAGTACACCTACAGTAATACAGACCTGAAACAGGGCGTTCACATGTTGGCCTTCTGAACAACCCAATCACCAGAAAGACATGCCGATAATGGATGAGGTTTTTTTTTGTTAGATTGATTGCTTACATATTTTAATCCCTTTCTACGATATTTGTGCATGTAACTAAAATAAGGTCGGGGAAAGCTTTAACATTATTCCCCCTCCCTACAGACATTTTTCCGTGCATTAAGCCTTTATTTGTAAGACAGAATAAAATGGAAAGTAAAGGACAGGGTCTGAACTGCTGCACAACCGCCCAACCAGGTGAGCTATTGGGCGACCTACTCATTCTCTTTTCTTTTTTGGATTTTAATGAAAAGATCAAAAAGACTCTTTTGTCTGTACCATAAATATATTAATCTATTAGCATCACTTAAAGACCTACTCAGTCTGTAAAAAATCTGAAGTGTAAAGATACAAGCTGCAGTTTTGTGGGTCTAAATCCAAACGAGGGTTTATGTTGGAGGAAATGTGGAGAACAGCTGGCAGATCATTTCCATATATTTTGGAGCTGCCCAGCCATTCAACCATACTGGCAGGCGGTAACACAAGTAATACAGACTGTTTTTGGAGATGGATTTGACTGTTCCTTTTCTACAGTTTATTTGGGCAATATTGCAGCTCACCCGGTGCAAGACAAATATTTGTTAAAATTCTATTAGCAGCCAGCAAGAAAGCTGTAACACGAAAATGGCTACAGGCTGAACCTCCAACAGAGACTGACTGGATAGATACTGTAACTGATATTCAAAATATGGAGAGAATGTTTTTTTCACTGAATGTACGATTTGAGAAATATCTGCAGTATTGGCAAAAATGGATTGTGTTTTTATCCTCACAGGATCATCACTGACCTGTTACTATATGAATTGACATTTATCATCATCAGTGTACCATCTGTAAAAATGTATAGGTGACCAAAAAGTGTTTTTCTTTCTTTTTGTTTGTTTTGTTTCGTTTTATGTATGTATGTTCATTGTATCTTTGTTTCTTTAAAAATAAATTATAAAAAAAAAAGAAGGTGCAAATGTGAATTGAAGGCCTGCTCTGGATGCCTGTTGTGTGAGGTTGGACAGACCACACACCAGTCACACACACCAACGTCTACCTTCTCACCTTACCGGTGTTAATTCACGCAGCGTGGACGTATCTCCTATCCACACCGAGCTGAACTGAGAGCGATTTGTTTAAATTCATGTAAATCTTAAAGTGTAGTTGACCAAGACACCGTCAGCATCCAGAGCAGAGGTCCATAAATCCTAAAGGGACTCGTATCAGCAGAAATCCAATGCTTTGCAAAGTTTACGTCTTATAGTGGTAAATAACCTTGTTATTGACCAGTGATGGATGGAAATCCTTCAGCCCACACAAAGAGCTAGTGACCCAAAACTGTGGCAAAATGATTCAGAGGGAAATCAGTGGTAAATCATATGCAACTAGCCAAACAAGCTGTGTTATTCAATGACACACTTTGGCAGCATATGGAAGATACAGTGGGCACTCCAGTTTCAGCTTTCCTCCGCAAACGAAGCTTCAGTGAACAGCCAGCTACCACATGCGTCTCTCTCTGCCTGCCGTAGCTTGTTTTTCTTTCTTCATTAAAGCAATGTTTACTTCACATGTGACTTTAAAAATTCCCCACTTTCTACAGTAAAACCTCAGGCTAGGTGCTTGTAACTTGTCCTTTCTTATACATTAGAAACTTAATAAACCCTCAAAGAGGATCTGGTACTACAAAAGGTATAATAAGCACTTGGTTTATTTCTCTCTGTGCATGAGGTAGTGCTTAGTGAGAAGGCCACATGCCTGTTGAGTCGTCCCTTAGAGGACTAAGCCAAGTTTATGGAGTTTGTCAGTTGTTAAAGACACAATCAACTCTTTATTAACATGTAATGGCAAACAGCAGGAGCTAGAACAACACACCTTTCTGAAAGACATTGCAGAAACTACCCATGGGGCAAATGCGCTAAGTAAATGTACCTTCAGACTTCTTTGCACCCCTGCTGACAGCACACTGCAAAACCACAACTTGTAATCTTTAGTGCAAGACAGTTTTTTCTTTTTTCTTTACTCATTTCCCTGCCACTGGCATCTGAGCTCAGCCTCCAGCCGCTGTCAATCAAAGCAAATACATTTGAAAACATGTCACAAAGAAGTTGATTTTGTTTGATTTCACTTGGACTACCCAACTGAGAGCTAGACTTGCTATTTCTTCAGAGAGAGAATATGTATAACACATAAAACATCACATATATTCAAGGATTTTGATGTGGGAAATGGTGTTTTCATCCAACCCTGAGAGCATAGTTGTAGTTTCGATTGCTGCTTTCACCATCATTTTACTGTTATTTATTTGCCAAAATAGGGATCTTACCATGATCCATAAAAGTTATATGCAAAGACATACATATTTCTGGCTTGACTTCTTCCCTGGAGTCCTTGTGCTTTAGTTTGCAGATCCAGGATCGCTGCGCTGATCTTGGATGATAGATCATGATGGTGGATTGCGAATCAGAGATAGTGATGGTGGATCGTGATCATGGTGGTGGATCGTGAGGCTGGATTATAATCATGGTGGCAGCTGATCATGGATTATGATTACAACAAGACTGCTTGATAAACAATATGCCTTATAACATACTCTACCATTACTGCCAATAACTCCTCTATCCCACAAGTTTAGTTGTCATCACATCATTGTTGTAGATACAACATACGGTATATCTCAGTTCATAGACTTAATAAATAGTAATTGTGTCTAATAAGTCAACAAAAGTGTTTCATGCTTTCATAAGTTTTAAGCTAAATGTAGCCTGTAGCTTAATATTTTGAATATGTAAAATATTGCTTGATTTTATTCGTGGACATTTTGTCTCTTTAAGTTGCATTTAAGTGGTCATTTTGTGTCTGTCTTAAATGGTTTTCCATCCTTTTGTGACTCATTATGCTGCTGAGATGAGATGCAAACTGCAGCTGTGAATGAAACAGCAGGAACAACTCGGTGCTCGATCTCTGGTGTAGTGGCTAAAGTTGATACCGCAGTCACATGATGCCAGAAATACATTTTCAGTAATAGTCGAAAGAAACCCTCGAGTTTTTAACAAAGAGGTTGCCGTGTCAGACGACCAGCGAAACTGTCTTTGTTCCATTTTGTTGTACTATCCAACAAAGAATTTCAGTAAATAAAAGAGATGGCGAAATACTGTGAAAACTGTGATATTTTGTACAGTTCTCCAGTTGTGTGAGTGCTTCCCTGGTCTGGCAGGTGCAGAGCAGGAGCTGAAAGTGTTCAGCTGGCTTAACCAGAACTGCATATGACACCCTGTAATTTATCTACGAAGGATGTCAGCAATACTTTAATATGTGAAAGGAAAATAATGTGAAGGGTGTAACGAGTCACTAATTACAGAAGAATAAGAAAACCACACAAACCACTAGAGGCCTGGGATGAGGTCTCAAACCACTTAGGCTTAATATGTTACATGGATCAGGTTCACTTTTTGTGGTTTGTGAAGGTTAAGGTTGTTTTTGCTCTTCAAGTTTAAACAAGGAGGCCGAGAGAGAAAAATCTAGAGCAGTGCCTGTTGTAAACATACCTGTTTAGAATGGGCTGTTTCCTTGTCCTGTGGTAATACTGGTTGCAGCTTTCTTCCTGAAACTGTAAAAGTGACCTGCGAGTATAGAGCTGCAGCAAGTGAAATCAGTCCACAATGAACTGCTGGCCTGTTTATTCAGCTCAGCTCAGAACAAAAAGTCCGGACTGGAGAATCAGTTTTCATGTGAATGCACTGTTTACCTAAATAAAGTTAAATAAAATGTTATTAATATTGAATGTATCACTGTCCAAATCACACCAACTTTGAAACTGGGCCCTTAAAGAGATAGTTAAACCCCAGAAATAAAAATTCACTCATTATCTACTCACCCCTAAAACAAGACCGATTGCGTCACAACAGCATAACCCATTTCGAAGGTTCCTTTAAAAGCATCTGACAATTACATCCTTCCATACCCAAGAAATTAAGGCTAAAACGGGTGGATCCTTCCCGGCCCAAGATATCCCAGTATTCATTGAGCTTCAGTGACAAACCAGTTGAAAGACGTTAATAGCGCCGGCAAGCGACAGGACTTCTAATGCTTGAATATCACACTTCAACTCAACCGAACAGCTAACGTTTGGTGTGTCCAACTTCAGCTATGACACTGATAATGGAAATCCCTTGTAGATCGGAGTGCATTTTGGATTTCTCATTTCCTGCGGGAGATTTCAACTTGTACTATATTCATTGTGAAAGAGGTAAATCGGGAACAATTCATGCCTAGATCAATTTCCAACATCCGATTCGGCTCAAGGTGTCTTCCTGTTAAAAGGGAAGAAACCATTATAACAAAGAGCAAGCCATGCAAGGCCCACTGTCGCTCAGTGCTTGGTCTTTGTGGGAACTGTCGGGTTTCTCTCTATAATATTGTCATTCCTACCTTACTCTGTTAAGTGCCTTGAGTTTGGATATGTTGTGATTTGACACTATACAAATAATACTGTACGGAGCTGATGTCAGCTATACACACATTTCTGTTCTTGGCGGACAGGAGTGGAACCTCTCATTCTAATGCTTCTGTACTCACAACAGTTGTCAAGAGCGGTTATCTAAGTTACCACAGACTTCTGTCAGCTCACAGATCTCCTGCTGAGTGGACGTGGTTTGCGTCTGAGTAAAAACTCTTCAAACTGATCAACAATTTCAGAAATACTCACATCAAAGTCCCTGGTAAATATTGACACATGTAAACATTAACTGAAGCTTCTGACCTCTATCATTTCTTGCTAAATTCCCCCTAAAACTATGAAATTTCAATTCATTATTTTGATCAAACAATTTATAAAATGAGACTAAAAGTGACAATTAATCAGATTTATTACTATGAGTATGTGTACTCATAGTGGCTGGCTGGGTCTTTGTAGTGTCTTCATATTGTTTTAAAACATGCAAACAGTGGAAGTTTTGTAAAGTAAATGTTTTGATAGAAGTAAGCTGGTAAAGCATCCAGGCCTGTATGAGCTTTTTATAGCTTGTGATCGAGCCTCAACACAAAGAAGTTTCTTCAGAGATTAATTGTGGCCAGATTGTAAAAGTGGAAGTAGGGGATTTTGGAATGAAAAGATTTTAGAAAAACATTTATTTTCCTCTCTGATAAAATCTTCGGCCCCAGGTTTTCGGACTAGCAATTACTTTGGTTCTTGAAAAGACACGCTGCAGTGGGGGTGCAGTAGTTCTCGAGATGGAGATGGAGCATGAGGTAAAATCTAGATTTCTATTCAGTCCATTAGATGGACACGTGACACACATACTTGAACCTAATTTATTAGTCAAATTACGGAGGAGAAACCTTTAGCCCCCAAATCAGAGTTTTCATTGATTTGTAGTGCAGTTTACATGGTGGTCCAATCAAAGACAAACAATCTCTTTCTTTCCCCTCACTCAGTCAATGATCTCTAATGGTTTAATGGACATAGATCATGGTGTGGACACATGTCCGCTTTAACGAGATGGGTCGCCCCAGGTTATTAGTGTTGTTTTGCCTCCAGAGCTGTGTTCATCCCCTTGACCTTCGGGCATTTACCCAAATTCCACAAGATCAAGACCAATTTCAGTAATTGTGCATTTGCTGCAGCAAAACCGAGTCTCTGATCCACCCAGAGAAACAGCCTCATCCATTACACATCCACTCTCCATTGTAGAGCCCAGAGAAAATGAAAATATTATATTGTGCTTAGATGACTATTTCTAACACTACTAACTTTTCAAATGTGCAATCCCTATAAGTCAGTCTATTGTCAATTGCCCAAAGCTGTCAAAGTGAATGGTTGCTTGTCTCTGCATGTCAGCCCTGTGATGGACTGACGACCTCTACAGGGTGTACCCTGCCCCTTTTCCAGTGTGTGCTGGGATTGGCTCCAGCCCCCCTGCAACCCTAAAATAATAATTGGTATGTCTGTAGAATGAGTGATTAGTCAGTGCCTGGGTTATCCTGCTTTCATGTTGATTAACATGTCCCAGTTCCCCTCTCCCCTAAGTGCTGTAGATAACGGATGGATGGTGAGTTCAGTGGCTGCTACTGCACTTGTGTTGATTTACACCTCACTGATATCCATCCATGCTTTTGCCTCTTGTCATGGAGGGGTCACACAACACCCATCTTCACCAGTGTAACTTACTTTTGTTGTTGTTGGCATATTTATATATATAGTATATATAATACAATGCTTGGGTTTTAATCTAAACCACATTGGACTGACATTTTTGCTTTTTATAGGATGTTATAGTTGTCATTCCCTCCATTAGAGTGAATTAAAGCATGCAGTTTGGTAGCGGTCATGTTTTAGTCAGTACTACTGTACTCCTGTGTGTTACCTCCAATGAATGGCTAATTGAGGAGCAGCTAAATGTCCATAGAACACTTGACCTCTGGGAGGGTGATCGATGAATAGTGGAGCAGAGGAGGAGGAAGACATATTGTCCATCTGTCTACCTTCTCTTTCTCTGTCTCAGAGGGTGGATAATTGCAAACAGACAAACCTTGTCTTGAGAAAATATACACACAGGCAGAATTAACCTTAACCTTAAGTGCAACACTGAAAGTCAGGGTATAGTAACTAAGGCCCTGTTCTTACCAGGCGTCAATAGGTGCTCCTGCTATGGGCCATCTAATCACAAGTAGACAGCTCTAAGTACATTGGCTCACACCTGGCATTCAAGCTCTTCTCCACATGTACGTCCTTCTGTGACCTCTTGAGATCGGAACGCAGTTGCCTGTTTTATATACAATTAAACATGTGCATCATTTCTGTTTGCAGAGACTAAACACATTTTTGTTTTTAGTTCAACTTTGACAGATGGATCAATCTGCAATGTTATTGTGTGTGTGTGTGTGTGTGTGTGTGTGTGTGTGTGTGTGTGTGTGTGTGTGTGTGTGTGTGTGTTTGTACAGGTATCTTTGTGAGGGCCAGTTTGAGCATATAAGGACATGTTAGCCGGTCCTCACTTTGAGCCCCCCCTTTAATGGACTGTTTCGGGGTTAAGACTTGCTTTTAGAGTTAGGGTTGGAATTAAGTTTAGGTTAGGTTACGGGTTAGGCCTTTCGTTTGGATGGTTAGGGTAAGGGACTAGGGAATGCATTATGTCAATGAATGTCCTCACCAAGATAGCTGTACAAACGTGTGTGTGTGTGTGTGTGTGTATGAGAGAGATAGAGAGAGAGAGCAAGAGGAAGAGAGCAGGGGTGTGGAAGGTGAACAATTGTTTCTGCCTGAGTTCATTTCAGGTGTCTAGGTAAAGGGAAGGGCTGGTGAGGTGAGTTTGGTTAGAGGGACAAACGAAGGATCAGAAAAAAGAAAAGTACAGAAACCACTGCAACAGCTTTCAAGTTTCTTAGTATATAAAAGGCAGCTCGGGAACAAAAGTAAAATGTGTCTTGTCAGTGTGTGACACTCCAGTATAGTGGCCTTCTTAAAGGGACTCTTACCTTTGTTGCATTTTTACACTTTTTTTGGATAAGGTTAAATTGGTATTAATAAGGTAATGACACTCTAAAATGCAAGACAGACCCACCAGGAGTAAAAACAAACAATTATTTCACTCTCATAATATTTAGTGAAAACTTCAACCAATAAAATTCTTCGGACCGAAGGACCTTATTGGCCGACAGACCTGTCTGTTTGCTGCATGGACATGCAGGTTTTCCGTCTGCTTCTTGTGGCGCATTCGGGCCCGTCATCATATGTGAATGTAAATGTATAGAACTTACCGGTGCTTCTGAATCCGAATCCATTGCTTTGGTAAACAAAAACTCACGTGCGTGCGCGGAGGCAGTAGCTTGTAAGTCTGCTTGTAAATAAAGTTTCTTCAAAAAAACACCGCGGATGGGAACGAGGGGGTTTTGAATGTGCTGTATTTCTCAAATGCAACAAAGGTAAGAGTCCCTTTAAGTAAGCATCATGTTAAAGAGTGTAACACATTTAGGACACATTTATATAGTGCTACATTATAGTAATAGTAATAGTGAATATTATTAATAGTAATATTTTGTACAGAGACGAGTGAAGCCATGGTCGACAAGAAGTAGGTCGGTGAAGATCAAACAAGTAGAGTGAGCCTGAATCATCAAACTACAAACTGCAAACAAGGTGGTGGTAAACTCGTCCCTGACTCACTTCACAACTCCAATCTCTATCACAGCTGTTACAACAGGATGAATCACTTTTAATTTGAAAGAATCCCGTGATTGCAAAAGATGTATCTTTCATTTCGTGGATCATTTTCAAAGTCTGTTTTTCAGCTCGGAGAATCACAAAGCCAGCTGGCCACACCGAGCCACGTGGTAATTACAAGGACTCGCAGCACACACAGTCATTACGCAGTGATTCTGGCCCATCCAGCCGTCGTCATCAACCTCTGCAGGCGCAGGGCGTCCTCAGATGTGGCTGACAGTCAAGGGGACATCTCTTGGTCTCACTACAATTATACAATTACAGTGCAAAGCCACAAGATAGGACATTCTTTATTAGCATTTTAAAAGGCCCTCTGCGGTGGCCTGAGACCATGAAGAAAACCACCCATGTGGGTTTTTTTAATAAATAAAATTAGATGAGCCCCGGCACAAGGTCGACCTTCTTGGCTCTTAACTCATCGAACAGCAGGACTGAAGCTGCAAGAGAACAGTCAACTGTAGATTTATTAAAGTAAGAGCACTCCTTGGTTTCAGGGATCAATCAACATGGTGTCATGAGAAGCCACCGCATAAAAACAACACGGCTGTAAATTTGAAGTCTGCTTTTTAGTGGTCAGTGGACAAGCATCAATCCTTTATGTGCACAGGGAACATGCAGAACATGAGCACATGCTCAAACTATCCAAAAGCTTTACATTCTCCACAGCACGATAGTGAGAGCTTATGAGGTGCTGATTCTCTGTGTGATATGGGAAGTTTGGGAATCTATCAAAGGTACAGTTCTTTAAGTGACCTGAACACAGCAGTGCTGGGGAATCGAACAACGGGCACAGACAGTATATACAGAACGAGGGATGAAGACAATGAGATGCATGTGCAGGTAAAAGGCAGGAGCAGGAAATCCTATCTATATATTTTCGCTGTCTTATTCTGCTAGTCCAACCAAGTTGTAAATGTGTGTGATTAAACAGCAGGAATTTTACCCAACAAAATGCCCTTTTGATTATTTTGTCATGCCGTTGAATTATTTGGGGTATTTTATGGGATTTTGTAATCTTTGAAGTCTCAGGTCGGCTGAGTTGAGCAGATCTGTGCAGCAAATTAAGAGTTTATACAAATATTTAGTAATAAATCTGTACATCAGAATGAGTTTGTGAGCCTAAAATGAATTTAGGCAGACTCACAATATTACACAATGTTACAACATTGGAAAGTATTCCACCAGAAATCTGCACTTGCACATTTGTTATTGATGCATGGTTGTGAGGCAAAACTGTCGATCCTGTATTTACTATTTTGCGATGGTATTTGAAGCAATGTTTATTCTTGTGAATACTCTCAATGCAATGTTTTCTATTGTTTTTATTAGTGCACTATCACCTGAAAGTAAGAATCATTGTGTTTTCTTTGAATGAGCTTTTAGTGTATATACGGAGCAGGTCCACTTCCACAGAGTCCACCATGTTGCACTGCCATGTTTCTACAATAGCCCAGAAAGGACAAACCAAACACTGGCTGTAGGGAGGACCTTTTCATTTTTTTTTTTGTGACCCTCTCTGGTCACTGCTTCTCCTGCATTATTAAAAAGAGAGGATGAACTGAGGTGCTTTTCAGTTGGTTAGAATTTATATTATTTAAAGCTTATGAGGTGCTGATACTCTGTGTGATATGGGAAGTTTGGGAATCTATCAATGCTGGGACACCTAACAATGGGCACAGACAGTATATACAGAACGAGGGATGAAGACAATGAGATGCATGTGCAGGTAAAAGGCAGGAGCAGGAAATCCTATCTATACATTTTCGCTGTCTTATTCTGCTAGTCCAACCAAGTTGTAAATGTGTGTGATTAAAAAGCAGGAATCTTACCCAACAAATTGCCCGTTTGATTATTGAGTCATGCCGTTAAATTATTTGGGGTATTTTATGGGATTTTGTAATCTTTGAAGTCTCAGGTCGGCTGAGTTGAGCAGATCTGTGCAGCAACTTAGAGTATATACAAATATTTAGTAATAAATCTGTACATCAGAATGAGTTTGTGAGCCTAAAATTAATTTAGGCAGACTCACAATATTACACAATGTTACAACATTGGAAAGTATTCCACCAGAAATCTGCACTTGCACATTATTATTGATGCATGGTTGTGAGGCAGAACTGTCGACCCTGTATTTACTATTCATGGTATTTGAAGCAATGTTTATTCTTGTGAATACTCTCGATGCAATGTTTTCTATTGTTTTTATTAGTGCACTATCACCTGAAAGTAAGAATCATTGTGTTTTCTTTGAATGAGCTTTTAGTGTATATACGGAGCAGGTCCACTTCCACAGAGTCCACCATGTTGCACTGCCATGTTTCTACAGTAGCCCAGAAAGGACAAACCAAACGCTTCTCCTGCATTATTAAAAAGAGAGGATGAAATGAGGGCTTTTCAGTTGGTTAGAATTTATATTATTTAAAACTTTTTGTCTGCTCAGGGGCCGTGGAGGACACTGTTAACACAACACCGTTACTATCACCTTATCTAACCCTAACCCGTAGCAAACATGTTAACTATCTGCACACATTCCTAATCGTCTGAAGCGATACTTGCGTGCACCAGATGAATGTGAGGTGACTGAATCCACCTGAACTGGTGTCACCCTTAACCCAGCAGATCTTCGTCTCTCCCATGTGGATGGGAGAGGCCAATTAAAGGTTTATGTTGGCAGCGTAAAGGCTGCGTTACATCACATGTATTTGTGTAGCGTGGTGAGCTAAGCAGGTCATAAAACTGAAACCCAGTAAACACATTGGAATATGGACTTGGAAAGTGACTGTTAATGATCGGGCTCGGGCTGGTGGAGATGAACCAGCTGGACCCACCTCAAACACCTTTTTTCCCTCCCTCCATTCAAGGATCCGTATTTCCAAGAACTAAGATTCACTTTCTAGGGGGAATCTAAGCAAGCTCCAAAGTGTAAAACCATGCACTATACTTCATTAGATGGCTATCATGGTCTAATGGTTAATATTACACTGTTGGGTCAACCTGTATTTGGACAGATTTTAGAATTTCGCCTCTGCACACAACAAACTGATGTAGTGGCTGATTCCAATTGATGAACTTGCATTTGGTTGTTGTTTATGTGTGATGTGTTAGTGATGTCCAGTAATGTAACAGCTGATAGAAGTAGAAGGTTAAAGGCAGACGAGTACAGGCCCACACCATCTGCTCAGATTTAGCCAAATGCTGCACAACTGATGGAAAGTGATGGAAAACCGATAAACTTACTGCAGTTACATCCCAAGAGCATCTCAAGGCAACGAAATCAAATATTCTTTACTGGCGTAGACCAGACTGCGACCTGACCTCAACCCACTTGAGTAGTTTTTTCACTCACTGATGACAAAACTGCGGGAGAGAAAGACCCACAACCAAGGCCTGGCAAATCATCTCAAGGGAGGAAAGCAACATTTCCATACAGCTGATGTACAATGCAGGCCTGGCCAAGACTAAAAAGAATACATGTACGGACAAAAGGCGGGGAAATTAAGAGAAAAACTCACTTCTGTACGACGCTCCTGTGATTCTTTGACTTGTTTTCACTCATGTATCAAAGTGAGCTCCAGCCTCGTCCCTTATCAGCTGGGTCCTACTTAACCCTTTGATACACAACATGGGTCAAAAGTGACCCGATGGAGTTTTAATTGTAAATATTTTTGCAATAAATTTATTTCATCATTCAGAATTCCAGGAATTCCTCAATTAACTTGTTTTTGATCATTACAAATTCTTATTTTTATTTGTCGTTATTTACTTTTTTAATAAAAATCATTTTTGTATCACTACCCCTCTAAGGCACAACATGGGTCAAAAATGACCCGTATTAATTTCACATGTTATTTCATGCATGGCTGTGCCTTTTTGCTATATCTTTTAAAATCTATTTATTTAATCATTTAATATTTCAAAGTATTCATTAAAATATCTTGTTTTTGATTACTACAAATCATTATTTTCATTTTCTCTGTCTTCATTTTTGAACAAAAATAGTTTTTGTATTACTACATCAAGTTTACACACATGGGTCAAAAATGACCCATGTATGCAAGTGTGGATTTGATAGGAACCTTTGATTTGTAAATGTTTGTAGTTAGGAACATGTTTACTGTGGACAACTTTTCACATGCCACACTTGTCAGGGGGGCAAAGTATTGTTCTATCTCAGAGAAGAGCTTGATGCTCTGGAAGAGTCTTTTGACAGGTGGATGTGTGTGGATGGGTTTATAAAGGGTGCAGGAGTTTGACACCAGAGATTGCATTCTGATTCCCCCCTGCTACTAATGGTTAGGGAAAGTTTGAGTTTTTTGTGAGATGTAACTATTCTCAACATAACTAAATCAGTGTCTTCAAGTGTCTGATATACCAAGCTTCATTAACCCTAACCCTTGTATGAATAGAAAACACAATTTAATCTTCATGACGTTTCCTTCAAAGTGTATTTGTTGTTGCAAGTTGGCTAGGTGACAGTGTTGTAGGACTTCGAAGGGGGATACAAGGGCTCAGTAGGTTTCAAAGTAGAAAACGCTATAATCTGATCCGAGGTAAAGGTATTCAAAATGTCAATCAAGAAATAGTTTGTTACAAGGAAAAGTTCTGTTTTTAAAAATCCATTAGTATTATCGGGGAAAAATAGCAGTGAAACATCATCATTGATACCGATGACTTTATGTGCCACCTTTGCAACTCTGTGTAGAACTCCTTTTTATTCCTTTATATGCCGTGTCCAGGTCAGTCCAGTGGTTCCTCATTAGTCAGGTCCTCACAAAGGGTATCTAGGTTCATGGGTGTGAGATGATTTTTAAAAGGAAAAAACAAATTTTTGATAAACAAATGGTTTTAGACTTTTTCTCTCATTGTTGCTTCTTATCATCCGGCATATACTGTAAGAGATATAGGGATCAGAATGTCTGTTATAAATTTTTTTCTAGACCATGACAAAAAAAAAAAAAAAAAAGATTTCATGAAACATTGCAATGATCAGAAGGTGAAGCAGAAATAACTGATGATTTGTTTGTTTTTTAGAGAAATATTAGAACTTCAGGCAACTGTGATAACAGAAAATGATCTACACTTTAAGATTTGTTGGTGTTGGGTGAATAAATGATCTGATGACTCCATGCCCTACAGACTGATGTTATGCTTTGCGTTGATCCATCTGTCCCATTCTTCTGAACGCCATATCTCAAGAATGCCTTGAGGGAATTTCTTTACATCTGAGACAAACATTCATTTGGACTCAAGTATGATCTGATTAGAATTTGGTAGTCAAAGGTCAAAGGTCAATGTCACAATGACCTGATAAAATATTCTTAATTTTCTTGAATGTGACATCTTAAGATCACCTTAAGAGAATGTCTTCAAATTTAGTACAAACATTCACTTGGACTCAGAGATGAACTGATTCGATTTTGGTGCCTGGAGGTCAAAGGTCAAGGTCAAAGTGACCTCACATTCCTGTGAATATGGTATATCAGGACTGCCCTTAGGGAATTTCATAATTTATGGCACAATTCATTCGGACTCATGGACCTGATTAGAAATTGATGGTCAAGGGTCGAGGTCACTGTGACCTCTCGAAACAAACTTTTTGTCTTGTGAATGTGAATCTCTCGGGAACACATCAATGGAATTCTTTCAAAATTGGTGCACATGTTAACTGGGACTAACAAAGTAATTGATATCACCTTCACTTAGATTCAAAGATGAACTGATTCAATTTCTTTGGTCAACGGTAAAGGTCACAGTGACCTATTCTTAATGAAATAAGTTGAGTTTATAATATAAAGGGGATTCAATCCTTACCAACGGCATTTCAATGTGATATGGGGCCTCAACTAGACATTGCCTGCTATGTAACAAGAGAAACTATTGGTTTAGTCCTTTAGACTTCACTGTATTTCCTCAGGCTGTTGTAATACCGTCTGCTTTTCGAAACGAACAACTTCATTTGAAAACACAGTGGGAATATAAAGTAGCATGGAATGAAAATACTCGAGGAAAGAAAATCAAGACACATAACACCAACACTAGTCAGGTGGGCACTGGGGGGGGGTCTGTCTTCCTCTCTCTGGCCCTGGAGCCCACTCCAGATTCAGTAGATCTACCGGGCATTGCAACACAGAGCGTTGTTCCAGACCCGGCGTGTTTTGGATCCAGACTCTCAGCAGTGTCCCGGCTTTGAGCATCCTAAAAATATCCAAGCATGCGGATCAAAGGGGGGGGGGGCAGCAACACCGCCACGGATCCCGCCCCGGCATTTAACCTAAAGCCTCTCAGAGGAGGAGCGAGCGGAGGGAGAGGAGGGAGAGGAGGAAGAGGAGGGAGAGGAGCAGGGCCCGGGGCTTCCAGAGCTGAGGAGAGAGGGAGAGAGAGGGAGAGAGAGGGAGAGAGGGGGAGGCTGGCTCGGGTTTCAGAGACGCGCTCGGACTGACGGACTGACCTGCGGCACATAGCGGGAGCGCGCCTTGGTGAAGCAGCGGGACCGACGGAGCAGGACGCACAGGAATACGCGCAACGTCCCCGAGGAAACCAGGATCATCACTGACCCACTGATGACACTGAATGACAGAATGACTTCTATTTTAACTTTAGTCTAAGTTGCTCAATCCGAGTGCTGCAAGGTATCGACTCTGGGGACAGTTTGAAGAAGACGCACAGAGAGGGAGAGAGAGAGAGAGAGAGAGAGACAGAGAGAGAGAGAGACTCTCATTAGCTCCAAAGTTGCAGGTCCTCTTCTGCAGCTCTTCACCAGATGAGTATAGGAGATTCTGTGTTTGGATAAAAACCAAAGTTGAAAAGTCTAAAATGGAACAGGATCAGAAGTGGGGAGTCTGTGGACCAACGTCCGAGCAGTGGAGGAGTGGCAGCGAGCAGCAGGAGAAGAAAGCTTCACATCAGCCTCTCTGGAGGTTCTGGAGAGATCTGTCCGGCGTTACGGTTTGCATCGCCGTGTCCGTCCTGTGCCTTGGAGTTTGCGTGGTGGTTTTTGTGCGCGCCTCGGAGCTGCAGTCCCGGGTGTGGAGTCTGGAGCAGCGGGACGCGCAGGTCTCCGCCTGGAGGGGGTCTCTGGAGCAGGTGGAGCCCATTCTCCTGGGGAGACTGGACCAGATCCTGGAGGAGGTGAGCGCGTCACTGCATCCAAACCCTTCACCAGCAGCGTTTTATTGAATTGATTGATTGAATATTTATTTAAGCCTCGGAAGACACATTGAGGGATAAGACCCTCATTTTCAATGGTGCCGAGGGTACAATAAAAAAGTTGATACATTAAAAGTTAATACATTGAATAAATAGGAATGAAATAAATATGCATATATATATACACAGTAATACAAGGTATAAAACAACTCGTCAATAAAATACTATGGCAAAGTCAACTAGCAGTTACAGTCATTGCAGGAGAAGTCAGCTGTACATGAGACCAGACTCGAAAACTCTGTCAATGATTTAAAATGAATTAATAAAAGAGCAACAGTTGCGCTTTGTCACACAGGTTTCAGTTTAGAATCCACAAGTGGTCTGTATGAGACGAGCACCCCGCAGGTTGCCTTGGAGTGGGAGGGTGTCGGATTTTTACAATTTCAATATGTTATGACATTTGAATTAATTGCAAAACACATTGTTGAACATTTTACTTTTTTCATTTTCCTTCATTTATACTGGTTTTGAACCATAGTCATGATATAGGGGGAGGCTGTGGCTCAGGAGGTTGAGGGTTTCCTCTACTTACCAGAGGGTCAGCGGTTTGATCCCTGACCCCCTCCACCTCTCTGGGCAAGATACTGAACCCCTAATCGTCACTAATCACTTCTGTGCCAGCAGTGCATAAGTTATCTATCATAGAGAAAGTTCTGCCCATAGATGCACTGTATGAATGTGTGTGTGAATGGGTGAATGGCAAAACTGTACTGTAAACCTTCATCAAAACTATAAGCATTATAGAGATTCTGAATATTTCAACATTCAGGCCACTGTTCATCTGTGTCTGTGCTGCTTCTCCATCTGTAATGGACCTTCTCTGGAGTTTAGTTGAAGGCAGGTTACAAGAGACAGGATGTCAGTGTGACAGTCTTTTGCAGAAGAAAGTTCTGGACACAACAACCACATAGCAACATTGTTGATGTGTGTTTAGCACCTAAATACCCCTGATATAACCAGAACAGCAGATTACTGGCTACTTCTCCTGCTGCTATTATAAACTGAAACTTAAGCTGTTTCCTTATTTTGTGACTCTGTGGCTCACTCGCATTCAAAGCCTTCAGCCTTTCAGAGCCCAGCGGTGAGATTTCATCAAGGGAATAAATGTGATATCAGGGGGAAGTTTACCTGTTTATAATTACAGTTTTTTTCTAGTTTAACATAAGTAATCTGGTTATTCATGTAGCAGAAGGGTTGATTATGTGAGTCAGTCCTCAGCAGTGTCCTTCTGCAGTCGGCATAGAGTCCTCTAAGAGCCAGGTGTTTAGTGCAATGTGAGCAGTGATATATTTTTTAACAATGTAAAGGAGGCACCATGGTCCGGGACAGACGTCTAACTTTACATCAGGAGAAAATAAAGCAGCAAAATATGTCTTCTTCCTCTTTGGCGCCTCTTCAGCTGGTGGTGTCCTAGGTGGGTCATCCCTCAAACCAGCTTAAACAAGTCCCGAAAATAACATTAATTAATTCCTCTGATATTTTTCCCCCCAAAAAAACGTCAAGATAACCACTTACGCAGAGATACCTTTATCTGCCCAATAATTTATAAAAATGAAAACTGAACAAATATAAAATGCTTTTGTTCCAAAACCTGTTGATTTGATTTTAACGGAATTGGTTTCTTCTTAATTTACTATTAAAAAAAGTTTCAGGTGCAAATTAATCATATTTCCATCATTGCATTGCATTAATTGTGTGTCTATTAGGTTTGAGAACCAAATTCAATCAAGCTGCACCCAATTACACAAACTCGTAGATATCAGTCAGTGATATATAATATTCATTTAATATCCATTGCTGGGAAATATGTCCAAATGCCAAACAAGGAAAAAAAAAACTGCCGCAATGTTCAGCAAGTAATAAAGAAATCCTAGATGCCTGCCAAAAGTGAACAGGTTCTTTCTTCTTTCTTAGCCCGTGTCCCATCCTTAAACCAAGTGTCATGGGGATATGTCCAGTAGTGTTTTCACAGTCCTGCAGACAAACAAACAATCAAACATGAGCAAAAACATAACCTTCTTGGCCAAGCTAATTATAAATACTGAGTAACTGCAAACTGATTCCCAACACATTAGTAAATTTGTCGTTAACCACTAATAAGCCATTAGAAACAATGTATAAACACTTGCTAAAGGCTTCCTTGTTTGAAAGTGAAATTGTAAACACCAACCAAAAGGCTCAAAAACCAAAAACCTATTTTCTTAATGATTAGCCACTGATGTACAAAGATGAAAGACCAATCAACAACGTTCCCGCACATTAGTGATTTTTACAGAGCAAGTTGTACGTGTGTTATAGACATCACGCGTGCAGCCGCACCGAGAGCCCTCGGCCCGTGTGGTTCCCAGAGTCGCCCTCTGTGTTGACCTTTCACTGACCTCTTCCACAGCTACACTAACAAGCTCTTCCACGGTGATTGAAGTCCCGCCGGGACCCTGTTCTTTCTTCTTCCGTTTACTTTGACCTAACTTTTATCACCCCCCCACCACCACTCTCTCCACCCTGAGCCCACTTCACTAGGACCAGGGTGATGCACTTACCAGTGGAGGAGCTGAGGTCAGAGTGTTAACAGAGCAATAGCCCTGATGTTAGAAATACAGAGGTCATGAGCCCAAATCACCTCAACTCCCCCAGTGATTCTGAATGACTGTCAATGAGAAGACAGAACAAACCCAGACGCTCAGAATAAAGCGGAGATGGCAGAAAGAGAGTCCGATATTCAGATGTCATACTTCACATACATGTTCGCAAATAGAACATAGTGAGATTGATGTAGTCTTCAATCAACGGTGCTGGTGATAGAGTCCTGTTAGAGTGCCCAGTGGGGGTAGAGTCCCTCTGTCTTCCTCTCCAATCGGACCCGGGGGCAATGCAGCCCGCCTCTTTGTTTATCGCTCTGTGTATACATAGTCATTATTAATGGGACACACGTACAGATGTGGCCCTTTGAGAGCAGACGTCTGTGGTGCTTTCACCCAACACTGTGCAGAATCCTCCGCCTTGTCTCCTCCAATGATGTCCAGTTTCCTCTGTTATGGAAAATGTGCACCGGTCTGGCAACACAGACTTGGTCCTTCGTCAAATTTGGATTACAGCAGAAGCCATTAGCTCACTGATGTTTCCAGTAAATTTAGTTCACAATCAATACTGTCACCTTTCAGGGCTGTATAGGGCTTTGTGTATCTTATCACCTTATAATTAACATATCATTTTACACATTTTAAATCAAAGTGTTAAAATCACATTCATTAATGTGTTTTTGTGCGGTTGCACTGTGTTCCCTCATTACTATAAACACATACTGGACTTATTTAGACTCAGTACCAGAAAACAGTCTCCACCCCGGCAGCCTCGGTCTCACACACATTAAATCTGTACTAATTCACCACTGAAAATAGTCCTCAACAAATTGACCATGCTTACTTCCATCCGGCTATTTTTTATAAAAACTACAGAAGCCTGCTACATTACTGAGCTTTTAAATTAAGCTACTTATTTGTCAGAGGGAACCAATTGAGTTGGAGCAGAGAGCGACAGAGGGAAGACTAGAGCAACGGACCATCGCACAGTTGGTTTTGGTCTTTTCATTGTTAAACAACAAGAAATATCGAGTGTAGCTTTAAACTTTATAGCCAATCAGATTAAATGTCAACAACTTCTTGAACAACATACAGAGCAGTAACCGAGCACATCTTCAAGAAGAGACCAAACACTGGTTCTTCAACAACCTAAAGCCTGAGAAACTCAGCGACCTTTACAGAGGTACTGGCAGATTCATTAATTGCTGTTCATCAACTAAAAATTTCCAGCACTTAGTATTTTTTATAATCATAAGGTGTTGTTTTATAACATTTTCATGCGATACAAAGTGAGCTTTAGAAGTGATGTCCCTTGTCCCTGCTTCTGGTCTTTACCAAGTTAGGCTAACAGTATATTTAATGCACATGATATCAGTATCACACTTTAGTGTGGTTTATGAGTTTCAAAGGAGGATTACCCGCTTTAAAGCAGAGTGAGTCACTGCAAGCTTTATATAATAGTCAGTCAGTCAATACAATAGTGTACACCCAGGCTGTGGCTGAGAGGGAGAGCCGTTGTCCACCAACAAGAAGGTCGGCAGTTCGATCCCAGTCTCCCCAGTCTGTACTGTATGAATGTGTGTGTGAATAGCTGAATGACAAACTGTACTGGAAGCACTTTGAGTGGTCATCAAGAGTAAAAAAGCTCTATATAAATACAGACCATTTACCATTTATTCATTGCCCAACCTCAGTAAAAAAAAAAACAGGGTTCACACTGTGATGAAAACTCATGGAATTTGAAAGTAGCAATTTCCAGGCATGGAGAAGTTTCGGGAAAATGTATGAATCGAGAAAGCTTTGGAAAACTCGTGTAAATTTACTCAGAAATACCTGCAGGACAGAGTTTATGTACAAAACATGGACTGTGCAGTGACACTTTTGGCATTTAGAGAAAGGAAGAGCCAGCGCTAGCCACGATAAAGGAGCTAAGCCCGAGGCTGCTGCTGCTGCTTCTGCTGCACAAGAACCAGCTCTAAACCTGACCCCCCCAGCTGTTTTAGTCCAGTGATCAACGTGACTCGCTTTGTGCCCACCATTACAGAAGGTACAGATTCAAGGTACTGTACTCAGAATTAAAACTGCAGGCACCTAATGGTGTCAACTACCTAATATCCCTACTAGTTTTGTGAAGACAAACCAGGTTTTTCAGGTCATATTCCCTAAAAACCACATGGCCGCCAGATTTCCAAGAGATGGCAAATTTTTTTCATTGTTTAGAGCAGGGGTGTCCAAACTTTTTGTCCCGAGGGCCACATACAGAAAAAAATACGAAGGATGGGCCACTCACGCCGCCACGCCCCCCTCTGCCCTGGAGTGGACTGTTGACATTCGCGTCGCTCAGGGCGGGGGGGCGTGGCGGCGTTCTGAGGGACAGCTAGCAAGTCAGCAAAGCAATTCACCGCCAGACCACTAGGTGGAGTAACGTTTTTTGTCGAAGAAAACCTTACAGACACCTTCTTTGTCGACTGTTTATTACTTTTTCTGGAGGACAAATTTGTCCCTGATCTTTCTACACAGCTTCGTACACTCGTCGACCTGCAAATCGAAGTCAGCCGAGATAAAAAATGACATGTAATCTCCTTCCAGGAATTGCAGGTCATCTGCGTGTCCTTGTATTTATATGTCCTTTTTGCATGTCTCTGAAAACGCAGAAGCATGCACCGGCCTCTCTCCTGTCAACGAAGCCTGGCCCCATAAAGCAAAACAAATTCTTTAAGTAAGTGCCATTTGAGCACTACTAAATTTTGAGTTTCATTCTGAATTTTTTTTTTACATTTTTTTTATACATTATATTTTTAGACATTGATGCGGGCCAATTAAAAATGGATGGCGGGCCGCAGTTGGCCCGCGGGCCGTAGTTTGGACACCCCTGGTTTAGAGTATTGAAAAAAGTTCAGAGAATGTATTGCAAATCCCTCTTTTTTCCTCATGGTTAATCTGTGGAAATGTATCGGTAATAATGTAAAAAAAAAAAAACTTTAACAAAAGATCTGTACAAGCAAATTATGTTTTACTATTTTGAAGAGAAACATTTTTTATGCATGGGAGTTCATGGCCCCTCATAACTGCAAATTCTCGACAGGTGTCCAAGTTAAAAATAAGCTTTGTGAGGTGCTTGAATTCAGTCATTCCTCCCCCTAAATAACAAGCATACCCTTAACAACACCACAGAAAACACCCTGACCCCCCTGACCCTCCCCGCTCTCCCCAAACATGGCCCCTTCAACATTTACAATTAACCACTAAGTGCTCTCTGCAGAGCTGGTGGAAGCCCGGTGCACACACTTAGTGCAGAGGCTCGATGGGAGCTGGAGGCCACATTGCGAGTTGTGAAAAACGTGAAAAATATAGTCTCCCACTGCCCTCCTGTCCTCACTATGCTCCACAGAGCTGTCACCCAACACGCTGTGAGGTCTGCACGCACACACACACCACACACACACATGTTTACATCCCCTACGTTATGTGTGTGTGTGTGTGCGTGTGTCTTTGTGGGAGTATAAACGACACACGTGCTAATCACACAGCCTAATGCAAACAGCACACTCAAGTAGAAGTGCTTGAGCTGCCTCTGCATTTCGTCAGTGCACAGTTAGAGATGACTGTCTACACGCACACACACACACACACACACACACACACACACACACACACACACACACACACACACACACACAATGAGAGTGATATGTTGATCTGTTACAGTTGAGCTTGAGACAAAGCAGACATGCTGACAGTTGTAGAAATTGAGAAGATTTACGGCACAGTCAGGATTTACAAGATTAAGTATATGAGTGTTGGCCCACTGTCGTGAGAAGAAGAATCAATAAGACATATTATATCCAGTATTGAATTATGTGGGAATGTGTGATTGATGATTCCTCTGTGTTATAATGAGGCTGCTGGATAAATCAGCTTCAGTGAAACGGGGGTGTAGAATTCAAGCTTCAAAACTACACGTTAGCATCATGGTAAAAATAAACGTTGCTGTCTCTCTGTCTCTTTAACTGATGGCTCTTTTTATTGTCTTTTTGAGAGTTTTTTGTCCATAAACTATCTTTTTAAACCATCTACAACAGTAATTACTAATAGAGTTTGAACTCTGTGATTATAATAAACTCTAGCTTGCTAACACTAAAGAGCAAAAGCGCCCGAGAAAAATACCTCTGTCTTATCAGGTAGCGTCTGGCTTATGAAATGGAATCATATAACATTCATTAAATCAAAATATTGATTCTAGTTGTTTTGCTCAAAATTGGATTAGAATTTGTTTCATTATGACCAAAATTAAAATGAAAACTGAAATGAAAATATGTAACAGTTTCAAGTCTGTAAAGCATGGAATTGCCATGATGATGATGATGATAATGAAATTTAATGTGAAATTTACTTTTCATAATTTTCCATCTCTTCTGTTCAAGCTAACTTTTATTATGTCCTTTTCATTCTAAATGTGCATGAACTAAGTTCTAAAAAAGTTTTTGCGCAAATTTCGAAAAGGGTCAGATTGTACTGTCATATTTTTGTATAGTTTTGTTAATCTTTCTATTTAGATTTCTGAGGTGAGCGGGTGGAGAAGTAAAGGGAGTGTGCTGCATGTAGCAGCAGCACCAGGTGGTGAAGTTCATCAGACAGCAGGATAATAAAAGATTTAGTTATCCCTTTAAAATAGAATGTTAAAACCACATCAAAAACTGGCATCGGGTTACGATTTCTAAAGCGAGAGGCAGACAATGACACCCCCTCACCCCCTCTCACCCTGCCTCACCCCCTGCTTCCCGATTGGTCACTCTGACAGAGCTTCAGAGGCCAAGTGGTGTGTAAAGAAAAAGATTCTCTGGTGTTCTGAGACACAGACAGAACTCTTTGAAAATAACACTTTGATGTGCTATAGATTATCAGGTCAAGGGTCCCTCAATGTTAGTTCATGCTATTGCAACTTGTTGTATTATTTAAAATATGTTACATCAAAAGCAACACATTTGTTCTGTTAAATATGGTATATAGAGAATAGTGGATGTTGATGACTTTGGTCAGTTTCAACTGTGTTTTTTCCTTTTGAAGTGGAGGGGTACCTCTAACTGTGGTCACGTCTGTACTCTCTGAGGACAGTGAATATGTGGAGGCATAAATGAAAGGCTAATGACAGTCTTTGATGCTGACTCATTAGGATTCTCTCCCTCTGGCAAACTGCTACTACTGTGACCTGTAGTTATAGCTGCAGCTCCTTTAGCAATACCTGACAGCTTTAGTCGAACGAAGCCTCCACCCTATATCTCCACTACCTGGTTTGGAGAATGCATTTCAATGTGGTGTGACTTCAGTTTGGACGGTAGAGGGATCTGGCCTCACAGCTCTCTGGGTTAGTCTTTCTAAAGGCTTCTCCAGCTGTGAGATCAGTGTCAGCCTTAAAAAATAATGATAATACAGTGACTTTCTAAACTGGACAATCGGAGCATCATTCCAACCTTGACCCCCCCCTCACTAGCACAGATAAGAAGTGAAAGGGGGGCGAAGGTTTGCCACTCAAACATTTACGAAGGTGTGGCCGGACCCTTAGTCCATTGAAAAGTTGCACGCTCAGTGATCCCTGATCTATGGCCTATGAACCAGGATGACGTTAGTGAGGTGACTTGTACCCAGAATACTGCAGCAGTGCTCAGAATCCCAGTGTCATTATAACATTCCCTTCAGCACTTGTGGCAGCTCTCTGAACAGCCTGCCCCGACATTCTCTGCTCGTAACCTCTTCCACTGGGACTGACTGCGATCCATACTCGTTGTGTATTCAGTTCAGGGTCAAATCGCATGCAGGCTTTTGTTGGTCTAACGAGATCAACTGTCACACTCTGATACTGAGAAAGACTAAAAGGTGTTAGCAGGCCCTTTATCCCAACAATAAAACAATACCAAACTTCAACTAAATGTTTTTTCCGTAAATTGAAGTGGCGTCCACACTGCTTCAGAGTGTTCCAACCCCTAAAGCTGGAATCTTTGAAAAGCTGCTGGCCCCAAATTAGTTTGAAAACTTTGGCGCCCTTTTTTTAATCACAACAGGCAAAAATGAGGACTGTGTCTTCACTGAACTAGCAGCAGTGAATGCAGCGTGTTGCTAACACTTACTTATTCACAGAGGTGTCAAAAGTATTCACATTCATTACTCAAGTAGAAGTATAGATACTAGGGTTTAAAAATACTTTTGTAGAAGTTGAAGTATCAACTCAAGCTTTTTACTTAAGTAAAAGTGTAAACGTACTGGTTTCAAAACTACTTAAAGTATAAAAGTAAAAGTAATGTAAGGGAAACATTTTTTCCATTAAGGACAAACTCTTAAGCCGCGTCTCAGGTCTCACGTCACACATTTTTCTAAAGGCCATTATGACTCTAATGTTATATTAAAATGTTATGTTGAAAAATGTGGGATGCACTAGGCTACCCGTTTGAACTGCAAATATGCCCATTGAAAATTATAACATTTTATTACAACGCAAATACATATATTGTTTGAAGAGACCTTTGGACTCAACACTGCCAATAATCAAACATGACTATGTAGAGGAAGTAAAAGTCGTAACAAGGTCGTGTTGCCTTTTTTTTGTGTGTGTTTTTGAACGATGACAAACCGGAATGAAAACAAGCCAAAGTTAAATAGGAGTAACGAGGCTATTTTTTAAATGTAAGGAGTAGAAAGTACAGGTATTTGCGTGAAAATGTAAGAAGTAGAAGTAAAAAGTCGTCTGAAAAATAAATACTCCAGTAAAGTATAGATACCCAACATTTCTACTTAAGTAAGGTAACGAAGTATTTTTACTTTGTTACTTGACACCTCTGCTTATTCATCGTCGGTCATTCATTTTCAAGATTTGTTATTTCTGATGCTGATCTAAAGCACTTGTCAGGATAGAGATCATTTTGTTTAAAAGCTTAAAAAGTAGTAGTGTGTATGTAGCCTCAGTCCACAGGTGAGACTGGATTGTCATGGACAAGACAAACTGAATCCCGAAACTGCCTGTGCTGTCAGTGTATAAATGGGTTGTATGAGTAACACTGCGGTGTGTGTGAATGTGATAATTGGATTAATTTAATGTTGAGGGCTTTGTGGATGAATTCAAATTTTGTTGTGCAATAGAAATGTCCCATTAGGTAAAACATGATGCTATAATGTTAAAGTGAATTCTAATCTCGTCCTTCTCTTGTGCAGAAGCTTGCAGCGCGGCTCCCAAAGACACGGGAGGCGAGAGAAGCTCCACACAGCTGCCTTTGTCCCCCAGGTAAGCCCCCCCGCCTCCCTCCAGCCACACGTTTCTCACTTTACTGAAGGATTTGACTTCACACACACAAAGCACATGGGTCGCTGATGAATTTATCCCCTAAAACTGCTAATTTCAAAATTGTAGGTGTTCAAGTTTAGCCTTCAAATGTTGCTTTTCCACCGGACATTCAATATTTAGACATCATTTATTTAACATTTGTCGATTTCTGTATTTGGTCTCCTTATAAGTCGTTTTTTTGTTGGTCCCCACCAAGTTTCAGCATTAGTGCATCAACAAGAGCTCAGTTAAAGTGTTGCCAAAGGCCAGGAGAGATTTTCCCCAGCTAATCGTTTTTTACATTTGTACTTTTACTTGTTGTCATGAGGGGTTTTTTAATTTTTCCACTTTCCAGATACAACTCTGATAGGTGTTCACTCTTTGTTCATCAGTGCAGTGACAGATGATTACTGAGACGTATCTTTGATGTTTTAATAGAGATATAGAAACAGACAGGTGGAAGGTTGGCAGCTGCTGAGATGGCTTCTGCTCCACCTTCAAATATCAGAATATAAGTTGATAATAATGTAACGTAAAGAATCAAACCAAACGGATTTTGTTTTCATTTCTGATTTTCGTCTGTTGTTGATGAACCTGATGGTGAAGCATGTTCCCTGGGCTCCTCCTTCAGCTCACTCACGCACCATGACAAGCCCGAGGTGCATTTCCTGTTCAGCTGGCAGCCGGAGGCCATTTTGTGTCATATGAGGTCATGACTCAGGCTGGCGTGATGAGATGGTGTGACTGAGGCGTTCCTGGATGAGCAGCCACATTAGTCAGTATAAGAACTCGAGTACAAGCTGTGAAGAGTGTCGCTGCCACTCCACCTCCGATTGGCCTGTGTCTCTTCCTGGATTCAATGCCCTTGTCTGACATAATCAAATTGGCCTATGACATCCCGGAGGATTTTTGTAACTAAAAATACTCATTACGTGTTAAACCCTTGAGAATGCCTGAGTAACTCCTTCAGTGTCTGAAGCCACCTGTTTCCCCGCTGCAGCCCCCAGACAGGCGTAATTAAGTCGTCAGTTAGACAAGCGGTGTGTCTATGTGCGTATGTGTGTATGTGTGTGTTGACTCTTGCGTTCTGGTCTTGGATAGACGAAGAGATGGGAATGACTCTCATTTCTACGAGTGTTTATGTCACATTTGCACAGTTGCCGGAGTGATTATTGTTGATAGAATGTACAACAGGATGTAATTACCTTCAATGACAGATCTTTGATTGCCTGCGGTATAGTAGTTGGTATTGGATAAATGCACTTCAGTGGTAAAAATGACTTTGAGGTTGAAGTGAGTGACTATTTACTTAATGTGAAATGAATATAAGCTATTCTTGTTTTGTACTTCTACAAAAGGACCAACACCAAAAACAGATATATAAATGCTATTGCACACAGAAATCATAGTAAAACCCGACTGTTATTGATGCTTTTTGTTCATTTTCTTATATATGTGTGTGTGTGTGTGTCCGAGACACCCCTGTGAGAACGGGTTTCTTCACACATTAGTGTTAATGAGTCTGGACAATAGGATGTTAGTGTTGTTAACATGGCAGTAAGTGTCTGTGGGACGGCCCGTGAACGCCGGTGAAGGTGGCAGTTTGCAGGCAGCTTCAGAGGAAGTTCTCCAGGTGCGGAAGTCTTTCATCTCCGGCTGCCAGATGGTCTGACACTTTTACAGCTTCATGTGACTTTCTGTGCTCCCACAACAGGTAGTGAGTGGGAGTCCGGGAGCGGGAGGAGGTTTATGTGTTGTCAGGGAAACTGACGGAGCCCCTAAAAGCACTGTTTTCTATTTAGTTTCTTTTCTCCTGCGGTAAATGTTTGAACAGGAGATTTAAGGAACCCCAACCCTGTCTGCTACACTTTCACAGATGTCTTAAGCGTTCATCCTTTGTACGTTGGTGTGTTTGGTTAGGTGGATCAAGCAAAAACGACCGGTTTCCATGAATCTTTGAGGACTAATGTCATTAGAGGCAGGGAAGAGTTAAATGCAGATCTGGATAATAGGGTGGATCAAGGAATTGTTTTTCGTTGTTTAAAATTGTGGGTGTATTTCAACATTTTGTTGATTTCTTAGAGAATAATTAACAGGTCTTAATGAAAAATGAACAATGGATGCAGATCCAAATAGAAATCTGGATGTCTGCTGCTGAGTCTGTCGGCCTGAGCTCATGTTGTTTAATCATTGTCAAATACAGTTGATGAAAAGAAGTGAATAATCAATGACAATAGGGAAAATGAAAAATTTTGCTAAACTAAGCTCAGCATGACTTCTGTGTCTTGATGTGGAATAAGGACAAACTGAGCAAACACACACATGTTTTAATAAAAGTGTTAGAGTGACATTTCATATTCTGATTATGATGTCTGTTAGCAGTAGGTGATACACTTTTGATTTTAATAAGCCAATAACATTTTGTGTATCAGACGATCATAAAAGTTACTGTTGTGCCGAAAGTCCATTCTGATGTTTGATGTGAACATTAACTGAAGCTCCTTACCTCAATCTTCAGTTTTATAAATTATACTGTTGCCACATGATTGTTTAATGGCATAAATACAAAGGTGTACGGCTATTCCAAACTATTATTGTCCAAGTGCTCGGTGAATGAGAAACTCTGGATCAGTGTGTGTCTTCAAGTGCCATGGGTGTCTGTTTTCTTCTGAGCTTGACATGTTTGTGAGCAGCCTGTGAAAAATGAACTTTGTAAGTTGCTATAAGTAGAGCGGCAGCGTGCGGGTGGATTCAGGCCCCAAAGATGCCACAGAGTGTGATGTCTTTCAAATGTTTATCTTGCCCGTGACACAGAGCAGTCGGCCTGAAAACATATGTAACATACATGATGCTCTAGGTGGATGAATCACCAGACACAGTGTTTGTGGCTGAGTGGGCCTCCTATCAACAGTCTGGGCATGCTGTGTATGCCTTATTAGAGTTGGACCAGGACAATGATAATAGAACAAAGCCTTTGAGCTGGAACAGGCAGACAACTGGAGTCACTCTGTGCATCACACACCCCACACACTCTTTGTTGTAACATATTGTGTTGTCAGTGCTGGCAACCATCACTTCTCCGGTGCCCTGAGAACACTTCTGTACTTGCTTGTACATGACGGATGTTCCGTTCACTCTCTGCTAGCTGTTTATTAGGAACACAGACCTAAAAATAACAGTGTATTACAGCAGTTCGGCATTAAATCCTCTTTGAGGAAGGTTGTAATGTTGAGTTTGTGTTTAAACTGTTTCAGACAGGTGCTGATTCAACTTTATGGTCTCTGGGGAGACTCCGTTTATGTTGCTATTAAAGCTAGACATCATTTGTATGAACAATGTACAATTCAAGCCCATGAAACAAACAGGGAATTAATATTTATTTGCTTTTAATTGGAGCTTTGGTTGAAGAATGTCCCTAATTTCTAGGAATTATACATTCATTTCCAGGAAATGTCTGGAAATAATTTGCAAATTGTGTGGCCATAAAATAAAGAATGATCAAGGGTTCAGTACTGGTTGGAGAAAATCTGCCATCTTGTGGATGTACTGTTTAATCCTCCATCCTTTTGTCACAGCAATTTGTATCATTATATTAGTAAATGGGGACTGGTGGCTTTAAATCAGCCCCAAGTCCGCTGCTGCATGAACCTTGTATCTTGTCTTTCGTGGTTTATCGGCTCTTATTATTCATTTACGCCTTTATTCCTTTGTGCTTTCTACATCTTATCTGCTGGTAGTGACTACAAGTACAAGTCAAGTACAAACTGTGTGTACTTTAACATTTAATGTCATGTTTCCTCAGCCTATACACTGTCAATTTGATTTGTATGTGACACATCCTAAAATATTCCCACACAGCAGTGTAACCGCTGCTTATGTGGTATAGAACACCATGGTGTGGTTGACCGGATGAGTGACACTATGTACTGTATATGTCACCTCTCGTTTAGTATCACAAGCTGACCAGCCCTGCTGCCAAGAATAGAGTCCTCCCTGAGGATGGGAGTATTCCAACGAGCCCTTGTTTTCACTGGCAGGGCTGCTTCTTATAATGACCTGCATAGTTCTATTTTGGTTTTGTACACACAATTGGCCAATGTGCATCTAATTTTGTGGTTAGGTTTGTGATTAGTGAGTCAGAAGACCAGATAAGAGACTCTTTATGGTGACCCAGATACTTGGAGTTGGTGACATACTGGTTGTTGTGGTATGTCACAGGTGTCAGTTTCTAACTTATATGCTGATGTGTTACTTTGTATAATGAATTCATGGCTTGTGCAGTAAGTGAAAAGTGGAAAAAAACAGAGAATAGTTTTTTCTCTTAACTGGTAGACAAGTTGATTTTACCGTAATAGGAACAACATTTACTCTTAATCTCAATCATCACCTACATAATAGATTGGGTTCTCAAAGGCTGCCTCACTCCATCTTCTTTCACTGACACAGACAGGACAGCTTCTTTCTGTCTTTCTCTCACTCCCTCCACCTTACCTTGGACCATTTCCACATATCTTTATGTTGAGTGTAGTTTTGGTCACATTTCCTCTCTGGTCATCTCTCTGTTCCCCTGTTGGCCCTGGGTACAGGATACAATATTCACCATGGATAATATCATTTAGCTCCCCCTGAGTCTTCTTACCTCTTCTTATGGTTACTTGATGGGGACTCACACAAATATGCTACATGCATGTTTCTCACGGAACGGCCATTTATCCTGTTTGTTTATTGTTCAGGGAGTTTTCGCTAAGGCTCACCTGTTGCCATCTTCACCTGCAGTTTAATACCAGCACATTGTTTGAGAACTTCAAACACTCTCATAGTTGACAGAAGTGTTCAGCGAATCACAACCAGGTTATGAATTAAAAAAAACATAAATCCCAGTGATATCAGGCTGTGGAGTTGAGCACAGTTTTCTTGTGCAAACAGGGATTATTGCTCAGATTCCGGGTTCACTCAGTTTGACCCCCAGTTGAAGTGATTTGGATTTAGTCTGGCAAACTGCTGGCTTGTCTGATCATCTGACTGCTTGTGCTTTTTCTGCCTGTTGACTTCACCAATGTTGCATTGTTTCCAGATATTCAAAGGTGTTACAAATTACAAACAAGAGAAGATTATATAATTACAGCATACGTTTACTAAATTTTCCAAACTGTCCGTTTTCATCCAAACCTACACTGACGATTATAATGTATTATTCCCTGACTATTCTCACGTTTATAAGCATACTTCTATTTTGGGACACTTTTGTTATTGCTGCTAGTTTTCCTTTTAGAGACGTCTCGCCAAAATCCCTCCTCCCACTTTGGCATGGACGGAGCGTGGCGTGGCTGTGAGGATGGATTAGTCCTGGGTTAAGACAATAGGAGATCGGGGGTTCAGCAGGAAAGACACTGAAAGGGTGAATGGGAGGGGGTGGGGGTGGGGGGGGGGTAAAGACTGTGGCCTCTGAGGGAGGAAGTGGGCTTTGACAGTTTACCTGGCTTTGGTCCCAGGCTAAGCCATGGAGGGAGAACAGAGGCATGTAATCTGACCCCACAACTATGACCTCCCCCCCCCCCAATCCCTTCCACCCCGTCCCTGCCAACCACGCAGCCTGGCAGCCTGGCAGCCTGGCATCGCTAGCATAGCTCAGCCCCCACCACATTCAGACCAGTCACACACACACACACACAGGCTGAGATGTACGGGCCTTCGACTTCAGTCATCGGGACTGTAGCATGTGCAGAAGTGTCACTCCCCTGCTGAGTAAAATGCAACTGGTTACTTCAGAATATAAGTGGAGTTTTCAACCTGGCAAAAAACTTGGCACCAGACTCGCTGTGTGTCAACTGGCTTGTGGGCGGCTGTGGATAGATAGATAGATAGATAGATAGATAGATAGATAGATAGATAGATAGATAGATAGATAGATAGATAGATAGATAGATAGATAGATAGATAGATAGATAGATAGATAGATAGATAGATAGATAGATAGATAGATAGATAGATAGATAGATAGATAGATAGATAGATAGATAGATAGATAGATAGATAGATAGATAGATAGATAGATAGATAGATAGATAGATAGATAGATAGATAGATAGATAGATAGATAGATAGATAGATAGATAGATAGATAGATAGATAGATAGATAGATAGAGTACTTTATTCATCCCCGAAGGGAAATTAAGTTGTCATAGCAGCTGGTATATTTGAATACAATAAAATACAATACAATACAATACAATACAATACAATACAATACAATACAATACAATACAATACAATTAAAAATATTGAGGTAGAAAGAATAAAAAACAGAAGCACAAGATAAAATACAATAAAATAGGTAGATAAGGTGCAGTGGCAAGATGATGGTAAAAGTACTGATGATATGATGCTAATGGTATTGTTACAGTATATAAGAATAGTACAGTATATATAGTATATAATATAACATAATATATATTTATATATGATAGTAATTATACCAATATAAAAGCAGTATATGGTAATAATGGCAGCAACAGTATATATAATAATAATAGTAATGGTGATATAATAATAGTAATTATAACATGTACACATGTATAAATATGTGTATATAGACTTATGTAAACATGAATATACAGAGAGTATGATATGATATATAGTAGAAGTATGAATATGAATATAAGTATTTGACTATACAATAGGTAATATAATATATATTATAGGGACATGGAGGGCGTAGAGCAAGGTAAGATGCTTAACCTCGAATTGCCCCACATAGAAAAAAGTGCCCCCCATAGATGCTCTGTATGACTGTGTGTGTGAACGGGTGAATGGTCTAAAATATGAAGAGACATGAAGTTATCTGCTCCCGAGAACAGTAGAAGTACCTTAAACACCAATGATTCGGACTTCAAATATATTCATCCATTCTATTGATGTGTTGTTTGCTGCATCCAGGTTCACTGGGAAACAAATGATAACTGAATGGGAAGCCTTCTCTCAAATGACATATCTGCAAACCTAATTGGACCTTAGAATCAGATTGGGTTTACATTTTTTTTTTTTTTTTTTAATTTTTTTATTGGTTTTCATAATTGAAGATGAAATCTCATACACAGACGTATATGAAAACTTTTTTTTTTTTTTTTCCTCCCCCCCCACCCCAGGGGACAAACAGAAAAGAAAGAATTAAATAATAATAATTTAAAAAGAAAGAAAAAAAAAAAAAAAATATATATATATATATATATAGACATCATTGTCGTCAATAAAACAAATAAAAAAAATTAAAAAAAACAGACAAAACATAAGGTGTGTGTGAGAGATCATTCATGTGGTTTTCAGTAATGATAAATGACAATATATACTGTACATGACATGTGGGTTTACATTTTTTAAGAGTCATTTAGTCACAGCCCTTTATATAAATCTGTTTACTTTATGCGAAAATTCCCAGACATTACATTAAAATCCTGGGCTATAGCTAATCCATATATAATTTTTCCCCCTACAAGCTCCATCGAAACATATCTCATCAGCGTAGGCAGATCTATTCTCAGCCATTTCATGATAAAGCCAGAGGAGCTTAGCTGTACTTGTATCTGTGGGATGCAAATAGCGCACTGGTCCGGACAGCAGGCCAACCTGTGTGGACAACGCTATGCAGGAACAATGTGACTTTTTTTTTTACAGCCCGAAGATACAAAACCCTGCATTGGGGGGGGAGGTGGTGCTACTGGGTGGGAGGGTGCCTAGGTGAGTTGGTGGGGTTGAGGGGTGGGACGGGGGCAACCAGATCTCTGGGCACTCAGAGTATTCCTCACAGTCTGCCAGCTGACAGACCACAAGGGCTCCCAGCCTGGGATCAAAGGGAGCTGCAAGCTTAAGTGTGTGTGTGTGTGTGTGTGTGTGTGTGTGTGTGTGTGTGTGTGTGTGTGTGTGTGTGTGTGTGTGTCTGTGTATACTGTCTTGCATGGGCGAGGTAGACCAACAGCACCGTAAGAGATACATATCGAACTCCATGCCCCTATAATAAAGTTTCAACCACACAGTATCTGATTTCTAGGGGTGTAAATCTGAACTGATACCCACAGTATCGACAAATACAAGAGATTGATGCACCCCCCACAGACGTCAACTAAGTGAAATTAATATCACCATCAAAAGGCAATCTTTTCTTCATCTTTTCACCAACATCTCGTACCTGAAGTCATGAGATATTTTATTGTTATGTATTTCATATTGTATTGTTGAAAAGGCCAAACGTGTCTGAGTGAGAATCATCCTTCACCATGCAACTGGCCAGTAGAGCAGAGTTTTACTAACCCCTTGTAAGTTACACTGGCCTAGCTCTTTATTTCTCCATAAGTTAATATGCATAGGTTCCCTACTGCAACATTTATGGTAAAAAGAAGTTTCTATCATTCCCGTACACTTTGAGTTATTAGATAAATATTTACTGTGAGGTACATTGTAGGGCTGCCATGATCATTATTATTTGTATTCTTGTTATTATCTGTTCCTGCCTGATGCAAACAACATCTTGAATAGTGAGGCCGCCCACAAATTTGTCTAGGAAGAGAACAACAAATCAAACGCACCCTTACAGGCCCTCTGTTTAGACTGCTGTCTGTGTTGTTTGACTAACAATATGAAACATCTTCATCTACTTGGAAACGACGTCCAGATAAAAATCGACCCACAGCGCTCGACTCGATCACAACAGCTCAGTAGATGTTAGTTCAATGCTGTCACGAAGCAGTGAGCGGCTGAAACACAAACACACTGGGACCTGTCATTAAAGCAGTCCATTGGGTTGAGCTAACGTTAGTAGGTAGTAGGTGTATTAATGTTTATTATTCTGTAAAATACCAGAGACCAAAATGTCCGCAGCCTCAGAAGTTATCAGAGCTGTGTACAGCAGGCTACATATTGCTAGCCTGCCAAATACCAGAACCTCAACATATTGTCTCATAATAACAATCACATACATGGTTGGTCTCAACACAATAATGAGATTTAGACTATTTCTGAATGTTAATTTACATTTGAAATACCACATGATGTTATATTGGGATCCATGTCCAATCCATTCTCACAGAAGAATTATCATCTTTTCATGTCATTCATTTCATTTCATATTCAAGTCAATCTCATCATCGTCAATCAACCTGGTCTGTAAAAACTGGGCCCAGACTGTCAGGCCATCCGTTATTTTGGACCCTTTCTCCTAATTGTATTGATTCAGTGTGACGTATTGTTAAAACTTTATTACTAAAGATCATTTTTTAATGACAAAAATCATCTCTCTTCTGGAATCTTTAACCACATCACGTAATCCCCCATTATTTTTTTCGTTTCTGAACTTTCTCCTATTTCTTTTAGGGGTGAGAATCTCTAGGCACCTCACGATTTGTTTTTCAATTACCTGATGAATTCACATTTATGGTTCTTGATAAACGGGGGGGGGGGGCGGTAGCTGATCATCGCAAAAAAAAATGAACGCAGTGGAAAACATGAATCGATTATGTTCTGTCTCTGCATGGATGCGCATAATCCAAGTCTCCGATCGCCGTGCATCTAAGAATGATGAAATGTCCCCGCCTCCAATTTCTTATCATACGAGGTTTAAAAAAACATTTTAACATTAAAAGCTTTAATCAAACTGACATTATCCTTGCAAGTAATCCAGTGCCTTACCTTTCCTAAAATCCTGTATAAATATTCTATTCGCTGTAGGTATGGTTGAAGCTAAAAAAGAAGCCCTCTGATGCCCTTGTAAACAAGAGGCTTCCTCTAATCTGTGCAGCTGACAGGGGGGGGGGCGGCAGGGTCCCAGGGTCTTGGAGCCGGTTATTTAAGGAGTCCCCCAAGTTCACCTTGACATCTGTGCTGACAGGAAGAGAGCACGGCAGATCCCCTTTCTTCACTCGTGATAAGTTTACCGTGCAGCTGCCAGTGTGTGGCCATACTTGGAGGAATGTGGCAGTCAGAGGCAGGGAGACGGGAAGGACAGGAGACAAACGAGCAGGAAGTGGAATGATTAAAAGAAGAGAAAACAGGAAGGGTAAAGAGGCATTCAGTTTACTGTGATTTGTATCAGCCTTTCAGGAAAAATTACAGGAATTGCAATATTTAGATTTTTTTAGCACAACTTGAAATTGTCTTTGTTTTGATGGATTGCAGTTAAAGGGACTCTTACCTTTGTTGCATTTTTACACTTTTTTTGGATAAGGTTAAATTGGTATTAATAAGGTAATGACACTCTAAAATGCAAGACAGACCCACCAGGAGTAAAAACAAACAATTATTTCACTCTCATAATATTTAGTGAAAACTTCAACCAATAAAATTCTTCGGACCGAAGGACCTTATTGGCCGACAGACCTGTCTGTTTGCTGCATGGACATGCAGGTTTTCCGTCTGCTTCTTGTGGCGCATTCGGGCCCGCGTCATCAAGGCATGTGAATGTAAATGTATATAACTTACCGAATCCATTGCTTTGGTAAACAAAAACTCACGTGCGTGCGCGGAGGCAGTAGGTTGTTAGTCTGCTTGTAAATAAAGTTTCTTCAAAAAAACACCGCGGATGGGAACGAGGGGGTGGGGCATTGGAGGAAGGCGGGATGATTTGAATGTGCTGTAATTCTCAAATGCAACAAAGGTAAGAGTCCCTTTAATGAAATCGGTTGAAACAAAACATTCAAAAAAAGTTTTGAAGCTAACTGAACAAACCATTTAACGATGCCCATCTCATGCCATCGAATACAACATCCCTGGGATCAATATTGTCTGTCAAGGATACAACGTTCAGCTTGTTTGTCATCACTCACTCACTCGTGAAGGCAACACAATAGAAACCCGTAAAGCACCACCACTAACTGCCCAACATTATTGTTAACACAATCTGAGCACTACATTCAACAGGTAAACTGTATATCATGTAGTATTGTTAATATATGGTGTCCTGACTTGGTGGCTGTTTTAATTATGCTGATCATATTTGATTGGTTTGGTGGTTGGCTGGTTGGTTTTTGGATTGATTGGTTGTTTTGTTTGATTGATGCATTGCACTAACATCCTACCAGCGTTAACCAATGTGGTCAAATAAAATAGCAATTCAGTGAAATTGTAATGGTACCTTTGCTCAAAAGTTTAATTTTGGTAGAAAACTGTGCTTGAATTAATAATAATCATAATAATCACAATAATCATAAATATAATAGCAATAGATATGAATGTGAATATAATAATAATAGTACTTTTGTATCGAATTAATTATTTCAGAATATGTGACAATTGGGGTCCTGGACTGATTCAAGGATTTTAGGGTCAAGCCTAAGTACAGACTGCAGATCTGCCCCTGGTTTTATCCATAGCTCCTCCTGGTTATGATTATGATTTTACACAATCACGCATGCACTGAGGGGGAACTCGAGTCTGAGGAGGTGATTGCAGAAGGTGAGTGAGGAAAATGCACCATCTGGTTTCCCCATAAATGTTGCAAGCCTTCAGCCACCTGATCTCCTTTCGCTCCCACTGTTCCAGCTTGAACACAACACACACACACACACACACACACGCACACACTCAATCAGCACACCCCTCTCGTCCCTTAACTTGTTAGCATATTTATTGGAAAGTGTTCACAGCCAGCTCTGTCTCGTGAGGATTGAATTTGAGAAATGCAAATAGGGATGGAACGTGCACTTCTGCATGTAGACGGCATTTATTTGGCATGTTCAGATCTAGAAATCAGTTTGTTCACATTTGATCTTGAGGAAAATTGAAAACAACAAAAAAATATCTCGTCAAATAAACTAAAATAAACCAAAACTATTTTCTTGTCTTTTGCATGATGGCACATGTGAATGAGATATTTTCCAGACCCAGGCTCCACTGTATCTCGTTTCATGTTGGCACATTGAGCGCATATTTGTGTGAATGAGACTTAGGAAATGCGTAGTCATTCAGCAGGAACTGACCGCAGACCGGCGGCATTTCCAAATAAAAGCATGATAGTGAAGGTGAAATTAGATGTAACCCAATCTAAGCTGGCCCCTGAGTGAGCCCCCCCACCCCACACCCCCACCCCAAAGTACAATTACTGTTCAGATGCCTCTTATAGGAGAGAGGGATTACAAATGGAGTTAGGGTGAATTGGCACAGAGCTACAGTCCCACAGGGTTAAACAGGGTTCAAAATGTATTGACATGTCTCTCCAGTGTTTTTTGTGGGCTGTTGCAGATCAGGCTGGAGTATGCATTAGAAAAGTGCAGGTTAAAACATTTGAAGCATTAAAGCGTTTTCAGTTGTGATACATTGCATACAATAACCTGAAAGCTCTAGAGAGTTTGCTGTTGTTGTGAATGCCTCTGACTTCTGCTGAGTTGTTAATATGTAAAAGACAAATACTGGAGAATGCGAGGACTCAGTTGTGGAGACATTTTTTGGAGATTATGTCTGAGGAAGGAACTATTGTACTGGAGATGGGCTCAGTTTGGATAAATAGCCGCTTACAGGTGTAATGGTACATCAACATGAGACTGAATTCAGTGTCATGTTGATTTACCAATATATTTCATAACTACCTTCGAAAGGTAGTTATGAGATACACACCTGTCCTCCAATCTTTAATATGTATTTAAAATATAACTAAATTGAACATACTGCCTCTGCATGATTTGTGTTAATATATGTGTTTGTGTCTTTTTTTTTCTTGAAATGCTAAATCTCTACATATTAGAATCCCAAATCCCACAGAGGCAGTGTTGTTGTTAAACTGTCAAATAAAAAACATGTATTTATTATGCACTCATCTTCATTTACAGACATACTGGCAGCAACAAAGATGCTATTTCAAAACTGAGATTTGATAATGGCCATTTTACAGCCAACGTTTAGCTTCCAAGAGGAGTTATAACATATTTAAGTGCTTTGGAGTCACAAGGGCAAGATGACTGATTATGACAAGGTCACAAAGAGCTGTGGGTGGCAGGTGAGAGGTGTCACGCTAACACGGCCACAATTCAGTCAAAAAGTGTTTTAGTCAGATTATCTAAAACTCTGTATTGAGAGATTAAATAATCCTAGTTCCAGACAATGTTTGATATATTTACACCAGAAGGTTTGGGTCATTATTGGATCATTGCTCATGTCAGACTTCTCACACCATAACCATTAACTTGCATACAGTTTTATTGTAGAGAAGATAGATTTTCAAACCAGAAATAAAGACCTGAATTGTAATAAATCAGAATCATCCTGTAAAAAGAAGAAGACGTTTTTAAAATGTTATCTCATTTTGTTTGAGTCTAATGTTCGTGTGGGACCAATTCTTAAAATGTGGACCAGTCAAACCTTTTCCACTGTCATCAAGTGCTAGTTTGTAGGAGCACGGGAAGACGCTTTGGCAGAAAGCTGCTGTAAACATGCAGCAGAGGAAGTGAGAGCTGAAAACCGAAGTATGTGAATGCAAAGCAACATTTGTTTGCATTGGACGAAGAGCGCCAAACACACATGCTCCTCAGCTTCACTTTCAAAGTCAGATGTTATTCTCATGGACAGCTGAGTTGTTTTCCAGATGGTCCTTAACTTTGCAGCAAAACAACTTAACAGCTCACAGGTCTGAGGTCTCTAACTCCACCGCTGGCCGAGCTGGTGTTCTGCCAGTATGAACTCTTCACACTACGACATTAAGTCACATTTTTACAGGCAAATTAGCACAAATCTGCAACCTGGGAATGAAAAAGTTTACGGCTTTGTCAGACAAGCTGTGTTTGATGAATTCACACTTCACACACACACATTGCTCATATTCACACACTTCAGACCTTTTACAGTGTCAATTAGTCTCTGTGTGAATATAACACATGCAGTTTCACGCTGTTACTACTGTAGCAACATCCTGCACATGCCCTTGTTTAAAGCTAACTGAGCCAATTCAGCATGATTGTATTCAGTTATGCTTTTGAGACTAAAATAATGTTTCCATTTGATACAAGAAACATGTGACAGAGGTTGTAAACTGTAAAAAAAACAAAAACTTTTGCACTTTATTATAGATTAAGGCCAGCTATACAAAGTACTGTATTATTTAAAACAAGTTAAAAATAATTTAAAGTAACATGAGGATCTAAATGTTTTCTGGTTTCAATTCTTGTTAATTGATGAAGACAACCATATTGATGAAGACAACCATATTCTTCATTCTGTGTAATTAGTCTATACCAAACAACCAATATGCTTATTTAACACCACTTTTACACCATTCTATTTAAAATAAGGATCTATTTTCCACTAACATTACCCAGTTTTTACTTTGGCATAGACCCACCATTCAGAAAAACACTGCCTCTGTGTAACCAGTTCAGTTCTGTCAACCTGTTCCTAGAAACCCCCCCCCCCCCCCCCAAACCAATGTACTCAAAATAAAAAGGTTACTGTTCTTCAATCTCTGTGATAACACTCATAACCCTGGTCTCCTTTCAAGGGTAAGCTAATGTAAATCATTAAGATACATTTATTGTATAATGGCTGTTTACAGGAAACAAAACTGAGCCAAAGTTGCACGGTCTATGAGGCCTTTGTTGGTTTGCTCCAGACGTCTTGTGAGTATCGGAGCAATTTAGCAAACCCACAGGGAGCATGCTCTTATGTTAACAGACCTGGGCTGCCTGCCAACAACAGCACGTTTCAGAGGCATATTCTGGGATGGAGTGGAGGATCTGAGTTTTCTGCAGTAGGGCAGAGGGAATAGTAGTTGGAATTGCAGTAGCTACTTTGCAGAAGCTCACGCAACGCCGTCAGGGATCAGTTGTAATTAAGGAAACTAGGAAGACTAGGCTGCAGTGACCATGCACTGGTTCACCATTTAATCCAATAAAATGACTAAATTAATGCTATTTTTTGTCAAATTCATCATTTTATTTGTAACTCAGTTTCTGTTTGCACCTAGGTGTAGACATTCACAGCTATTTGGTTATTCACACCCGTATGGAACTCCCAAGGGTTGATCTTTACCCAACAGATGTGTTTTCATTCAAATCGGAATGTCATAGAAAGACGTGCAGGAAGTCGGTTGAGTTAGTGACAAAATCTGTATGGTGAAAAAGATGCGGTGAAAGAATGGATCAACCACAAGACTTTCACCCTATTACTACTTGGATAGGTTTAGGATAATAATAAATGGTTTAAAATACACCATATCATAATTGTTGTGTCTTTCCCATGTGACTCGTTGAAGTAGCCCAAGGGAACCTAAAACCTGGCTGTAAGTAGGCATTTTGGCTACAGACACCTGAGTGCTTGTTCTGCCATGGCGTTAATAGGGTCTATCCACCTTGAATGTGTTTTAGAGTAAGTTGTTATCAGTATTTTGTGCATATATGCAGACCTTTGGGTAGGGACCAGTGATAGTCTAAATGTATTTACCTCAGAGCAAACACAACCAGGTCTTTATTTTAAAACAGGCTCACAGGCCTTCACCTCTAATGGGTTTTTCCTCACATTTAAGTAAACAGACTCAGTGTTTCCAGCTCTTCTCCTGTTGGAAGAAGTATTGCTGACCCATTAAAAGCCTAATAGACCTAATAGACCTTTAATTTGAAACATCTGTTATACAGACAGTAGTCTATATGTAAGTCTTTGCCAATGCTAGATTGCCAATGTTAGCTTTACTAGAATAGAAGAAAGTTCAGCATCAAACAGTCTTTCACTTTACTAGAGCTGTCTCCAACAATGCCAATGTTAGCTCTTGTTTTGCTTCTATATCTATAATTTATTTGTTGCTCAACATGGTTCCTCACTGGCAGTTGGGGTGGTGGTATAGAGTAGAGTATAGAATAGAGTAGTACATATAAATGTTTATGTGTTGTATTATTATACAACACATAATAACACATTATTATTATTGACGGACAATAGCACTAAATGAAAACATGCTGATATATAATCAATATAAAGCCCATGCTGTAGTTACTGTTCTATAAACCATAAGGAGGTTCAACTTCACATGACATCTTAATAAATCTTAAAAAAGTATACATGCTCCTGCCTCTTTGGAAGATTTCATGCTTGTTTGCTGTAATCAATAAATATTGATTCAGTTCTTTGGCTTATGTTGTGTTTATGGAATTAGTACACTGGTAATGTACATGTGGCTGAACTTATTGTATGAGCCATTAAAGTACATTTCATCCTACCACCCGCATAATCCTCAACCACATATACATGCTGATTGATGACCAGTGTACAAATTGTTCATGGCTGTTACATTATTTGAAACTATTTGTGGATTCACAGTTTTTAACCCCTTGTCATGGAAAGGTTGCACTGCTCTTATCTCATCTTCTTAACCTGGATGTGTTTTTCCTTGAAGAGAAGGAGGAAGGAAAAGCACTTGGATTTGTCTTGGATGTGTCAGTTTATAATCTTGTGAAAACAAACAGTTATGATCTATTGCATCTGTGCACTTCCTCTTGAAGGTTCAGTACTGTTAGGTTCACTTCTGGTCACCTTGCTTGTATGAATAACAAATATCAATCCAATGTGTTGAATGTTTATCTTCCCATCCATTTGTTTTATGCCATCTACTGTATGGAGAAAGTTGTATCCACCTCTTTAATATGAATTTTTGCTGTGTGAGTTTGGATCTGGAACCCAAGTGCCTAAAATTCCTCTAAGTAGCCCAAGAATGTTCTTTGCTCCCACGCAGGTACTATTTTGCTCCTTGTCGTCTTGTAAATACACTTCTGCGTTAGACAGCGAGAAGCTAAAAGGCCAAAGCAGTGGAACTTGGGATGAATATAGTATGTTATTGTAGAGAAGTGAGAAGTGACAGAGGCTCAATGCAGCACTCAGGTTCCATCATTATGTGGCACTAGGGGACAAAAGGTTCGGCAAGGCTCTCAGACAGAGAATGATGTTGTCAATCCATCATTCTAAAGACTTGGAAAAGCCACCCCTGGTGTGGTCTGCTGCACACCAGTTAATCCATTTATCTTTTTGGTTTCCTGGTCACAAATGAAAGCAACAAAAAGCAACCATTCTGAAAAGCTGAAAAAGTTGGCTCTACTACTGGGGGAGTCTGGGAATCCACATGTCACAGGAAAAGACTGAGGCTGCAGTCAGTTTGAGCTTTATTCCAGAACCCAATCAAACCTCTCCCAGACTCCAACACACGGTTATCAATTGCAGTTGCAGCCAAAGCCCCCCCCCCGTCTAAGAATAGTTTGGTGTTTGCTCTGCAACGCATCAGTCAGACTATGGAGCTGGGAGCTGACTGAAGCCTTCCCAGAATGCTGCCATCAAATCCACTTCAAAAGACGGGCAAAATGCCTCCCAGACTAGGGTCAACTTTTAAAGGGACCATGGTGGGGAAGTTGCGTAAACCAATCCCTGACATCCTATAATAATAACTAGGCCCTTTCAATAAAAATATCTTGCACCCAGGCGTAGCGTGCTGAAGCATGTGTCTGATCATTAGTGACTTTTGCCAGGGCTGTCTCTGTGCTATGATTGGTTCTAAACCCAGACTGAAAGTCTTCATATATATTATTTTCCTGGAGAAACTCACACAGCTGATTGGCTACAACTTTTTCTAAGATTTTAGATAGGAAGGGGAGATTAGATATTGGCCTGTAATTTGCTAAAACCTCTGGGTCTAGGGTGGGTTTTTTGAGTAGGGGTTTGATTACAGCTATTTTAAAAGACTGTGGTACATAACCTGATGATAATGACAGATTGATGGTGTTAAGTAACGAATTATCTATTAGGGGCAGAATTTCTTTAAGTAATTTAGTTGGAATCGGATCTAAAATACAGGTTGTTGGTTTAGAACCTGAGACTATTTTGGTAAACTGATCACGGGTGATCAGAGAGAAGCTGTCTAAGTAATGGGAAGGATTCTCAGCCGTTTCTGAGATCTCTATTGTTGGGAGGGTATTAGTGCCAACTGAGGGCAGGAGATGATTGATTTTATTTCTAATAGTTAGAATTTTATCATTAAAAAAGGTCATAAAGATATTGCTATTTAGGGATCGAGGAATACTGGGTTCGGTGGAGGTGTGACTCTCTCAGCCTGGCTACAGTGCTGAAGAGAAACCTGGGGTTGATTGATTGATTGATCCTCATTCATGCTGCTTTTAATAAACAAGCAGAAAAAATACTTTAGGAAGTCGATGAAAAAAATTGTTTCACACATATACATATAATATGTCAGATATAACGTATCAGGACACCAGTTACTATTCACTAACGTTATATTTTTAGTATTGTAGAGTCAACAAATAAACTTAATAAATAAACTAAAGAAAATGTCACATACCTTTATTTGAGAAATGTTTAGTTTATGATTAAAGGTTTTTTTCAGTTGGTTATATCATGAATAAGATACATTTTACAATAAATATATTAAAATAAGGATTTTTATTTGGGTTCACTAAATTATACTCAATAGTATAAGTCAGTAAGTGACACCATTGGCCCCACAATGCTTTGCTTTGTGGGAAATGGAGGTGCTACTTGAAGCAACACTTTGGATAACTTCTTTGCTTTCTTTCTGTGAAGATATAGTTCATTGATCCCCTGCATTCTAGGTATGCAGTTCGGACACAGTCAGGAACCTCATGTTAATCAAAACGCTTTTGTCTGTGTAAAGGAGGCCTGTGCAGCTCACCAACTGGTGGTGGTGGGATCTTGTCTAGCTTGGGATCTGTAGTTAGCAGGTCTCTCATCTATACAGGTCAAAGGTCAAACCTGTGTGTGTGAAGGCAGATGATGACACCATGCGTCCGTGTATGATGACTTCCGCAGCTGGGAAATGAGAGGGAGCTGTGAGCTAGCAGAAGGGGGGTGGAGGGTGAAAGGAGGTGAGCGAAGCCCTGCTGACGGAGGAGGGAGGAGGCCAGTTGGTTTGCTCATCTAGCTGCTAACCAGCTGTTTGATGTCCCTTAGACAAACAGGGGTTATTTACAGTGTAGGAGGAGGTGACGCTTTGTCAGACAAATGTGTGCTTTAGTCGTTGGGCACTGTGTTTACTCAGGGAAAGTTGACGGTGCACCATACTGTTTCAGCAGCATTCACACAGAGAGCTGTCCAGTCCAACCTCACTGCCCGACCATTTGCCTTTAGCAGCTGAGAGAAGATTCGCTGTCCAGATTTTTCAGTTAGTCCTTCAGATATGAAAACCAGAGACTTTCCAGTGCCATGAATAAATAAGCGAAATAATGGAGAAGCCTATTTGTAATGGCTTCTTGTTACAGTAGCACAATGGCCCTGTACCTTGGCTAATGGTTTAGTGAATATTAACAGTATTAACATTGAGTTTATCTGTCTACACTGAGAAATTAATGATTGAATAGAAATAAAAATATATCCGACATCTACAAATATTCTAAAATCTCATAAATGACGAAAAAATCTATTTTGTGTTAGCTTCTGAGAAGGTCTCAAGTGGCTAGTGGCCCAGTTTTGTGAGTGTTTCAAAATCCAATTAATTTGGCCTGAATAATACTGGTGACTATTTCTGATCATATGATTAAATCTATCAATTCCAACACGTTTGATTTAATCTGGGCTTTTACTTTGAAATCATGAATCGATCAGAGCTGGATTAACGACCTGTATCTACTGCAGGATCATTGGATTGAATATCAATTGTATCCAATGCCATTTCATACAAGTTCTAGTGTGTATTGTTGTGTTTTTTGATATGCACATAGACAGCAAAAAAGACCCACCAAATTAAAACCTACAGACAGTAGGTGGTCTGCATTGTAACATTGTTCAAGACCCCCGGCCCCCACCACACACTCCATCCATACAGAAGGCTCTAAAGGTATAGAAGAGGTCACGTGCCAATACGTTTAGTACTAACATCACTTCTTTCCTGCAGTGTTGGCCCATGTCCATAGTGGGACGTGTTTTGAAACAACCCCTATGCAAAGGCTTATCTGGCACTCCATATGATACATTCATTACAATATTAAAGACTGTTTGATGGATCCAACAATGTGATGATCCAGCTGTTCTTCGCCCCTTTTGGGGATTACGCATTCCACTTATTTGGCATAAAGAAAAGTCATGTGTAGCTGTTGATGGGGCGCAGCCTGCCCGCAGAGAGAGTGCGATGGAAGGAATAGTCTTTATCCAGCCCTACCTGCAGCGCCCCTACGTGTCCTCATGAGACCAATGTGTCAACAACTCTGATACTATATGTCTCGTTATAGATGAGAAGACACAAGACCAGTGGTGTTGAAGGACCCCCACATGAGCATGTTGGCTCCTATGGGGGCTGTAAAGGCTGTGCAGAGAGAACAAATCTGACACACTGGGCCTCACATCTGAGCCAGCAATACATTATATCATTACAGTATTTCAGCATGTTTGTTGATCTTGTTGTTATAGTGTTTTAGTGACTGGGCCAATGGACCAACTGACGTGAAATTTCCTGTGCATGTTCATTGTCTCCTGGCGAAGATTGTGCCTGACTGTATTTGCTATATACTGGCTTTTTTCTCTGTTGCATCACTATCAGAGTACGATTTCCACAAGAATTCTAAGTTTCAATGGAGCAAAATCAACTGAGGACATTTATGGTCTGAGAAGATGCAGCCTTTTCATTTTAGCTACTCATCTCAGACAGTTTGCTTGTGGTACAGAATTCACCAGAGCACTTTCAGCTGACCCCAATTGTATACAAAGAAAACTGCATTGTATCATAAGAAATCAAAGAACATTAACAACTAGGGAAAGACATTGCTGTACTCCCCCCTACTCCACATTCACTCCTCTTCTCCCCTCATAACCAGCACCGCTCTTTTGTGTACACAGTCAGACACAGAACGAATGTCAAGATATGATGCAGAACCCCAACCTGTGGAACCCTCTTCCATTGTGGGTCCAGGCGACAGATGCCCTCTCTACATTTAAGAATGAGTTGTTTAGTCTTGTTTCTTTATTGTTGTCTTGTTGCCTTAACAACAGTGAATTTTAGCCACCCTTTTATTTTCACTGCATCACTGGATAACCACACACGGGCAATAGCCTCTGGAGCTTTTGAATTGTTATGATCACCGTTAGGGTTGCAAAATTCCGGGAATATTCAAAGTTGGAAACTTTCCATGGAAATTAACGGGAATATACGGGAATTAACGGGAATAAACTGGAATTGTTGTGGGTAATTTATACTAACTGTATTTACCTTGTCATATACAGACATAAATATAAACATTTTGTTTTGTCATAGGCTGATTTGAGCCCTGAGGAAACTTTAGGCACTTATATGACTATATGCTATATGCTTCTGCATCCTTGTGTCATTCTTAACATAGGTCTTTGCACAGTATTTGCAAATGTACACAGCCTTTCCTTCTACATTGGATGGGGTGAAATGTCTCCACACATGAGAGAGTGCACGTGACATTGTTCTGTAGAATAAGATGAGAAAAAAGTTTGTAAAAAAACACTAATGCAATGAACAATCCTCAATCAGCATGCTAATATATTTTCCCAGTAATATCATGGAAACTTACCTGACTAGTCCTTCACACTACAGCAGGTCTCAATAGCCCTGCTGTAGAGTGAAGGATGCTGGGAGTTATCTGTGCATGTGATGGAAGAATGCACAGTGGAGGGTTGAAACTCAACGTGCAGCGTGTGCTGCATTCCATACATCTTTAAAATAGAGTTTTGAATGATGTTTTTATTGCTCAGCGTTAAATTTGCGTAGTTTTTTTTTTTTTCTAAACTTCCCATGGAAAGTTTCCGGAAATTTACCAGAAACTTTCCGCCCCTTTGCAACCATAATCACCGTCAGAGTTCAAATAAATACCCCTGTAATTTAACAAAGGTCATCGCTAACTGACCTGCTGCCCTGCCGAAGCAGAAACCACACCTTTAGCTTCCATTGATTTGTGAACAAGGTTTGTGAATGAGTTGACCCTCTTGTGCCTGTTCATGTGTGATGACATGGATATCCCAGATTATGAGGCTCTGATGCAACTAAAGGGGGGTTTGGACAACCTAGTGTGTTGATGCAGTGGGTCAGTTTCGGTTCAGCGAGCCAAAATGGACACCACAGCCCCACTGCCTGCAGAGCTGTGTGGGCGGGGCCACAGGGCGGTGTGTTTGTTCTGAGGTTCTACTCTCCTGACCTGAGACACAGAGACAAAGCATGGCCCCCTGTTTCTGGTCTTTAGGTAACAATTGCAAAGCAGATGGTTGCTCTGGACTGACTTGGTCAGGAACCCCTGGAGTTTCGCCATTCGGGGAAGTGGTCAGTGTCTTGAAAGCTTTGAAATCTGCAAGTCGCCTCCAGGTCTTAATCACTTGTTCAGAGACACGTGGCCACACACATAGATGCCTGCAGTCACACTCACACACGTACACATGCGGGGACACATGCACACACACACGTAAACACACTGTCATGAGATGGTACATCAGAAAAAAACATTAACCAATCTTGGCTATGGCCCCTTAAAATTTTAATCTATTGGACTGTATGTTGCTTTTGTTGCTTGTAGATAAGCATATAGGTTTATTATGTGGCTTAATCCTCGTGACTCCTGGATGATACTAACATATGTGCTTACTTTGGTTTATAACAGTAATGCAGGTCACCAGAATCTTCTCAACATTTAAATACACAACATTCATCGTCGGTATTCAACTGAAGAATTATATCTATTATTTATGTATAATATTTGAATAAGGTTATATCAACACATGCAACTCACCCCTAATAACATAACTATATCATTGTGCTATTCGTTTTTTTCCCTCTTGCTGTGAGAGTAAAGAGCCCCCGATCAGAGCAGAATGTAGAAGATAATATCAGTAAAACAATTTAAATGGAATTTCTTCCATTGATTGGTGAGATAATACATTTGAATGTAAATACTCTTGAGTCCCAGCTGACTTGGTTCGCTCCATTGTTTAGTTGTAGAACCTGGGTGGCACGCAGCTACACTGTCAATATGTGTGTGTGTGTGTTGGACTGTAGGCCTGTGTGTGTGGATGGCGGAAGACATCTGGAAGCAGACGCCCAGAAAGCTTATATGTTTCTGTGACAATGAGAACGGTAGAAACAGAAGCTGAAAAAAAGAAAGAAAAAAAAAACAGAAAGAGCTGGGAGACACAATTAAAACACGCTATTAAAGGTTCAGTGTGCAGAATTTAGTGACATCTAGTGGTGAAGTTGCATGTAGCACCTCACCCTCCCCTTCATTTCAGCTGGGAATTTGCTGTTGCATATTTCCCCTTTTGTCTCCATCTTTTCATTCCATCTTACATCTTCCACCATCCGAACAAAGCCATACAATTCTGAAAAGTTAATTTAAGAGCGTGATGGAGAAGATGGTGAGATCCACTTTGTTTAACAAGGTTCAAACAACAGATTTGCAATTGTAATGTTGGTGGGACACCGCGCAACCTCAGTGTGAGCAGAGAGCGCAGATGGAACAGATTGCTGCTGCCTTCAGATGGCAGCAAAGAGAGGCATCAGAGAAGCTGTCAGGTTAGATTGCTAACAGCTACAGAGCTGGTTCATATGTCTTGTTCGCATTGATGGCATGATTGGAATACCACTTTTTTACTTGTAATGTACAACAAAAAATGGATAAAGGAGGTCTTGGTGAATTTGAGGTTTTTGAGTCTTTATATGAATTTACCAAAATGTTCCCACAACACAAGTGAATCTGTTCTGAGAAGGCAAGGGTCGGACTGCAAGGCACATTTTCAGGGCCAAGCTAAGATTGCAGTGGACTAGCATCACCACTCCTGTCCTCCTATTGGGGCACAGAGCAAGTCACAAAGATGTTAATTTTACAGAGCGGAGGAAATATCGGCATTTTGGGCTTTGAGCCGTCACGGAACTAGAGTATTGTTGCTCTCTGCAGGTTGAATATCCTTTTTAACAACATTTACTTTTCACTTCACACGTGACATTAAAACTCACTCAAGCATTCTTTGTGCCAATTAAAGAACATTCAGTGAGTAATTGTGACTGGGCCTGTTTTTACTCCACTGGTGAAAGGACAATTTTAGTTTGTTAAACACTTTGTTAGAGTGCAAGAATGTTTGACAGCTGCTGGACAGATTACCATGAAATTCCTGTGGACATTCAGGTTCCCCAGAGGATGTGAATACTTAATTTGTCTTGTGACCCACCCTTACGTTTCCTCTGGCAACCCTGTCAGGTCTGCCCTTCCAACACAACAGTGAGTGCACACAGAGTGGTGGTGCAGGCCAGGTAATGTTTGTGGTGGCTTAACAAGCCTCATATGAGGTTCACGAGAGAATATATGTTTTTTTTAATCAGGTTAGTTCTTCTCTGGAGGATGGAGAGTGAGGAAAGAAGGAAGTGCAGAAGGGCTCGCTGGTAGTGACATGAAGCAATGTGGGAGCGAGTTCTTGTCAGTCAAGACGCTGCAGAGCTGGAGGTAAAATGTCGTTTTTGTGGCCAGGCCTGTTTTTCTCATTTGGGGCTTGCTCCATACGAAACCTGATCCCAGCGAGTGATTGAGCTTTTCATTTTGTTTGTCTTTGCACTGGACATGCCATCTCTCATCAGCCATTGCTGTTTATTTTGTTAGGCGGTTTGGGGAAAGAGATCGAGAAAATCCATGGAGCCCTCACCTAAAGATTTACCGCAGGAATTGCTGTGCCCCCCTTTGTGGGTCAGATTGTCATTTACAAAATGCCTGAGAGTGATATCTTGATACAGCTCTGTCCTCCTAAAAAAACAGCAAACACACTGTGTGCTGCCCACAAGCAAGTTATGGTGGTGTCATACAGTATTGGTCCAATAATGGTCACTTTGAATAAATGTAATTTTAGTTCTGAGCTTTTTTACCAGACTTTTCATTCTATCATCTTCCCCCATCTGTGTTCCATACATAGAAGGTTGCGCTGCTGATTACATTATTGATTAGTTTATCGTTTTCTTATCTATTTAAAATGCATTATTCAATTGTTCTGTAAAATGTCACAAAATAAAGACAAAAAAGGCAGTAACATTTACGCACAGATGTCGTCTTCAGATCTCATCTGTTCTCCAATCAGCATTCCCAAAAAACAATGTATTCAGTTTAATTATATAAAACATAGAGAAGCCGTAAATGAATAAGGCTCCACAAATATTATTAGCATGTCAGTACATTATGAGCTGAAATCATAATGAGTCTTATAATTAGATTTTTTAAAAACAGTTGCAAAAACTTGAACCAGATCTTGATCTTAACTTATCCTTTACAAGAGCATGAAGCAGTTCACAAATACTGCGGTCACCACAAGTGGACACTGTACAGATCGACTAAATATTATATATTTGTCTGTATATTTTAATGAGATGATTCGTTTCTGCCACTTGCCAAATACGTAAATTAACACAATATTCGCATATTGTTGACACAAAATTAAACCTGATCGCAATCATCTTATCAACTATCAGCTTCCTGACCACACTGTATATATTTAGTCTAACTATTGAAAGATCCTGTTATTTGACATATGCCTCACCAGACGTCTGTGTCTGTCTAACTGTGAACTTGGTGAGAACTGAAAATGCTGCACTTCCTGTTCCCCTTCATATGCAGTGTCAACAGTGTTTCACCTGCAGAGGCAAGTGAAATAGCGATGTGCTATTTTGAAGAGATTGTTTACACTGATCATGTCTCCATGTCTGCTTGATTCATTTGTTTTTGGACGGGGGGGAAGTCCAGCTGACTAATGTGTGTGATGACAGCTCCCATTCTGAGCCTGGTCTTATGACATCCCAGTGTCCCTGCAAATGACAAACAGCACACATGGATATGATGACTAAAACTGCTTCTCTGGTACAAACACTCTGCACTGATTAAATGCCTGATTGGGGCCTCTTGTCTTACTTAAACACAAGTGGAGGACTAAACTGGAATTTGAAAGTGTCTTACAGAGCATATTGAGTAGATTCCAGCCAAGTATGTGAGAAAATGTGAATTTAAAAGCCTTTTTTTCAGTAGCCGTATTACTTTGCAAAATAGTGATTAATATACAAAATATATCATTATGAATTGATAGCTGTATAGTTAGTTGTAATTCTGGGTAAACTCAATGATTGCAACTGCAGATGGGATCTTTGCTTCTCAATGAAAACGTTTTGCTGTGAAAAAACACCATGTTTCCTGGAGTTTGTATTTCAGCTGCTGAATGAGGAGCTAAGATGACCGAATTCGTGCTGTAATACCACAATGAAAACAGTTGACATGGTCAGAGACACACAGTATAACGTTCAAAACAAACAAGATAAGTCTCATTCTTAACCAACTGCATACAAAGTTAGGGTCTGATGTATTTCACTTTGTTGGAATCTGCAATATCACCACTAGATCCACCACACAGTACCTTTTTTTCATTAGTTGTAGTTTCCTATGCTAGTTATTTTGGTTTGTGGAGTCCATATCTATATAGATATATATATAGTATGCTGTATTTTTCCTGATTTGTATTTACAGTTGTAAGGACTTAGCCATAACTTTGATCTAAACATATCAGATTGATGTTGTTTCATTTAAGTGCTTCTTAATAACCAGCTTATTTTAAGAGCCTTCTCCAACCTGATGGGAATGAAGTTCTATGCAAGGAAGCCAAACTTAATGTGGTTGGCAACCATGTGGCCCTCAAAAACATAGAGTGCTTCTCAAGGTGGTGCAAGGAATCACATCAGAGGATAGAGTGGTCAATGGATTGCAGGTCACATGGCAAGATCATGAAAAAGTACAGAGGCCTCAGTTTTCCTCTCAGAAAAATATTTTTGAATATCTACTATACTTTATTTCTTTCCCCCCTCTTCAGTCCAACCCTCTCTGATTAGATCCAGACCTCTTTGGTCCCCTCTAACATATTACAGTTGTGATGTTTGTGTTTTGTTATGAGCCTAAGAGCTCAGAGCTATGCGAGCGAGACCCTCTCATTTTAACACTAACAAGAGTGTGGAGTGTGGCGCTGGACACATGCCAAACTAACAGAGCACACATGGTAAAACCATTGACTTAACCTCAACTTTTTTCGCAATCTCTCTCTCCCTCTCTCGTTCTTTCTCCCTCTCTCTCGCTCTCTCTGAGCTTCTGTTTTAATAGCTTGAATTGCATAGTGTGCCGGCTACCTTTTCTCCTGCCTGGTAACTCAATTTACGAATGACTGGCCTTTTTAAGTGCTTAGAGCACCTCATTCTTAAACTTGGCAGAAGACTGACTCATGAAGTCACATGGGGGACAGATTCCAGAACCTGCTGATCCTCAGGGAGATCTGGGAACAGAGTACACATAGGGGAACCTGAGGAGACCAAACTAGTCTGTTTTGGTTGTTTTAAGACCACCGAGCTTAAGGAAAGTAACCAATTGCTATTTGAAATTCATGCTGTGATTACATTCCTCAGGAAATGATGATGTATGTTAGAAGCCCTGCAATGAATAACACTGAGAAACAGACTCGTGAGTTGAAAAATGTTAGCTCATAAAACTTCTCACAGCCAACAGTCTGCCGGAGGAGCTTTAAAAACCATTATGTAAGCTTAATGAACAAGAACCTGTTCCTAATTCATATCAACACTCGAGTCCGAATAAAACGAGAGAAAACATGAATTCTACATGACTGCAACACCACTGATTTGTGATCAGCCTTTTAAAGGATAGTTGTAGTTTAGTTTATCAGTCAAGAATGCAGAATGAATGTGTTATTTAACTTATAAATGAGGATACAATGTTGAAGGTAAGAAGTCTTGACTGAAATTGGACCTTCTACTAAAGAAGCAAAACAATCTGCATATCTATCTACTAATTCCAGAAATCTGTCTGTGGCTCATACATCTCTGGAACCGTTCCTCTTGTTGGCTTCATACCTGCCATTTGTATTGTTAAGAGCCCGAGGAAATGCAGCATTTCATTTGGTGCAATTTGGACATGTGATACACTCGATATTAATAATAATTGTCTATCATGCCAACAGCCAGTGTTCACAACATGGGTATTCGTAGTTGTGCGTACTAAGGTCAAATTTCTCTGAAGCTTGAATTAAGAGGTAAACAGCTCTTTGTGAAACAATGGTGGCTTCAGGGTTTTGCAGACTGAGTCCCACAGCCACTCTCTACTTACTTAATTACTGCAGGTGACATTTACAGTTTCAGAAAGAAAGCTGCAACCAGAATTACCACAGACCAAGCACCACAGGCCATTCCAAGCAGGGAGGTTTAAAACAGCCACAGTGCACTGAGTGCACTCTGCCTAGAAGCCTTACTATCCTAAATATAGTACAGATACATTAAAAAAAGAATAATTTGAATGTGATTATTAGAACAGACATTAAAACATGCTAGAATAATATGTGCACACTCAAAGGCTCAAGGGTCGATCATAGAGTTGACGGAGCATCCTAACATATACTAGTTAGCATATTACTGTTTTTAACTGAACACCTTGAGCAATGTATTTCAACCATTTTACCCTTGTACTTTACAGCAGATCAGTGTTTCTTGCCACATGACTATAGTAGAGTCTTCCCTTACCATGCCCATCGCTAAAGACAGAACGGCCGCGGTAATGAAGTGGATTGCTAAGATATTGCATTGAATGACATATGAAGATACCTCATTGCTACTTGTTGCTGTAATTTACTGGCTTCACTTCTTCTTGTTTGCTTAAACTGTTTTTGAAAGACTTCAGTGATAATTGATATATCGGGTTTCCGAAACGCACTATCCAGATAGCATCTGTGAAGACTCTTTCAATGAAAAGCATGCGTGTACACACAGTTACCATAAAAAGACTCAGGAAGGGCAACTGTGCAACCTGCACAATACAGATACTGTTGTCTCAACCCATGCATAAAGCACTCCGTGGGTTAACCTTGGTGAATTTGTTGTTTTAACATTTGCTGAGATGCCATTTGTCTGGGCTGAGTAATGTGCTCAGAGGTCAAGCAGAGGTGGGGTTTTCCTCCCATGACGCCCACAGTCTGTTATAAATATGCGGTTGAGAGGATGAGAGTGATGCATGGATACTGCTCACATTTGAGCTGTCGCACACCCAGCACATTATGAACTGCATTCAATAGATAATAGATTGTAATATTATCAGGTGCTTAAGATAGATTGGTGAGGTTTGAGGGCAGGATTCTCAGTGAAAGACTAGAAATCCAGAAAGTAGGAAAGAATATTGTTGGACCTCCGTTATGATTTAATATCCAACACTCGTGAATTTGATATGAGTCAGTAGAGACACGACTGTGGAGATCAATTATGGTCTTCTAGATACAGTAAAATCTATCAATCAAAAAATGTAAGTCTGGGAAAAATGCTGAATTGTGAAATTTATACTGCAGCAACCCTGCAAGGATTTGGGAATGAGTTCCTCAGGCGTGTTTGGTCTAAATGAAATTTGCATTCGTTTTCAGACATGGGCTATTTTTTTAAATCCTTCCATGCCAAGAATGGGATGAATAACTTGATATACGGTTGAAGAAGTAGATGCTGTTAAACTGTAAATGGACTACATTAATATAGAACATGTCTTGTCCCATGACCACTCTAATTGCTGTACTTAAGTCACATTAACCTAATCACAGGCATCATACAGTGTGTCTATATATTGAGCTTCCTTATCATGCATCCCATACAATGCTATCACAGCTGTCAGGAGCAATGTTAGCTGGCTCTGTCTAAAGAAAAAAGTGCATCTAGAAATACCTCTAAAGCTCACTAATTGATTTGATTTATGTTAAATTTTGTAGATACTGGGAAATGTGCTGGCGCTATCATAGGTTGGCAAACTGCATTCTGGCTCTGGCTCCATGCTTAACATACGGAAATAGACAATTGAAAATTAAGACACTTGGCATCCATTCCCTAACTACCTTAAGTCTATTTACATTTTGCGAGCCATACTTGAAAAGATTTGGCATGCTACAGTCAATCATTTGAATCAAATCCCTGTCCATTTAGCACATCTTCCTTTGGAACAGCTTCTGCCTCTCCACCCATCAAACATTTCACTTCAAATCCCACCTCAGACCTCCACCCGCCCCACCCACTGCTTCTGGGGAACAGCTCCAAAACCCACAGGAAACATTCGAATCAATCCTGATGATTTTAAAACTCCAACTCAGATGAATTGCAACGGCTGTCTCTCTGTGTCTCCACACACCCCTCTGTCTCGCTCCGACTTCCCGTAGCTCTGCTCTTTCCTTGAGGTGGTGGCATCAAGCAAAGGAAGTGTGCGCTGGATGACATATTGGTTTTCATGACAGGCACGTAAACTTTTGAAGGTCATCTAACAGGAAAGGGGCCCCTCTTGGATTACAGTGTGGGAAGTGGTTCCATCCTATCCAAAGGCGTTGAGAAGAAGCCTTTTTCCAGTGAAATCCTTTACTTCATCCCTTTTTCCCCACCACATTCCCTCACACATCATCACACACTATTAAAAGAGAAAGGACTTCTTATCCTCTTAATGTCTTCTTCTTTTTGCTTATTTGTTCACATGAATTCTCCAACAGCAGCACATAGGCCTAGGGTTTTCTTCTCTTCTTAAAGGGGAGGTTTGACTGGAAATAAAAGAACTTGAGTCAGTTTCCCAAACCACTGACCTTTCTTCTTGGAAAGTCAAACTAATTTATTTCTCCTTCCACAGATCTTTTGTGTCCTGTTAATTCCTTCCCTCAGGTATAACAACAGTTCACAGTGTACAAAAGCTAAGCTTGAAAAAAAAAACCACCTCTTTTCGGCAAAATGCAAACCCACTATTAAGTCACTATGGCTGCAGGCCCTTTTTAAGATCTGGTGCTGTTGCAAAAAGGCCCTGACTGTGCATTTCTAGTGGTTAGTTGAATTAGCGAGTCAGGGAAATGTAACCCTGTATCCTGGGGCACTGCTGTTTAGCCTAATTTGTTAATGATAGACCCTGGGCTTTACTAGCTTCTCAAGCCCTTGGCAAAGTGTTCGCTGCATGGGAACATGGCACTAATGCAGTGAAATATGATGTAGAGGACACACATATATGTAGTAAGTATATGTCTTTCCTCACTCTACAGAGCCTGCTCTTGTGTGCAGCACATTCATCACAAAGCTCCTACCACTCACCCACAGAGTGAGTTCAAGCAGACTGGAGCTTGCTCCACTCATTTCAACTTATTTGAAAATTGGAGTTTGGACTTTGCTTCAGCCACAATGCAGTTTTATTTTGTGTGTATGGAAGTTTGTACTATTGCTACATAGCCAACAATCACTTTAACAGTTGTAGTCTTACAAATCCTGCAGAAATATTCAGCATCTAACAAGCTAGCTCTAAGTTATCCCAGGCCCAGATGGCTCATCATGTCACTTTCTGATTGCAACTGTAGCGTCCAGTCATGGCAAGCAACAATCACCACCACTCGCTCCCAGCAAGACACCTAAAAACCCCCCTTGCAGGTGCACTGATAAAGCTTTTTAGTTCATTACTTTGTTTATTGTGCCACTTAAAACATTCTCATCGACCTGTTTTCCAGTAGCACAGAAAAAGCTCTGATGAACCTCCTATACTCTTCCAGCTCATATTACATTACATTACATTACATTTCATTTAGCTGACGCTTTTATCCAACGCGACTTACAATAAGTGCATTCAACCCTGAGGGTACAAACCAAGAACAACAAGAATCAAGACAGTAAAATTTCTTCGAAATAAAGCAAAACTACAGAGTGCTATAAGTAAGTGCCATTTTAGTGCTACCAAAGTGTTAGTTTTCAAAAGTGGTTAGTGTGTGTGGTTTTTTTTTATTTTTTTTATTCAAGGTACAGTCGGAAGAGGTGTGTTTTTAGTTTTCGGCGAAAGATGTGTAAACTTTCAGATGTCCGGATGTCGAGTGGGAGCTCATTCCACCATTTAGGAGCTAGGACAGCAAACAGTCGTGATTTTGATGAGTGTTTAGCTCGCAGTGAAGGAGGAACGAGTCGTTTAGCTGAAGCAGAGCGGAGTGAACGTGCTGGTGTGTAGTGTTTGACCATGTCCTGGATGTAAACTGGACCTGATCTGTTTACAGCATGGTATGCGAGTACTAGTGTACTACTAAACCTCAACTACCTTCTCAAAACTAATAAGAGGGTGAATGTTGGAATTTTAATTGTCAGATGGCTAGAAACATGACTCTTAATGAATGTTATTCTGTCTGGATGTCTAACTACACCACTTCTTGCCTACAATTTGATAGAGTGATGTGTTTCCAGCTTGTTCTGACCCCAAGTTGCCAAAGCAATCTATTCGGCTGATGTAGCTGAAAATGTTGTAAAATTATAAGGTTGCTTTAGTCCAACTCATTACCAGTGATTGCATTAGTGGAATTATGGAAGTTTGTTTGTACCTGTCTTTTCCTCCTTCTGAGAAAAGCATTGGGTCAGTTTAATTGTGGGTTTTCTGGCAAAAATACAATGTCGTCTTTGTGGTCATCTGCTGTAAGAGCTGCTGTGTGAGTATTTAATCCCAGGCTTGTTTTTATGAAATCTGTGGCCCGTTGTAAAATATACCACTCGCCTTATAAATGTCTTTGAGATTGAAAGCAAAACATTTCCCCCATCCCCTGAATTGACAAAAAATTGCATGACACGAAACAGCCAGGGACAATTTAATGAAATTAGACGCTGTTTGTATAATACAGCACAATTTATTTGGCCTCTGATGGATTTGGTGAATTATATATTGTGCAGAACTTTCTGTGGCAATAAATAGTACTTTTATAGTCTACACATGGTTATTTCATCAGCATGAATGGCATGTTGGTCCCAAACCTAAAGCACATTGGCTCCAAAGAGGCAATAGATGCAAAAATTCTGAGACCTTTTGGCCATGAACCCCCTTCTTCAAAATAAACGACGTGTAGGAATTTTGGCTGGGTGTGCAGGTTCACCCTCTGTCTGGCGGGCAAAGTAATATTACCCTTAGAGCTTCCAAGTGGCTTTTCAGCTTTATTGGACAGCATCATTTCATATTAGCATGCTCCCTTTTCTTAACATTTGACATTTTCTCATAGCATGACATCAGGTTAGCATGGAGCCAAGGAAATCATAGGCAGCTTTAAAACTAGGACTTCGTGAACATGCAGAAGGTGAGGATGAAGAATGGGAAACTTCGTCTGCTGAGCTGCTGAGTCTTGAGGACATTTCATCTTTTTACTGGTCTTCTGTAAAAAGATGATTAATTGTTTGTCTCAATTCGATTTTTTCTTTTATAATTCTTGTGGGGTTTATGAGTTCCTCTCTGGATGTACGCAGTAGAGCAAGGAGAGGTCAGAAACGATTGCATTCTTGAAATGCAGTCAATCAACCTTACTCATCTCCCTAAGCAGGCTGTCTGTCCACATTTTTTCATTTGGGAACTGAAAGCCTTTATATGTGAGGGCTGATACTTGTAACAAATGGTGAAAAGGGATCAAATCTGAAAAATTAGTTTTCCAGGGCTCAATAAAAGGTGGAGGCGTTTTCCCTCCCTATGACAGAGAGAAGTGCAAAAGTTCAGTTTTATCCTTAGATAGATACACACCCCTCAGTAAATCCCCTCCACTGTTTGCACAACTGCAACTGTAAATTCTTGAGGTGTGAAAGTGAATTTACAGAGTGTTGAATATTTCTTTCCTCGTGAAAACCTGCAAATTAGAGTGGGTTTGGCAACACAGCCACGTTTTTGAATCTTTGCTGCTCAGGTGATTGGACATGCTCTGCTGACAATCCAAACAGGCTTTTCACTTTCCTGTCACCATATTGGACATCGAGGTGGATTCATTGTTTGGACTAAGATCTCAAACACACCTCACATTACGTATACAATTCATCGGGCTACTTATCGGTCTAGGCTGTCTGATTCTAACCCTCACCCGAATGAAAAAAGTGGATGAAATGCACATTTGAGCTGTATTGTAGACCAATACAGTTTATATCTGCATTGAGGCTTTATAAAGGATGAATGTCTCCAGTTGGTCCCAGAAAAAAAGTTCTACCAAATATTTAGTATCCAATAAAGCTTTTACTTGGTCTATAACTCTGTAATTCTAAACACAGACAGAGAACACTTTTGCTTCCCACAATGAAGAAATTTGAAGATCATTGTTTTTATGTAACCATAGATGTCTTAGTATGCCTCAGACTAACAACTACATGGACACATGATACATGGATGTAATCAGGTGGAGGCTCTGATAATGGGGTTTGTGCTCCACCTCCCACTTCAATTTGGAACATTTATAAACACCTTTGGCATTAGCTGTGGCAAAACCTAGCAAACTTGAAGCATTGTGCCTTTTAAGGGGGTCCAGGATCTGACCATGATTATTTTAAGTTGGATGCCATTTCTGACTGAGGACATGGCTGAGGTTTAGCGTTATCCTACTTAGGCTGCTTGGTTTAATTATACAAAGAACATGGTCTTTTTCTTCTTATCTCAATCAATACGTTTTACTAATCCAAACAATACAGTCATTTTTTTTAAACATCCATATGTGTTGTTTTTATGGTAGTTACAAATTTGGTGAGAGCACTTGTTTGATACAACTCTCCCATTAAACCTGAAAATGATATCTCTGGGGGAGCAGACTTTGGGGGGGCCCCCCTGTGGACAATGCAATGCTCACTACCTTCCACATCCTCCTGGACTCAAGCTCACTGTGCTTTCTGATGTCTGTTCTTTCAATCATCGTCCAGTGTAGTCTGGCAGAAACGTCCCAGCACAAACATTTGGGCAGGCTGCTGTGTTTATAAAGGTAATGGGAGAAGCAGGGAATCTGAGAGAGCTTGGGGATGGTGGGCAGGCAGTGTTGGGGTTTTAGATTGTGATATTCTCAGAAATTCCACAGGTTATTCCTGGATGCACATGCTGGGACAGAGATAGCCTCAAGGTGGCAGGCCTCCTGCCCACCACACCAGTGTACTCTTTGTAGCATAAAAGGTCAAATAAGCTTAAAAAACATCTAAAGTACAGCATTATGGTAGACCTCTCTAGATTTGTGGCCTATTGGTAACTCTACATTATTTGCTGGTGTAGTAAAGAATGCCATACATTTGGTTGTGTGATTACTTAAAATACATGCAAGAGCCAGTGTTGACTAAATGATAGACTTAAATAGGGGACAGGAAAGGGGGAACGCCCATGACTTTGCATGTTGGCATCCAGTGTAGAGCTCCATTTCCGGGCGCATCTATCCAGTACCCTTACATAAGCAGAAACAACAGGTGTTAGCAATAGTTAGACAGCATTAAGCCCAGCGGAGGAGAAGGCTTGGAATACATGGTATCAATGTAGTCAAGCAAATTCCCACTCAGTGTGTGTGTGTGTGTGTGTTTATGGGTGTAATGTTGTTTCATGTTGTGCCTACTACTTGTTGCACATAAACCTGTTGCTTCAGTGGCCCCTCCTCAGGCGCCAGTCCATGCGCTATATTTGAAGCTCCTTCCCCCAGGCCTCCCAAAGTGCCTTTGGATCAAGGTGCTTTACAGTATGTCCCCTGGGTGAGTGGCTCCAGCCAACAGGATGTGATGGCAGGCCCAGAATGCAACAGGAATCTGGCTCCCATGTTTGCTTTCCCCACTCATGCAGACACAGTTTAAGTTTACCCTTCAAGGACTGGAACGCAACTTCAGAAATGACTGGAAATGTGATGCTCGGCTGTAACTGAGACTTCATTATGCACATCCCTTCTGATTACTAAAACCTCACAAATTATGATATTGTGGGTCTTTTTTTGAAGTAGCAATTATAGCCCTTTTAGTTCAAAATGATTGTCACTTCAGGGTAAGTGGTAATTGCCATTCTGCTTGAAATGACAAATCTTTCTCGCTATTGGACGCCACAAACCTGCCTGGTCAGAAATTCAGGAAATATTTTGTATTATCTCCTATATATATATATATATATATATATATATATATATATATATATATATATAGCTAATGTTATGGAAATCAGCACATTGGAATTTCATAATTTTGTTTGTGGAACTACTTGTTCACTAGGGCACAGTTTTTTCTTAGCAGTGCATTGTGGGGGATGGGGGAATGGAGGGTTTTTGGGGGACAATGTGAGGCAAATGTAGACTAATATGTGAAGTGAAAAGGACAGGTGCATGCTGGTGTTCTAAAAACAGCAGGAAGTTAGTCACTGCAGTCTAACCCGATGGTTAGGCAATGATCGGTCACAGGTCGCATTAGCTATGTCACACAACTCATGGGGACGATTAAGGTACTTTGCACCCAATGGCTTCATTTTACATTAAATCATGCTCCTTCGATTCATAGGTGTGACAAATTTGAACAAACAGACATGATCGAGGAGAGAAAAAAATTAAGTTTTCGTGACAAACCTTCCAGTAGCTCCAGAGTGTTGCAGGAGGCAGGATATTGACTTTAACAGAAAACCAAAAATCCCACACAATGTCCATGACTCAAACTCACTTCATTTCCATCATCAGGACAACAAAGCCGTTTGAACTTTATGGATTGTCAGTATGAGTTTTGCCACGCTTTACTTTGACATGGCTTTGACATTTGTATGCCCCGGGTGTGTTGAAAACTCCTCAAATTACAACAGGAACCACACCTCCAAATTAAAAGGCAGAGAGAGAGAATGAGGTCTGGGCCCACGGGGGTAACATTTGTCACCCTGACTGCGTCATTGGTAACTCCTGGATGTTTTTGCTCGTGTCAGGCCTCAGGGCTGGGGAAGTGATCAAATGCTCTGCACTCTCAGTCACTTTTATTTCATATTTCATGCTGGGCTCCTCGTAAAGCTGTGTCTTTACTTTTTCTCCAGGAAATCTATGTAAAATTTACAACACATACTTTTTCTGTTACTCTTGGGACAAAAACTCTGAACCTCTACTTCATTCTTATTCTTAACAGTAACTTATTTGAGTTGTCTATATAATTCCATCTTCTTTCACAGAACTGTCTATTTCCCTTGTTCCAACTGCTTTTCATTTTAAGTGAGTACAAAGTGAATAAATTGAGTTGACAGTGGCCTTCTGGGCTGGAAGGGACCAGTCTGAGGGGCAGACAGCATAAACCTCCAAGGAGCTAAAGCACGGGATTTGATTTGACATTTTGCTGATGAGATTTGTCATTAATGATTTTCCTCACATTGCTGTGATTGACGTAACAACATATTTAGTGACCCCTGTCCTGATTCAGTGGTAATTGATTATGTCGGATGACTCCCGGCTCTCTCATTGTACTTGTGAAAAGGTCAACGGGTAGCATACTGGTGTTTTGTGTAAGGTCTATCTTACACTGCAGAGTGTGAGTCATGGGCTGGGCCTGGTCGTCTATCTCTCCCATATGTTTTCGATGAGCGTTTTTGAGCCCTGTAGAATCTGAACTATTAAACAGGGTAGGGCTTTTGATGAAGTTTCCCTTGACTGGAGATACTAATAAACCCAGCTGCTCAATAAATTCACATTTGAGTATTTTATAGATTTCAAATGATAGAAGTGCTTCACCATAAGTGAGGCCACTACTGTTACTGAACACAGAGTTTTGGGATAAATTCATATATTCATAAAACTGTTGCATATATTTATTTTTTATTTTTATGATTGTGTGTGTGTGTGTGTGGATGTGTACTACAATGTCAAAATACAGACGACATGATGTCAGTGCCTTCATAGGAGTCACAGCTTTGGCAACTCACCAAGGTCCACTCGAAAGCAGGAACCAGTAAAGCATATCACAAGCCGACATTGCCATATTCAAAAGAAATGAAAATAAAAATAATTATGCAAGTAATATGTTTGGTAAAGATATACATGATCGATCAAACTGGATTGCCAAAAAACTGGCACCAGCACGGCACCACAAATTTGTTCGTCTGAAAGTTAAAACCACTGACTTCAGTAACCGGGAAAAGATGAGTGAAAGCAGCAGGGGCGAGGTGTTTTCCGAAGCCTTCAAGTGTAAGATGTAATGACTTTTAAAGTAAATTAATAAAAACCAAGCAAAGCAGCTGTGTTCTGTCAGCCATGATTTCTTCCACTACCCAATGTAAATGAGACCCAGAAAAAAAAAATGAAAGATTTAAAATTTGAGTTATAGGAGATTAAGAAAAGCAACATCCTGGACCATATGACAATGACCGATCACACCTGTGACCCTCATAACCAAAAGACTCATCTAGATTTCAGAAGGAGAGAAACAAGATTTGCATCCTTTTAGGTCAAGTCCAGCTGGAGCAAAAATAAGAACTTCTGTTTTATCAATACTTGTTTCCATTTTTTCTTGTGAAGCAAAAGCACATGGTTGTTGTCTACTCCAAATTTAAGTAGTTAAAGTATTTAAAACTCATGGGGAAAAAAGCAGATGGTTGGAACATTTAAGGACCCTCAGAACTCAAATGAGAATTTTTTTTTCAAACAATGTTCTATTATGTATGTGCCATGAAGTTTAAATGCTCAATTGGAGCATATGTACGTAAATTGTGGAATGTGCTCAATGCAAAACCAGGTTTTAAATGGAAACGTTTGGGTCGTACCATCGACACCATGACAGGTAATAGGATAGGATCTCTCCAAGGAAACCTGTCGACATGCATTCATGTGCAAAGTGTAAACTTTATAAAAGTCAATAATGCTGATTGTTTCAACGATAAATATCAAATCATTATTTCCCTGCGCAGTGACTGGCAATCATTTATTTTAAGAGGCCATTTTGAGCAACGGACACAGACAAAGCGATTCACCGTGGTTCTTACTGGAACACACGATTGTATATCAGGATCAAAATGTTTATGGATTGGGCGCAGAGTATTTTGAGTTACAACCCCGCTTCAGAAATTGTCCCTTGCTTTGTCTTTACTTCCCTCAGATTCAGGATTGATTGGTAGTAAAACTATCTCAAACTCTGCCAGGGCAGTAAAATATGTTCGAGTTACCGGGCTCACTGTGCTGTGGCGGTCATCACTGGACAACATGTCATTGAATCCCTTGCATTTGATTGTGATTTATGCTGGAATGATTTATCATGACGTCCCTCTGAAGAAATGGTCGAGCCTGGCTGTGGCGTGTCTCAGTGTCTCAGTGTCTTGTTGTTTGAGGAGATAGGTTAAACACATCAGTGAGTCATGACCTGGCACCCATGTGTCATTTTTGATATGGGAGAGGTGTTTTTTAGAGTCTATGTTTCAGCTTCAGCTAGAACAGAGAAAGGACAATACATAAGGGTTGCAAAACAAAACAAATTCGGAAGCTTGTCAGTGCTGCTCAACAGTCATGGCTAAATTACAAACTGAGCACCACCCATAAACACTGGGTATAGAAAATGGGTTAATCTGGCACATGTATTTGTTTTATACATTATGACGTGATCACAAGCATTTGAGGTATTCAGACTATATGTATATAATGTATAGTTTCATGTGAATGTTAATGTTTTTTCTCTTTTTCTCTTTCTCTTGTCTTGCAGGACCTCCAGTAAGTTGACCAGTGCCTTGTGTGATCTGCATGTGGTAAAGTGACGACTGTGTTTATCTTTGTATGTTGGTGTGAAGTAGATGAACCTGAACTTATCTGATACCAGTATATTGCCTTGTCTGGTTGCAGTGATAATCTGTATGCTGCCCTGTTATTTGGCTTTTTATGTCATGGACCAAATGTTTTATATATTTTATGGTTTTAAAATGTGCTTGAAAAACCTGTGACCTGTCCAAGGTGTACCCAACCGCTTGCATCCCCCCGCACTGGGAAAGGCTTCAGTCCCAGGCACCTCTGCACCGAACTTGGTTGAATGCATGCAAAGTTGAAATCAAGCCTTCGGTTAAATGGAAAACCTGCTGACTCCTGTGCCTTAATGCCACAAGGTTCAGGAAGACCGCTCCAACCATCTGGACACTATGAGTTTGACTTTTGTACAGCCGTGACAGCTTTAAAATCACATCTGCCAAAAGATCCCTCCCTGGAAAATGTGAGGGATAGTTCGTACAAAGAAGGTTTGAAGGTACATGAGGTCAGACAGCGAAAAAGAAGTTCATTTTCCATTCACACACACTTCCATCTCCACTGGATCTGAGCAATTTAAAGACATGGTCACATTCCACTTTTCTTTATGCCTTTCATGGCATGCAGACACTGAGTCAAACAAATGTCATCTAAAAATCATTTGCAATGAGATTAGCTCACAAATAGCTTCCAGTAAAATGAAAAAGAAAGGGGAGACAAGTGGGGAAATGAATGCAAAAGAGTTTAGAGTTTCACAGAGTAAATAACCATGCATATAAAAACTACAGAATGTTTCAGATGTCATATAGCTGTGTCTGATCTTAAAATAGTAAAAATTCTAAAAATGTCACAGTTGCCCCAAATCTATATTTCTGCAACATGAGCAAAAATGAGAAAAATGCTCAGAAAAAAAGTAAAGGATGCGCAGGTATTTTAGACAGTGAGGAACAAATATATTGTATTATAAATATTAAATGTCTGATTAACGTTAAGCTGCCATATCAATGAGTTATCTGTCCTTTGGAACCTTTCTAAAGTAAAAAGACAAAGTTGTAATGAACGAGTCCATTCTGTCAGAAGAGATTTCTGAGCAGCAATGGTTCACATAGTGTCAAGTCAAGGTCAAAATCTTACAGAGATATTTTACTGGTTTCCATTGCAGCAGGATCACAGTATAGCCAGGTCCATCACAGGGCTAATTAAGAATTCTTCTTAGATAGAGTCCTTTGTAAAGCAACAGATCATTACTGTTAACAGGTCACATCACAGGGTCAATTGGTCCTTGCATGGGTGTTGTGCATGTAACACACCATTAAAATAATCACAGATGATAGAAAACCCCCCTGAGTCTAGGTAAGCTGAACAGTATACTGACAGTGGTCCTGCACTAGCTGCCAGTCCAAAGCTACAAGACCCAAAATCACAAATTATGACATGTATATATTCAATCTAGCTACCAAAAGGAGGTGTTGTAATTATGACTGATTATTTAAAAATGTTTTCTTTGTGTGTTTGTGTCTTTGTGTGTGTGTGTGTGTGTGTGTCCAAGTTCAGTAGTAGGGTAAAGCCAGTCAGCTTTTGGGTAAATTAATAGAAAGAGGAATGGAGCACGTCAAACCCCCTCATTCTGCTATACACCCCAACTCACTTCTTATTGAGCATAGAAGAGCCCAGGAGACTATATATCCCAAGCACAATGGCCAAATAAACGCTACTCCCACCCCCCCCTCCCCTGCATCCCATTCATTCAGCAGCACTTTGCCAAATGGGAGCCACATGTTGGAGGGTTACCGTGTAATTCAAGTGAAAGGTTCCTTCCGGCAGTGGGTGACCTTTGCCCCCTGCAGACAGCGCCTGAGCCAGTAGCTAATGGGCAGACGCCGACATGCAGTGTGTTCACACTCACCACCTGGCCGTGCACCTTCATACACTGCCCGCTCTCTGCCCGGTACAAGTAAAACTTCTATCACATTGAGAAGATTCAGTTGATGGAAAAAGCAGGACTCATGTACTATGTCTTAACTGTAGGTGAAAACAATTCTCGCCTGTGGAGACAACAACTAAAAATGAAGGAAGTACAGAGTTTGATTTCAATGGATAACAGGGAAGATCAGGATTCAAGTTAAACAAACATCTATACTGGAAGGACATGAACAAAAACTGAAAATCTTGGGCAGGGTAGGTCCTAATGTAGTATTTGTCCATCCTTTATGTGTCACACTTTTGTCTCTTCATAACGTTGAGTAATAAGTGATTTAATGGCAAAGATTGTTTGGAACACTCTAAAGATACAGATCAGCAATGGACAAGTGGATTGCTGTCAGACTGATGTTTTTAATGGATATGATATGATATTAATTAATACATTTTAATGATCTATGACTTTTTTCCATCAGATAAAGTCTGATGGGAAAAAATGATAGTTGTCACAATTCAACATCGTGCCACTGCACAGAATGAACACATGACACAACAGTATTCAAAGATATTTACAATCAGTCAATAGAGCCAATAATCAGGAGCTCAGATTGATGTTTCACGTTCCCTCCAACCAGGATTACTGATGAGAGAGGGATAACTTCCTTTCTGCTGCTGCCGGCCAGCAATCACCCACGCACACACACACACACACGCACACACACACACACACACACGCACCGAGGACTCCTCCTGGAGGAATATTAATAACATGCAGACATTCAGGAGCAGGCAATCATCAATCTCCTCCGTGGAGAGTCAATTCCTTAGCGGCTTTTTGGAACATGTCAAGAGTTCCTGTTTCGACTTCCAACCAATTAGCGTTCCATCCTTTACAAAAAGCACAGATTTGTGTTCCGCTCCCTCAGTGAAAACAAAGCACACTGGACTTTTGACTGTGTTCTCCCTCTTGTTCATAGAACCGGGACATAACTGAAGGTCTTTGTATTCTAGCTCCTTGTGATTTGTTTCTTGATGAAAGCCACCAAGCTGACATGTTGTCGTATCCGCATTAGTGGGGTATTCAAGTAGGGTTTGAAGCTTTGAATAGGGTCGGTTACACAGACAAATGTGGACTTTCAGCATGTGTTTTCCCAAAAGCAACCTTTGCATGCGTCTTTGTGGTGAAATGAGAAAACTGTTCTTTTGTGTTCAGAAAAATCTGTGTTGTGTTAAAATGTGATTCTCTGGATGCATTTGGACCGGAATTTAGAGAGGCATGCTATTGCATCAGTAGTGTTGTTTGTTTGTGCTGTCACTGACCAGTAAAAGGCCAAAATAAAACATACATAACAGTAGAGATGTCATGGTACTAGGTCGTTAACGAACTCCTGAATATGTGACAGTATCCGTCTTTATAGTACGATAAGATAATAGTACTAATAACCAACAGGCATTCTAGTATGATGCAAATAGAAGAAAAGGGAAGACAGACACGAGTGACCGTTAGGGAAAGGCAAGTGTTGTTCATGGAGGAATCATGAAGAATCATTATGCTCCTAAGCTATTGACAACCATTGCAAAGTATGCAAACAATGCAACAGAGCAATTCAAATGTAAGGAAGAAACACTGCTATTTTATACAAGCACCTCAAAGAAAAGCATCCAGATCTGTACACAGATTTCAAAGATTTCTTATAGTCACTGAATGCAATCTCTGAGATGTAGCAACAGCTAATAACACTGGTAGTCAATCTGCAAAAGTAGAATTGATTTTTTTGAATGAACATTTTCACACTGTCACTATGTAAGGGCACGATATCTCATTTGGCTAAGTAGAGTCGTTGAATTCCAATTGTATTTGGTAGCGACTATAAAATGACTGGCAGGGTGACATCCCTATAAGAAAGTAATTACCATGAATCTCTCCTTATCATTTTATTCTGGCCTGGTGCAGTGCAGTTGTCTTTCATATGTAGACTTTAATTGTAAAGTTCTCTCTTTCCTTTTTGTACCAACCTTTTCTCACCCCCTTTTTCAGGGTCCTCCTGGACGAGCAGGCTTTCCGGTAACTCTCTTTTTAACTGGTGTTTTTGTGTGTCTCTAGATACAGTATTTGCATATGTGATCACTGCAGTATTGATCTCTCTGCTCTCTGCTGAATATTTGGATTATTAAATTAGTTTGTTCAGCATAGGTAAAGTGAAATGAATATATCCAAGCTTTTGGCACCAGATAAGCCTTAAACAACTAGTAACCAAACAAATCACAGACAGAATATATACATATAATATATCCTGCTTTACTAAATTAGTTTTTGAGGAAACATGATGTAGGAGAGCTGCAGTGATGCTACATCTTCTGTAGCCTAGGTTTTTCTCATGCTTCCTCAAACCTAAATATTTCTGACCGTTTTTGATTATGCTTTTGACATTATTTTTAAGCCAAATATTCCATTGATGGTCCTGTTTACATATTACAGAGCATAATAATGACTCACATCATTACGTTCATTAGGTTAATCCGCCTCTTTTATAACCCTTAAACCTGAAATTATTTAACGTATAACTCTACTCTATAACATTTTGCGTGTTTCTTCTGCAAAGCAGTTGCGTGTATATATATCTAAGAAAACATGATGTTATGACTCCAACTTGAACCTTGTGTACAACCATTCATCAACCGTTAAACTGTTATTGTACTCAAATATATCTAGACACATTTTTCTCATGGGAATAGAAATCACTGAACAACCTCTATTTTATTTCTGTGATTAGTCTAGAACCTTCAGAGATGTCAATACAGCAGTGAAACTAAATGCTTATAGCTTTAAAACACTATCAATTCAAAACAACATGGCCTCTTAGCTGTTTTCACTTAAATGCTTTCCTTATTTCTGCCATAGCTGGAATGTACTGTAATGCTTGCAAATTGTCTACTGTTTTGTCATATCTAACCCTCTTTTCTTTCCAATCTAACGCTCGCTCTTCACTCCTTCACTCTGCTGACCTAGTCAACATGTCAACCTCACAGGGTTCCTTTACTGAAAACAGGTGGCCATCTAGTGTCTGACCTTTGTGCTATGTTGCCAGTTACAAGAAGCAAAGGGTTGACTCTCTATGTCAAAGAGTGGATGATATTCTTTGCAATGATTTGTGATGGATTACTTCCGTTGAGCAGCGGGAAATGAAGTCACGAGTGGTCTTTGACAGAATGATGTTGGGAAGATGTGTTTTTTTTGAAAGAGAACCTATAACAGCAAATAAGGGATCAGTGTTTTTCATACTAGGTGGTCATACTTATATAGGTCTTAAAGGAATTAGAACCCACATATATGATCGATGTATTTTAAAAACATTTCTCCTTCTATACTCCTTATATTTCCCATCATACATGCGGACAGAGCTCACTTTGTGCAGTATTCCTAGAATTCCTACTAACCGCTTGGCTAGACACATGCAACTTAAGAATTGACCATTCAGTCATAACTCATAAAAGCTACCGTGAGATTTCTGCAGTCATCTTTATCTGCTGCATCGCAACTCATGGTTTCATGGAGGTGTGGAAGTGAGGACATTTTGGCTGGTCCTCACTTTCTGACACGCCTTTCAAAGGATGTTTGAGGTTTGACACTCAGTCTTAAGGTTCAAGTTAAATTCAGGTGTAGGGTTATATTCTGTTGGGATGGTTAAGGTTACAGCTAGGAGGCAGGGGTTGGATTATATCAGTGAGTGTCTTCACATAGATAGAAGTACATGTTTGTGTATGTTTGGCCTGAATATGAGGTCCAGCTGGGTCTCATCAACACTTTAGATACACCACAGACACCTTGACATTCCACTGCTAAGGACCTGCATTAATCCTTTTGACTGCAATGTGTTTGTCAGCTCAAGGCTTAGTTTTTGTGTGTGTGGTGAGACTACCGAGGCCGTAATAACTCTGAAAACCGCAGAGAGAGGGACAGCCTCTACAGGGGAAAGGTGAGAAGGGAAAACAGCCTACTTGACCTATATCTTTTAGGCAGGGATAGTTTAGTATTGTAGAAAAATGCTTGGGACGTAGAGCAGAAAGAATAGTGCGGCAGTGATGTGGTTTCTGTCTGTGGAAGTGAAGTGCAACACATAAACTGGCACTCGGTTCGTCTCATGGCTACAAAACCCTACTTTAGTGAAGGTTGTATTTTGTGGTCGCAGCAAATAATCATGTTAGCCCTGTGCTCTTGATCAAAACCACTTTTGGTGGTGCCATTTTTCCCAAGGTCTCGGTTTAACTCAGAAGCTTGGACAGGGCTTCAAAGAACACAGCTGTAGCCTGATAGTATTTAAGTGCTTTAAAAATATGCCATATGACTAATGAAAGAGATACTTGCAAATCTGATGTACCAGGACAGAAAACAGCTGAAGCCATGTTCAGACTCAGGCTACATAGAGGAGATGATGGGCCCTACATGTTTGATCAAAATATAGAAGACAAGCACCATAGCTTCACTAGGGTATATACTGCTTGAGAAGATTTTACTCAGACACCATCATGGACAATTCCAACATCTGATCAGAAAAATGTACTATTCACCTGATACTCACTGGACTTCAAATGGGATTATTCTGGTAGCATTTACAAAATCTTCCATAATTCTTTGCCAAATTTAGGTTCTAAACGGAAACTTCCTAGCGATACATTTTATTGCAAGAAAAATACATGAATTTTGACTTAAGCTTCTTACAGCCATTCATCTAGTGACCATGTGCTCTAGGTTTGATGCTCAGCAATGCTGGTTGTCATACAGACTATCATAACAGTCATGAGACATGACAGACATGCAATAGTTGTATTGTTCTTTTCTAGACAAGTTTGCTTGTCTCCACTAGAAACAACTGCCCCTCCACTTTGTTTCTCTTTTAGAATCCATTTACATTGTGAGTCACATTGTGACTTACCTGCAGTTACTACTAGCCTTATTCGTGGATCTTGATGAAACAATCTGACAACGTTAGGGGACTGATTTTTATTAGTGAGCAATTTGGTGGAGCTTGTTTGAATTTGAGAGGGCTATTGGTCGTTGGCTTTTTATGTGCTTCACTGATGTAACGTGAGAGAAAACAAGGGTCCAGGTTGTTTTGGACTTTTGTTCTTTGAGAATAAAACCTTGGATCACTGATGGGTGACCGACTATAGCTAGCTACAGACAAGTGTGCTTGTCAGGCTGCCTTTGACTCATTGTCCACCCTTCTAAGATCAGGTATATCTTCGGCATAATTTTACAAATCCACAGATTTGTGTGAAAACTGTAATTGAACTTCAGAAGATTACTTCAACAGACTTCTCTTCCTAATCGGAGGTAGCAATAGCAAGTGAACAAGTGGATTACACTTATTTTTTTATCTCTGTAAGATCTGCAGTAGATTTCAGTGGGTAAAATGTTTGCATTGCAAGTGGGTAATAAAGAGAGAAAGAAGGTGTGTGATGGTGGAGGTTGTTGACTGCAGCAGATTGGAAGTTAGCAGTATAGCTGTGAACTAGCAGTGCATGAGCTCTTTAAGACCCACGACAAGTCCCTCAACTCTCACTGCTGTCAGATGCCCTGATCTGTCTCACTGCTGTCAGACGCCTGATCTGTCTCACTGCTCTCAGATGTCCTAATCTGTCTCACTGCTGTCAGATGTCATACTGCTGCCTATTTGTGAAAGTCCCCCCGCCCCCCACTGCTTTGCAACATTATCTCAGATCTATCTTGAGGCTTGGGCTGGAAGTGATTGCCTCAGAGTAGCTTTTTTTCCTTTCAGCATCATGAAATGCTTGTCTCTAGTCTCCACATTAGGCATGGCATGGTGAAATGACTAAACAACACAAAGGAGTCTTTAAATGGATACCGTGTCATCAAGACTTTTTAAAACAAACTGTGAATATCCAGCATTAGCATCTCTTTACCTGCAGTAGGACCCATTCCGTTCACTGATCAATTCTAACAGTGACACCAATTTAGTAAAACTTAAATGTGGCACCTGCTATTTTTATCACGCTACAGTTGAATACAAATTAAATATGGTTAACATAGATGAGATTAAATGTTAAATGTACTTTGTAATGGTCAAGGATGGCCCATATGTCGAAATGACAAGGTATCCGTTTAAGAGTTCACTTCAGTCTCCACTCAAATGTTCTTTATGACCCGTGTTTCTTCTGAATTTGCACCGGCCAATAGGCTGACAAAGGAAGTATGGGAATACCAGGGAGAATGGTGAGTGACTTGCGTTTGAGTATGACGCACACTATAGTAGTGGTTACATTCATAACGTGGGCAATGGTGAAAGCAGCATATCAGCTGTATAGAAAGCATTGATTTAAGAATAAGGCTGCTGTTTTCATGCTTAAAATGCATATAGTCGTAAAGGCCTTGCACACCTATGGCAAACCCACACGGGATTTTTTACTTATCTTGGCTGCTCTTTGAAAGTCTACTTCCCTCTTTCATCTGCTATGTTGTTTCTGCAAAGGGTGGAACAAATTCCACCTTTATCATTGTAATTGTAAACCAACCAACATAACTGCAGAGGTGTTTGGGGCCTTTAACTGAAGGTTACACTGATGATAATGTTGCCTCTAGAACAAGAACGTGCACATTGTAATGCTGTTACCACTGCTACAGATATTCTAAGGGTATGTCGTGTTTCACATCACAGTAGTTTAATTAGGAACAACATTTTCTGTCATGTTTGTACCAGCATATATTGCCCTCCCACATTGTTTCATGTGTGCAGATATTTAAAAGTCAACAGACCAAGGCCTTATAATTTACAGACCAGTAATCTCAATGTCAGGAGGTATCCACTTAACATTTCACAAAGTAAATGTAATTACCAAATACAGCATTAGCAATAACAAACAATATAAAGTTGTCACAAGTTACTAAAAATATTTTTTCTCAGGTAGTTTTTGTAGTCACTGCGGCCTGTAATTTCCAAGGTTACCTCACAATTCATTATGAATATTTATTTTTGATATAGCCATATATCAAACAGTTTCAGCCCTGCCACATGTGGATATTGTTTAAAACATACTCACATTGCAGTGTGGTCTCCATAGCTTACAGGCCTCTCACCTTGCACAGGAATTTGGACAGCATGAAACTAAGTGAGAGTGCTGAAGTATGAGAATATTTGAATGCCAAGATCAACTAACTGAGGCTTTTAGTAACAGATATCCTATATTTATCCATAAAGGCCTCTGAAACAAGTTTTACAATGTGGTTACTGTTTAGTGTAAAGCTGGGAAAGTCTGCAATAAATATATTATGACCAAAATTGGATCATATCTGATTCATTAAATGTGAACAATACTGACATATTTTGTTCTGATTTTAAGTGAAAGGCCAGAACTGGTGAACTGAAGTGTTTGTCTAACTCTGCTCTTGAAACAGAGCTGTGTTTCCCTCAGTGAAGTAACATATTTAACCCCTACTCAGATTTGTTGTATCACGATGTCTGATAAAATAGTCCCTCTTGATGCTGCACTGACTGACTGTCCTTAGGCTGTAGCTATTTACCCTACAGCAATCATCAGTGGTAAAAAAAAGTATTCTCAACTGAAAAGTACCAATATGCAGAAAAGTAAGCAATTAAAAGTAAAGGTCAAGCAGGATAGCAGGATAGTACATACGTATCAGCAGCTAAATGTAGTTGAAGTATTAAAGTAAAAATACAGTTTTGGTCTAATTATATATTACTGTTATAGCATCATTAGATAATTAACAGTGATGCATCAAGTATGTGGGCAGCATGTTGCTGTTGTAGCTGCTCCAGATGGAGCTGGTCCTATTATAGTTCTCAAAATGTATGTTGTATGTTAAAAGCTTGTTATATTATCCACGGTGTAAAATCGCCACCTTAAAATTAACTAATAACTAAAACTGAATTAATGAAGTAGCCTACAATATATCTCGCCATGTAGTGGAGTATAAAGAAGCATAACATGGAAAATACAAGTACCTCAAAATTGTAATTGAGTGCAGCACTTGTTTTAATTAACTAAATATAAGTTGTTACTTTGCATTAACAAAAAACTTTAATGTCTCAGGATGTTCCACATCTAAATACAAAAGCATCTCAAAACATTGGTCTCTTTTTCACCTCATGTAACATGATATCATGACATGTATCATGTTATATGGACTATCTCCTTGACAGCTGTCCAGTCAAATATGATATAATATAATATAATATAATATAATATAATATAATATAATATAATATAATATAATATAATATAATATAATATAATTTAATATAATATAATATAATATAATATAATACGTTTGGACCTGATTCTATTGTAAGAAAGAATGTTTCAGACACTGTTGAAACAATCTGACATTCACTTTGTTTGAAACACCTTTAGTTTCCTTTCAGCTCCACTTAACTGACACATATACTAGCTCCCCTTAGCTCTGTCACCATCCCCTCCCCATCACTAGTGCTGGAGGATGCTGCATGTCCTGAACCCTCTCCATGACTCTAACACTGGTTCCTCTCTCTCTTGTGTCTCTCTCCTCCCCTCACACCTTTTTGCATGCTACTGTGTCTGCTGTGACTGATCCCAGGGCTTAAAAGGACACACAGGGGAGAAGGTAAGTTTAGGAGCATGTGCTCTTAGCAGGATTATGCAATGTAGGACAAGCCGAAGACAAACTGCAGCTTTGTCCTCTCATTTCCTGGCTTTGGTTTGGTGTCTTTTGTTAGTTTGCTCACGTTCGCTGAATCCAGGCTGCTTGTCATCAGCACAAGAAGGATAAGTTGTAATAAAGCGTTGACATATATAAAATAGGCTGTTATTTGAGATATTGCAAAGATGGTGGGCGGTGGTGCTAGTTGCTAGTGCACAGCTGTATTGTGTGTACAGGTAACATGTGATTTATATCAGGAACTGAAGTCTGTATTTTTAAACAGTGTCAGAATCCCATTCTACAAATGTTTTCCCACCCTGGTTGGATTACCTGAGCTCTTTACACATCGAAACACAATAGTAACAATTTGTCACATAAGCGTCTAAAAGTTCTAATTTAAGATTCCCCAAAGAAAGCGGAGTGACATTTATAGAGGCCACAGCAGATTGCACGAGGATATTCTCAAAGAGAAGGCAGAATAAATAGAGTTACACGTTGAGATAAATAATGCTTTTACTGGTGTGTCCGGCTACAGTTAAATCTCAGCTCTCTGTCATGTTCTTACTGTAAATATGAGCTGCCAACTGGGAGGGAAAAGATTGATATTCGCCTCAAGGTGAAAATTGCAAGTGAGGCACATTTTACTGGAGGTCCACCCTCTCCCTCTTGGCTTCATGAAATGCAAAAGTAAATTTGCCAATGTCAGCAGAAAGAGGACGTAAAAATCTAAATAATCACTTTTATTCACATCAAGGTAATGAACTCTACCCACAAAATGTCCGATGTTTGCATCGATGGTTCCATCCCATAAAATGCTTGGCTGCTCACAAGTAAACTTTGACCCCAAACTGAAACTAATTGTGTGTTTCATCACTGAGAGCGCTATGAAGCAATGCTTTCCAGTCTTGTGCATGTTCACAAAGACACAGAGCATGTGAGTGATGCTTATTAAAGTTTTCACAACATTCCAAAGATCAGTGGCTAAAACTGCTTAAAAATCTTTGTTGTAAAAGAGAATGTATCAGTTTCATAACATACCTGAAAATGCATTATCACATGACCATTCAGGCACACCGTTCAAGCCTGTGGGGGGTGTGAACAGGAAGAAGTTCTCTGCAGTGGGTTTCGAGGGCTTTCACACCTGGTTTGGTCCACACCTTCGTCTGAATGAAAGTAACAAGTGTGAAAGGTGCCTCGTACCACAGTCTGGACCAAATGGACAAAACTTTGGTCCAATATTCAGAGGTGGTCCTGGTCCAGATCTAAAAAACCCTGATTTGGGTCATTCAGAGGACGAAACCTAAATAGTTAAGACCTTCGGACTAATTGCTGGAAGTTGGGACAGCATTAAGGTACAAAAGAAGATAAAGGAGTCGAGGAAGCTAACAGGATTGCTTGTAGGCTTCACCTCAGACGATTTGCTAGTGACACCCTAATGATATTACAGTGGCAACCAAATTAATTAAGTGAACCCATCTATAAATTCAATAAAATGAAAATATATATTTCTTTGTCTTTAATAATCACTTCTGTCTACAAACCAATCAATGTCAAGTAGAGATGCAGTAGGCATAGACGTAGCCCATGTAGGTGATGACAACAAGTCATACATAAGTCTTAGTACGCTCCTTAAATTAAAATGTGAGACCAAAAGTAACCAGATCAAATATATTCAATACAACTAAGAAATTAACCTTGGTTGTGGTCTTTGAACGAGGAACAGCTAGGGCAAAAAGCAAGACGAGTTAGTGGGGATGTAGCCAATGGAAAGAAAAGGCAGCGAAATTGAATGCCAAAAAACATGAATGTAAACAATGAAAGGAACAGAACTGGGGCTTTAATATTTAATGAGGAAGGACATGTATTCACCACAGGTATCCGGCCTCAAGGATTCACACACTGCATTTTAGTATGAAACTCTAAATGTAAAAAGAAAACTCCATTGAGCCCCTTCAAAGTTGGAAATTAATTTCAGTGACTGACCATATTTCCCCAAAGGTTTATTTTTCTTTTCATCTGCAGTGGTAAGCAATTTTCCTTCTAACAATGACTAAATTGACCATATGTGCTCACTTTTGTGTTATTATCAGTAAATCTGGGGTCCCCCCCCATCAGCTCTACAGCTTTTTAGCCTCCTTTCTGGACTTTTTGTTTTTTTTCCAGCCAGCAGATTTTCTTATCAACTTTGTTTGCAGCAGTGTCACCTGCCAGGCACCCAACAGCAGACAGACATAGTTAGCAACTCGCTGGTGAAGAAAAGTAACATTCAGCATCTGAGTCAAAACAGAGCCAAAGGAATAATTGACATATAATGTATATGCAACGCTATGAAAGGACGATGACTAATCTGTGTCCACTGACATTGACTCTGGACAATGTTGACAAATGTTGTATCCACTGTATGAAATGCAGAAACAGAAGATTTATAGATTTGTTTTCTTCTAATACAACATGATTTGTGATGTGTCGGGTTGAGTGTGCTTCGAAAAGGAAAACGCACATTCTTGTACTGTCACACTACGGCGATAAGTGGTTGTTAGCAAAGCACGGGGAAACAGTAAAATAGTAACCTGACCCCCCCCCCAAGTGCAGGGAAATGGAGGGGCTGCTGCTTGGATCACTCTTCAGATGAAAATCTAAAATAATCTTTTGGCTTCCTTTTTATTTGAATGCAGGGAGCATACACAGCCCGAGCACATTATTAGGAACACCATACTGATACTTGGAAGGGCCTCATCATTTTCTAAAAACAGCCTCAGTTCTTTGACACTGATTCCACAAGATTTTGGAAACTTTTTCAAAAATCATCTAAGTGGATTCACATCTGGTGACTGGAGAGATCACTGACATTCACTGAATTCACTGTCATGCTAATGAAACCGGTTTCAGCAGCATAATCCTGCTGGAAGTGGCCATTAGAGGATGGTAAACTGTGGCCATTAAGGGATGGAAATGGACAGAAATATATTAATATTATTAATGTCCTATGTCCTAAAGTTTAAAAGCAGAAGCCTCAGTAGAAATCCCAATTCATCAGACCATGCTATATTTTTCAGTCTTCAACTGTGCAGTGTTGGTGAGACTGCATCACTTCAGCCTCACATTTCTTGATGTTTTTTGTTTTCCTCACCATTCTGAGTAAAACTCTCGGGACTCATGAGTGATAATTTCAGATTCTGAAGTTTCAGAAATACTAAAACCTGACTATCTGACCCCAATAATCACATTTGAAGATCCAATATTCCCTTCAAATAATCACTAAGGTACCACCAGCTATTTCACAAGGCAAAGCAGATTAACGTTACTGTGAAACTTTCAGAGCTTTACACTATTATGCATGTCCACGTGGTTGTCTGAGAAGTTGTATTACTGTTTGTGTTGGAAGTAGACACATTGTGTGTGTAGGTGCTGGTGGTGTCATTTTCCCTGTCTGCTGCTACTGTATTTACCTTCGGAGGAATGCATCGATGTGCTGAATTTCACTGATCTCTGGGGTTGACTTGGAAAGCAACTTATGTTTTCTTCCTGTCTGTCTATCTGTCCACAGGGAGCACCAGGCGAGCCAGGTCTATCTATCATTGGACCAAGAGGACCTCCTGTAAGTATCTTCACATGTCCCTACACCTACTAAACCTCTTATCTTCAATTACTGCTGCCTGCCTGCATGCCAAAATATTTTATGGGCTACCATTTTAGTAGACTTCTGCTTAATGCATCAGCCTGTCTGACACTGACCGACATTTTTCATTTCTGTTGATTAAACCTGACAATTGGAGTGACTGAGTGACTTGTTCTTTCTAGACTTGAGCGGTTCTGGGCTCAGGTTTTAAACCGTCATAGTTCAAGATGGAAGAATTCACCACAAATGACGGAATAATACGTTTCTTTACAGACTGTAGAGACAGCAGCGTTGTGCAACTGGATTGGAGGTGTAATTTGGCCTTAAATTGGATCATTAGTCATGCTTGTTTTATCAGGAAGCAGAGTGAGAAACCTCATCCTGGTCCAACTGGGGTCAGTGTTCTTCATCAGGCACCAGGCCTCAATGGTTCCTCTTGTTATAACACAAAATCTTGGGAGGCAAAATTACTTAAGTTTTTGTTTTCAATTTCCGGGAAAATATTGCCTCCTAAGTTGCAGAATATGGCATAACCAAGGGCCCAGTCAACTTAAGTGGGGCACACATCTGTTTTTCTAATTGATGGCTATTACAATCTATACCTGTGTGTGCCCACACTTCCTGGATGGTAATAGGCATTTCTAATTAGTAACAGGCTGTGGAGGAAGCTCCGCACAGTAGGAGCCAAGTCTTGAACCTAGAGATCCAGTCAGTCCCTTACACTTAGAAGCTTGTTTACCACAGCAGATAAAACTGACATGAGGAACTCCAGTAGTGACCATAGATGAAACAACTCAGGTATTTCAACAGAGAGGTAAAAGGAACCAGAGGAATTGCCAAGTGCCCTGACTTCTTTGCCACATTGTCATCGGGTCATCAGGTTGGGTAGATCGGTGCAGAGATCATTTCCACTGAGAGACAGGTTTTCAACTTTACAGTTTGACTGTGGGCTGCAAACAGCAGCACACGTGTATGGTGTTTATTTGCATGTACACACTGATGTATTAAATGTATGCAGGGAACATTGTTAAAGGAAATGATTGTAGTTTTCAATACAAAATGCATTTCCATGCCAATTTGAAAGGAAAACCTTGACCTTAGAAACACTCTAGCTAAATATATTTAATTCATAAGCCTTTACAGAAGCTTTTTACCTTCACTGCATCTCGATTTCTCTATAAACATTTTTTAGTAAGTGGTTGTGAGTGATACTTTTTTACTTGACAAAATAAAACTTATGTCATGGTCGAGTGGATGGATCCTTGCCATTGAGAATTTACGAGACTCTAATTCCACAATTGTGTTGATCATGGAAGTTAATTCTCGATCTTATGATTTGCTCTTTGACAAGCTTTAGCATTTTTTCAAAAAGGCTGAACAGCGCTGGTATCTCCTTTCACTAACCTGCCTCCAACTGATTCTCCCACCATACATTTAAGAATGATAACAAACTCACTGATGCTTTTTCTGCTTCTGTATAGGGACAACCCGGAACAAGAGGCTTTCCAGGCTTTCCGGTGAGTCATCACTGTGATGTTTGTTGTGTTAATTCTGTAAATGATTACTTTCAATAGTTGAATTAATACGACGAAGCAAAGTCTGTTCATTCTGAGATTATTTTCTACATAAGAAAGTGGTCATTGGTCCAAGGCAAGAGTATAAGTAGTAGTAGCAGTAGTTTTTTATATTGTCAACATATATGTTAATATATATATATATTAATATTTAAGACAACCATCAGAAATGGTACAGAATAAATGATCTGTTATCTGCTCCGCTGCAGTGCTGCGTTTGTGATGTATTTGTGATGCAACCCCTGCTCTTCGTATCCTCTAATATCTCTCTCTCTCTTTTCTTTCATTCTAGGGTCCAATTGGTTTGGATGGCAAATCTGTGAGTTTCCTCTCAGCTGTCTGATAGTTAAACTAGTGGATAACTGAGTGTTCATTCAGTGGCCAGATTCCAGCTCCCTGTGGAGATAATGAGCAATAATTAAGCTAAGAATGATTATGGTTATTATTGTAATAAAATCTCTATTAGCGTCATTACTATTATTACAGGTTGTGGTTAAACATGTTATGGCCGTTTCTAAGAGTCTTTATAACAAAATAACTATATCAATCAAGTTATTTAGATTGAGATTAGTGATTTTATCCCCTGCACTCATTCTTGTTTTAATGTTTACACAGGGTCAGAACGGAGGGAAGGGAGACATGGTGAGCATTTCTTACATTCTTCAGAAGCTGAATTGCACTATAATATTATTACCAGCAGTGAAGCCCACATTTGAGCAGCTTTAGCCTTTGATGTAAAATTGCATTGAACCTTGTGTTGCTGTTAAACTCACTTTAGTTGCCTTTTTGAACTTTTGCGTTTGAGCCCCCCAAAGTCATGAAGAAAAGAATTTGTGTTCGGAGGAAAATGAATTCCTAAATTAATCTGTAAGACTGACTGCATTGCCGGTGTCTTTCAGGGTCAACGTGGTCCTAAGGGACAGCCGGTAAGTTTCTGAAGTCCGAATCTTAAATGTTGATCTGCCTTTTTTCTCCAGATTTATTTGAAAGCTAACTGTATAACCACATGTTTTTGCTTTATAGGGGGAACTTGGACCCAAAGGAGAGAAGGTGAGACATGGTTTTCAGTAGTTTCACAATTTGACCAATGACTAACTCACAGAGTTTACCAGCCTAGTTCAGATCATTCACTTTGGGGCATATTGAATATATCTGATGACATCACCATGACAGCATCAGGATGTGCCCTCCGACTATGGCCAAGCTCTTAAGCCTCAGAACATAGACTGTTTTCAAAGGCTGACCTGCACTTATCATAGCTGATCATCACCTGTAACATCTTTAGTATAAAAAAGGGCTGGGCAAGTTAACTCTTTTTGATCGAGTTAACTCAAGTGATGAGTTAACTCGATTGTTTATCCGCCAATTATTTTCTTTTTTCCTGTTCTGCAGCAGTCAGCAACAGACTTTCACAAAATAAAAGCCTGACTTTCACAATAAAACAATAAATAATCAAACCTGAGTTAATGCGAGATAAAATAATTAATCGAGTTAACTCATCACTTGAGTTAACTCAATTAAACGAGTTAACTTGCCCAGCCCTAGTATAAAACTATGACCACTTAGTATAAAGGTCTGTGGAAACATCTGATTTCTGATTGTAATTTGTTCTTCTGTTCTCTCCAGGGCGTATGTGGAGACTACACACACCGGGTAAGAACACTTTACGGTGCACTTCTTTCTCTCTCCCACTTCATCATCAATGTTTAAGGTAAAATTGAGAAATGGATACACCTATTGCATTGTAACTTGTTGTTTATAATGCCACAAGCTGAATCTGTTCTGTTGTCAACCCTTAAGTTTTAAACATTGTCTTTACAGAGGAGACAGAAAAGAAAAGTTGCAACAGGAGAAACCACTGCATAAGCTGGACAGACACATGTCTGCTAGCACAGTGATGTGTAGCACATGCGGAGCTCTGCAGCTCTTTGGCCCATGGACTCTGGGGTTTGGTTAGTTGAGAGGAAAAAAAAAAGGGCAATTACAGGCAGCACACAGTCAGACATGATAAGAGTCTGTGTGTGTGGTGGTGTTGGTGCCAAGAATGAGTCTCCTGTGTAAATGGGGATTTTTTAGATAGCTTAGTCCATTTCCAGCGTAATTCAACCTTTCGGTTATTAAACCACCACCATTATTAAAGCCCCTCAAAATAACAGTGTGATGCATGTTGGGATGTTTTTTTATGAGCTGTTATCAGTAATGCATCATTTTGTGATATACATCTCTGAACTGCAAATGCCTCAGGCCAGACAAATTTCAGAATGGGGAGTCCAGAGGAAGAAGGACCCAGAGAGGTTTGGGGGTTTGATGTTTTAAGCCTGGAAGAAAGTAAAGTTCCCTAACAAAGCCGAATACCTCTCGATTTTGTTTTTCATACACTTCTTTTCTCAGCCCCCTACAGCAGTTTTATGGGAGGTCCAGGCCCTGTGTGTGCTCACACTCCAGGCCTCAATCATGTAGAAATACCCATGGGGGTTGGGGGTGGTGGTTACTGTTGGTGAAGGTAAAGGTTCAGTGTTTGGAGAGTTTGCCTTTCAAGACAAAGCCAGCAAGAAGAAAGAAAAACTCATTTTATGACATTTGTTTACAGGAATGATTCAGTATTTTTAGGAAAACACTTTTCTCTCTCTAAGACAGTGAGATGAGAGGAATGATTTCAATATTTGCATACCTCAGTGAGCACAGTGCTGCACTCAGGTTGTGCTCAGCTTAGCCTACAGCATGGAGACTGGAAGCAGTGGGAATAGTTTCTTGACTAATCATGGTGTATTTCTCTCTATAAAACAGGTTCACCAAGCATTACCTTCAAGTTTACCAACTCACTTAATTTTATTTTACAGTTCCTTTCATATATACGAGAAATAAAAAATTCCGCCATGCAAAAAGCTAGTATAGCTGTATCTTCCAGTCTCCATGCTATGCTAGGCTACGCACATTCGGACTCTAGCTCTGTGCTTAACATCTCACTCTCTGAAAGAAAATACAACTTTTGAGCTATTCATTTAAACTGAAATCATTTTAAAGGTTCAATGTTTGGGATTAAGCGACATTTAGTGGAGAGCTTGCAGCGTGTACACAACTAATCGCTGCTTCTCCCTTCACCCGGAGCTTCCAACATGTAGGAGAACCTTTGGTGGCCTTCGTGTGACCTAGAAATGCAAAAGGCATCATTCTGCATATTTAATAAAAATGTTCCCAATAGATCCACTAAATCCTACACTGAACCTTTAAACTCAAACTGGATATTTTTTCGTGTGGCTGGACTATGACTCGTTTCCCAGCACTGACTGAAATGACCACTTCCTTGGTGTGTAGGACCTCTTTGTGCAGGATCTTCCATTGAAAACCCTGGCTGCCTTGCGCTCCAGTCAGTCTCTGATGTTAAAGGTTTGTGGGTGCCTCCACACCCTGATAGATAACCCTGAGCTGAGGTGTCACCAAGTCGTGCCGCAAAGAGAGCCAGTGCCCCAGAGCCAAGGCTCTCCTCATCCCTCTGCTCTCCACACACAGGAAAACACAGAAAACATAAATGTCATAACAAGGTTGTCGGAAACAATTTTCCAAGTGACAATTTCATAAAAGAGACAATAGCTCTTTAAATTGTTACCGGAATTAAGGTTAATTGTATATAAGCTATAGCTGAAGCACAGCGATGCCAATATTAAAATCTAATTTTCATTAAAAGAAATCCATTTGTGTGCTCATGATGTGATAACAAAAGTGACAATTGAATTTTCAGGTCATTTTGAAAGTTAATTTGAAATTAATGATAATGATTATGGATGTGTGGGATTTATCTTTCCCTGTAATTAATTCTTTTGAAAAAAATTTACTGAATTAAAATCAAACAGAAAAGACAATGGGCTGAAAAACAAATGTAGTGCAAGTTGAAATTGCAGTTATTGTTCTTGTAATATAACAGCATCTGCATAAATTTCATCTCATAAAATTTAAAAAGCACAAATGGAAAATAAAATCTCTTTATATTATTATATTATATATTAATATTGGCAGCTCTTTACTTTTATATTCTCAATCCTGAGCCCAGGTTGGTGTCCGATAGCTGGAAATGGGACAAAGCCGCGCACTTGCCTACTTTTACTACATTCATACCCATACTTATAATTACTCATAACATGCTGTATATATTTCCATAGAAATAATGCTGTTTTTTTTACAGCTGATCGTCCCAAAGATTACACAGTTGATCTGACAATGGCAAAAGAATTGAGAACGTAACCGAATGGTAGAAATAAATTGATGTCAAGTCAAAAATTGGGCAAAGAAGTTACAGTACGTTAGTTAAACAGCATTATAGAAATTGTGGAAATATGTACACTATGTGAAAAGTAGGCACGTTGCATGCAGCTGGTTCTACTTGGTGTCAGTGGGTATACTTGTATGTGGCTGTCAGCGGGATCTCACCTGTACCACCCTCTCCTAAACTTGTATCTGATTATGCTGGTCATCTCAACAGAAGCGGCGTATTGTACAGCCCTGTGTTGGACAGTTGGCCACAGTAAGTCTGGATGTGAACTGTTAACTATGCAGCTGTACTCTCTTTGTGGCAAGACAGGCGCCCACCTCTGCTCCGCTGCAATCTACGGGCCTGGTGAACTGTTGGGGACATTGATGCTCTAAAATCCTCAACGAGGGATGTTTGATTTGCAAACAACAGAAATTAGATTGCATTCACATTTTTTATCACAATACATCAACCATCCCGTTTGCCACTCCAGGCCCATAGTTTGCTGTGCCGGTGCCTCATTTTTGTTCTCTCTTTCTTCAACCTTGTTTCCTTTTTCTCTCCTTTGCCGTCCCATTTTCTTGCTTTTCACTCTCATGTTCTATTTCTCTTTTTCCTCCACAACCCCCCCTCCTTCCATCATTCACCTGGTTCTACCCTGTTTCCTTTCTCTGGCCTCCTGGTGACCTTTGACTGGTGACCTTTTTGCACTGGTGGCCACCTGTGCTTTGTGACTCCCCCTCAGCAGATGTTGCCCATCACCGTGCGAAACATGCCCCCAATAAGCCCTCTAATCTTAAAACGCCTCAAGGTACAATTCTCTCTGCCCCTACTTGCCCTCTATTCTCTGTCCGCCCTGTAGATGCCAACCGCCGTCATCTGTTGCCACAACTTCCCCGACCCCTTCCACCATCATGCTGTAATTAACCAACTTTTGGCTGCTACTGCTTTTGAATGTTGAGTCTTACTAAAGTGAAAAGGATTTGTCTTTTATGGATGCGTGGCAAGTTATCATACAAAAAAGCCTTATTTTCCTGGTCTCAGGCAAAAAATGTAAAAAAATAATCTAATGTACAATGGAACAAAAAATTATATTCTTAGTCTTTTATGGAACACTGCACTGACTTTAATTCAATAAAAAGACAGGACTCAGACAAAACTAAGTAGATATAGGCTATGTCCTTGTTTCAGCTCCAAAATGCTACGTATCTCATTCCTTCTTCATGATTTAAACTTCATATGCCCGAAGTTTGTAACTTAAGCTTCCTGTTTCATGAGCTGAGTAGGTCTCTGTGTGGTTAATAAACTGACGTTAATGGCCCTCTAACCATGTGGTCGTAATCTGCAGATAGGGAAGGGAAGTTGGACACACACTATTAACCTTCTGAAAAATAAGTGTATTTTCATCCTTATTTTTCTCAAATTATGTTTGAGATAAAGTCAACCTAGATGGGTATAATACAGCCAAAATTGGTACACCCCTGTGCAATATCTCTCAAATATTTTTATTTAATAAAACCAACTTTCAACTTGTTTTATCTTATCAGACTTGTAAAGGGTTTAGTACCAGTCAGGGGTGAGTTGGCAACCAACTGAAACTATGTGTGTAGGAGAACCTATGTAAGGTTAAATCTAAAATGTTTGCTCTCAGTGTTGTCTGAAGTGCTAGTGCAGGGTTGGTTTACTCTGGGCTACTTCAGCTACATGGTAGGGCGCCATGTTGGCTCCTGTGGAAGAGATTCTATATGAGAGTGAAATAGCTCATTCTTAGATAAGGAAAACATTGCAATTCTCAGTTTTAGGTAATTATGCACTAATCTAAACTGAACTAAACTAAAATTTTGAATATTCTCTTAAAATTATATTAAAAGATTCCTCAAATCCAACGGGTCCTTTGAAAATAAGCAGGTTAGCTACAGCAAATCAAAAAATATTGGTCCCAAACAAGATCATAAAATAATCTGTAGGCCCCACAGTTGTGTCATTTTAGGCCTGAGTCTCCATGTCTCCACCTGGCGAGGAACTCACTGCAGTGAGAATTCAAACTGTGAGACCCAGATGAAAGAGGAGCATCAGCAGGCGAGTGGGCAGCAGTTATTAGGAGGTGAAGGATGTTTGGGAAGAGCCAAACAACAAAATGAACTTAACTTAACTTGACATTTAAAAAAAAAGATTAGTAAGTGCTTCTGACTTGGCACAAGGATTGTCTGTGGAAATTAGAGTTTCTCTGACTGATGACTCAATATGGAAGACATTGAATTATGTCAACTTTAAGGTTAGCGTCCAAAAAGAAAACCATTACTCACAAAACTGCAAGATTCAACCTTGTCATAGTACAGTAAGAGAAGCCTGATGGATGTTGGCAGAACATTCTTGGGTCAGATTAAACCACAAGGAATTGGTTTGAATCAGATGAGGCCCAGAATATTTGGCTTGGACCTGGGCAGGATTTCTATAGTGACTGCACAGTACTCACCATGAAACATGGAGAGGAGGGTGTGCTGTTGTGGGTCAGCAAGAGTGAAAAAAGATGTACGGGAAGTGATAGAGTAGGTTTGTATAATAGATTACTGAATTAAAAGATGACTTCCAGACTCAAGGACCTTGGTAGAAGAAGGGATTTTCCAACATGACAATGATCCAAAATAAACTGCAAAAATCTACCAACCTAAATCCATTAGTAAATCCTTGTTTTGAATACTTTAAAGAAAAAGGTAGAGCCAAGGCAATGGTTGAACGTTTCTCCAGAGAATTGTACAACACTGGTATCTATGCCAAGGAGGATTCAGTCTGTCATCACAGATAATGCTAATAATTCAAAACATATTTAAAAAGAAACAATCAATCTCGGGCTGTATTGACCTGCGTTGCATAAGAATGTAGTATGGATCTTTCATCATAATTTAATTTTGATTCTGGGCTTTGGCTACAAACCAGTAAAATTGTATTAAGTTCAGGATTCGTAATTTCTTAACATTACAGTGATATTTACCAGGGGTGTACTACATTTTTGATGTGTACTGAATGGCCTCTAAGAAAAGCCCAACATGTCCAGAGACATAAATCATATCTGGAGACATTCTGCACCGCAGTATAGGGGAGGAAAGATAAAATATGGAGCCAATGTAGATGGATATGTTCTACATTATAGGAGAATAGAAGCTTGGCAACGTATTCTCCTCCTGAGCTGCTGTACGTGTGTGTTCTCCTTCAGTTACAAAGTGATTGCTGAGTGACTGAAGTAAGCCTAGCACTTGGTGTTTTGTCTAAGCTGGACCACATGTGAAAATAAATCATGCAGTATACAGCATCATGCATTAAATCTTGTGCCAAACTCATTGCCCTGTATGACAATTGATACTTCCATACAGGGAAAATATTAAACCAGTTGCAATCAGGAAATTAGATTTTATAAATTGTAAAAGAAGAATGAAACACAAAATAATTTCAGGTTTCAGGATGTGTAGCAGCCTGACAGATTTATTTGAGCCGGTGAGGTGTGTTTATTCTTTTCATATCCTGTGCTCATTGTAAATTTCCTTTATTTGATTTTGTTTAGTCTTGGTTTTGGTTTGAGATAATTCCCAATGTGCTCGCTGTCAGTGGAGACTCCTCAGAATAACCACACACAAAATAGCTGTCTATTACCAAGAAACCACAGGAAATATCAATGTCCCACTCAAACCTATCTCTTTCAAATGTAAATAATAAAAACTTTCTCTTGTGATTTAATTATAACTAAGGCTAAAGGAAACTCGTATTTGCTCAAGTAACCCTTAGCACAAGGTCTTAGAAACCAAATAGAAGTTGCTCAGGTGTAATCATTGGACCTAAAGTACCAAACTTTGTAACATAATGGCGGAAACTACATGTCTGTGTTCATACCCTGTAATGATCCATCGTTTCTCAAAGTTTTGAAAGCAGTTTTACGCCCACAGTCACAGACAGATGATTTGTCTGGTCCTGAATCTTGGGATCCAGACCAGGCTCCCGGGGATGCCTGGGGTACTGAGGGTACTTTGTCCCCATTTATTGAAAAGGCATCAAAGTCAGTAAAAGGCTCCCATAACCACAAATATTCCTCAATGTATGACTGAATTTCCGTACTTAAGGTCAAATCATTTCCAGTCTGGGACCAGCTTTGGTCTTAAAATCAAAGACACCTAATGTATTTTTCTGGTGTCCTCTCACCCAGGGAATTATCTAAGAACCTGTAACAAGGCTCCATGATCACATCCAGACACCTGAACAAGTTACATTTCATGAAGTGCATGGAATATGCTCAAAGTACCACAGAATCTAATAAGAGAACCTCGAGATTACAATATAATATCACAGAGACAAGTCAATTGCCAAGATCGTCGATGCTCAAGCATTAAACCACTTGCCTTGCTCCCCATCTAACTATTCCTCTTTGCATCTCCGCCCCTGCTGCATTGATTTGGATTGTAGTGTGATGTTGTTGTGTTGGCATGGCCAGTGTGGTAAGGCTCTTTCCAACATGGCAGGTTGTAACTCAAGGTCTCTCAGCAGGGCGAGCCTGGAGCGCAGGGACCCCCAGGACTTCCAGGACCCCCTGGACCCCCAGGCTTGATTGGAACTGGTGGCACACCGGTAAGTCCCACTACTTATACACCTGTTAATTTTCAATCTTACAAAACATCTCAGCTTTTTGCCCCAAAAGTAATTTGATGTGTTAGTTTACCTTGAAGCTGTTGTGGCACATGATTTGTTATATAACAATCTGGGAGGGCTTTGTTGGAAACTGATGCAAAAAAGGCAGGTCCCTGTCTATCATGTTGCCAAAGTCAGCTGGGAGACCAAAAATAGTCTCTTCTTTCAAAGAAGAGATCCAGTTCTGATTTAACTGATGCAATAGAAGCATCTCTGCAAAACCCAGTTCCTTTACAACAATGTAAAGGATCGTTTCTTGCTGTTCTCACATCGTAGACAAGGCTACGGTCCAAATCATTTTGGTTCAGCAAATAGCAAATAACTTGGAGCCTTAAAAGAAACCGACCTTCTTGCTATTGGTGATTTGATTTCAGTGATGGAGTTCAATCAACCAGGCACACATTCCTTAATACTTAATGTTTCGGGCTTTGTTTCACACCTGGGGATTATGCATTATCAGTTTGCAGTCTTACAAATAGTATTCACATCCACATCCAAATCAAAGCTACACCATCGAACAATGTTCCACTATATGTGTTTGTTAAACATGCAAAAGTGCCTGAAAAACCTTTAATGCAACATGTAAAACCAATATTACAGCATTATGATAAATAAACTCAGACTGCTCCCAGAAAAGTGAAAACATAGTAAGAATACTACAAGTACAGTTTCAGTCAGAACAGGGACCTACAGTCTGAACATGCTGTTAATAAATCGGCTATTAAACAGCTGACTATGTTTTCATGTCTCCACCTAAGAACCTCAACATTTTCACTTTGACAACCATGGGAGATGTTGATTTTTATGAAAGAAAAAGGCTCTTCAATTTCCTATTGTGCTAGTTTAAGGTCATTACCTTAGTGAATATTTTCAGTCTTCAGTCTCAGTCTTATTATTTGCACAAAATTGTTGCAAATGTTAACTGCACTATGCAACTGCTATCACAGTTAGTTTTGTAGAATACATGTGAAGAACTGTTGCTCTTGTCATACAGGGTAAACCCGGTGAGCCAGGCAAACCAGGAAAAGACCCAAGGGTAAGTCTGGTTCAGTGACTTTTCCACCTATATTTTTCCAGAACCTTCTCATTAGGAAAAGTTTGTTTATATGACATTTATCTTATATCTATGTTCTTTCTGCAGCTCATACCAGGACTGAAGGTAAACCAATTTCTCCTCTTTTCCAAACTGTGAAATTGCAGTTCTGAAAAACTACATTAGCATCACTGTGCCTTCTCAAGATGACTCACACACACAAACACACTCGGGCCCAAATAAAACAGGCCACAAGAAACAGGGCTCAAGTCAAAATGTTTTCACTTGGTCTCTATTTCTTTGGATAGGATGAGTGGATCTTCACATGACAAATCAACTGTCACAAATTATTGAAAAGAGCAATGTAGATTTTACATTGTTTAGAGCTGAATCTCAGTTGTTCTCACCATAATAGATTTAAGCATGAGCAGTAAAAGCTGAACAACCACACAAGCATTTAGGTGAAAACATGGCTTTGTAGGTCACAAACCAAGCCTGAATTTCTGTACCTATCTGTGTCCCCATTTGTATTTGTCAATGTACATTTGCATTTGTCACACTTGCTAGATATGTACTTATGTTTACACTGTGTTTTATCCATCCAGGGTGAGCCAGGTGTTCCAGGGCATAAGGTGAGCTGCCTTATGTATTTATGTACAGTAGCTTGGATGTTGATGGATTGTGTATAATTTATTCCAGTACACAACCTATTGTACACATTGTAATCATGGACATGTATGTTTCACTCGTTTGTATGTACATGTGGGTGGTGTATGCAGTAGCAGTAATATTGTATTTCTCATCGCATGGTTTGGTCGGAAATACACATCTGTTATTCATGCGAATAGAAACGCATCAGAATGAACAAGAAAGGCACTAAATAGAATGCCAGCCTCTGCCACAGTCCATCTATATTCAATCAAGCCGTACATCAGTAATTCAGTATTAAGGGAACATCAGTTCCCTTAATATGCTGGATTTTCTTTATCAAGATCCATTCATTATTTCCTTGGAAATCGATGAAAAAACAAACAAATCATTAAAAAATCTCTGACTCACATTGTTATAGAAGATGATAAAACATTTAATGGGTTCTGATTTGGTCCGTGCCCCATCCTTCCACTAAGCTTCAAGAAAATCGGTTCAGTAGTTTTTGCGTAATTCTGCTCAATCACAGTTTGTCTGATAGGGCTTTACAAGGTGCCACATCCTCTGCTGGTAACCCTCAGGAAAAAGTAGCAAAAACAGAGGAAAATACTAGAAACCTCAGAAAGAGCCACATGTGAGGGATCCCTCTCCCGGAACTGATAGAATAGACACCTTGAAAAACAGACAAATGGCAGTGAAAACTTAACCTCTTAGCAGAGATAACAACACATCAAGGAAATCAAAAAGTAAAGCTCCTCATGAAAAGATGGGTTTGAACATATTTTGCCTCTTTACCTGTGTTGTGCTCACTCACAAGAATTATGTCAACTTCATGTGAATCATTCTTTGGTCAAATGTTGTGTCTCTCTCTCTCTCTCCACAGGGTGATCGAGGCAATGTAGGCCCATTAGGTCCTGAAGGCCATAAGGTATTTCACTTGCTACCTTTTTTATAACTTGTATATTTCACTGTGGCGTAAGGCTTTATTCAACTTAGTAGCTGTGTAGGTTTTTTATCTGTGTTTAGTCTTGGAAAAAAACACATTATTGTTCTATTCAATGGTACAACAAGGTATTATATAAAGCTTTGGGGGTTGTTTAGAACTGATACCATAGAATTACAGTGGCCCTGACCTCACAAAATGATACAGGTAGCATCTGCTGCTACATTTATGGTTTTGACATTTAATCAATGGATGGCAAGTGTTATTATTATTGAGCATTATTCTCAGGCATGGACACAGTGTGTATACCCCCCACCCACACACACACACACACACACACACACTTACACACACACACACTCACAAAACAAAAGCATGCACACGCTCTTTGTGATGACAGCTGATATAACCTTGGCTTTGAAGTTGTGTGTTGGGGGTCAAAGTGAGCTCTGCCCGCTGCTCTCTCCACGTGCTTGTCCTTCTCCACCTTTCCATGGCTTAGTAGAGTTCCTCTGGATAACACACATGGACATACACACACATGCACATGTACAGAGCAACTGTTCAACTCTAATCCAAGCCATTATATGGCATTACTAGATGAGAATATTTGGGTGGTTTATAGATGACAAGAGCAAAGCTGCCAAAAGTGGAAAAGGAGAATTTAACTTTAAAAAGAAAATTTTAAAAAATGAGCGGCCTCTGCGTCTGTTGCAGGCCGGGGATGGGTTGTCATGGTTAGGAAGTGTCTCACTCAAGTTGAAGGAATGAAGACCAAGCTCTAACTTCAATTGAGTAGGAGTGAAATAGTATAAGAAGGGAAGGAGCATAAATGCTGGGAAGAGTGTTAAGGGCAAAATGATAGTCTGACATATCAACACCTCGTGAAGTTGCTATGGATAACATAATAGCAGACATCGAGCAGACACAGAGCCTCATTAGCATCCGTTTGGAGTTGAGTTTCTGGCCAAGTTAAATATTGACTTTCCTGTCAGCTTGCTGTTAGCTGCTCGTTCTTCAGCTGCTAGATTCATCCCCTACATTCACCAGCTCCTCAAAAAACGTCTGTGTGCTGTTCGAATCCAAATGTTACCCACGCAGACTGAGTGGGGAACACTGTTACTGATCCTTCCAATGAGATCCAGTGATCTGGTGATCCTCTGCAGTCGCTCTACTATTATTACCTTGTTATTTAATTCGTTGTTCATGTTTTTAAAAAAATACATTAATGGACCTTTGAGGATTCAGTCTGAGTTTTTTCTTTTATGCTACACAGAGCCTTCAAATGTAATATTTTGAAAACTTAATTGATAACTGTGTCATTCATTAAGTATAGAATATGAATAGGTTCCCATGTTCACTACCTCTCTACTAAATTCCATATAGAGCAAAGCTTTCCAGTGAGGTGGATGTGGTGCTGCTGCAGCTACAACACAGCCACAGTTTACATTCTATCAATAACATGGTTCTTTGTGAAAGTCATTTTGCCTGAAACAAGACATATAAACTGAGATTGAGTGAACTGAAAAGGTCACACTGAAAACACAATGTCCCTCTTGAGTTTATATACTGCAGCTTTTCGGAGGCTTTGACTGCTTGAAGTACCTTTTGCTGTTCGCTTCTGTGCAGATTATTGCCTCGTAAACTTCAACCATTCTTCTGTCTGTTGTTTGAAATCAAACTGGACTCCTGTCGATCTGTTCTCTGCCATGAGCTTTATGAGGTAATGATGCTACTGAGATGAAGGTCACTAAGAGGAGAAGAGAAGAGGGCCTCACAGGCACAGTGGTTGAACGAGAGGTTCTTCAACAGAGATTAGATAAATTGGATGAAATGCAAACCGCTCCTCCAGCTTTCACATACAACTTTTGGACTCAGGCCAGATATTACCACTGTTTTCCCAATATCGTTAGATTTTGATTTACAACCTCCCTTTATTTATTCATTTTGATTTAATTCAGTTAAGTCAGGAAGTTGATCTGGAAACAAATTATTAAACCCTAAATTATTAAACATGGATTTATTTTCCTTGGCAAAAGCAAATTACCTATTAATTATTCAGCTTGTAAGAAAATAAATGCAACGCTTAAACATGGATTGTCAATAGCAGATGCTTGGACAAAGTAGAACAGATCTGCTTTAATAATCACTTAGACCACAGACATGTTCAATTCATCTGCACTGTTTGTGTTGACATCACATCAGCCTGATATCGCAGACCTCTGTTAGCTAGCGCTAGTAATCTGGGAGGGACAGACTGAATGAGGTAGAATGCACACACTGTTTAACTTCCACAGCCTCACATGTCATAGAGATAGTTCCTGTAAATTAGAAACAAACTGAGACCTCAGTTTAATGTACTAAATCTTTTTCAGTCTATGTCTCTTGTAGATGTTATTTCTAGATTACTTGTTATTCTATACCTCACCTGTCAGATCAGCCGGAGCCAATGGATATAGAGGATCTTGTACTCCATCTAGTGGACTGCTGTATCTGTTGTAAGTTTGTTTTTTTTAATGACAGTATTTGCTTTGTTTTACAGGGAATTAAAGGCGATCAGGGAATTGAGGTAAGATTCTAAAATGTTCTTCTGTGTCATAGCATATTAGGAATAGCTGAAGCTTGCAACCTGTTTGCTATGTTTTGTTCAGTCAAATCTTTAGAAGTGCTGATGTCCTGAGTCCTACCTGCTCTCCTTAGGTCAACAGTCTACTTTTGGCAGTTATATCTCCAGCTAGTTTTCAGCTTTGTCGCATGTGGAGTTTATGTTATCTAATTGGATTTAAATTATATATTTCACTTGAAGCTTGTGCTAATGAAAGAGGGTTAATATGAGTCATCCCTTTTTTTTTGGTCTGGATGAGGAATCATCTCTCTGCTGGCTACAGTTACATTTTTTTTTCAAGGCAATCATTTGCTTGCTTTGATCCAGGGGCCAATTTGATAGACTAATGTCATCTCTAGAGGTTTAAAGTTCCTCCTGTCAGCTCCATGTCAAGAGGGAGCACTCCTTTCCCCCCCTGAGACTTTGCTCATCTCTGATTTAGTCCTGGTTGAAAGAGCGTGTCTGCTTTTACTGCCCCGCTGCTTCTCTGAGCGGCTTTTCTCATACACTCTATAGGGAGATGAAGGAAAGAGAGGTTTCCCAGGAGAGAGGGGAGAGAAGGTAGAGTGACAGGCAAGCATGGTGTAGTGTGTGCGTGTGTGTGGGGGCGTGTGTGTGTGTGTGTGTGGCATGTTGAGGTTTATTTATGCATGGTGATATCACAGATGTTGCTGCTTGAGTCTTGATGAGTGAAACTTGGTTAAAATTTATCTCGGAGTGGAAAGCCCTTTTTGCTGAAGAGCTGATGTTTGTTTTTTAACGCAAACAACCTGGAAACCTACGCATGAATATATTTTTAACACAGCTTTAGTATTCGTGCTGTGCGGACATTACCCAGACAGAATCAAAACTTTTTTGCCATTATGGTTTATGTTTCCTATTTAGTTATTTCTTCTTAGTTATTTTAATTTCTAATTTAATTATCTGGTGTTCTCCAGCACCTCGGGATACCCAGGTGACCTACAACTACAGCAGGTCCACTTGGTCATGGTAGCATGGCAGTAGCAGTCTAAGCCAGTATTGTGCAGTATGTGTTTTCTCCATTAAGCTACACAGATGGGAGGGAAGGGAAAGAAAAAGTCAAAAGTGGATAAAAACTTCAAGCGAAGTGCATACTTGTTGATATGCACAGGAAATAGCGATCTGGAAATGGCCCTCATTGTTTAGTAATAAAGAGAAAGTGCTTTTGCAGGCGGCTCCTTCATTCTTTGGGTATGGTTGCTTGAGGAGTTGCGGCTTCAATCAACCCAAAGGAAATCTGTTCTGTATATAATCTCATCGAGCTGGCTGCTGGTACCTTGTGAGTGAAGTAAAGTGGGCCAGGTATAAATTGTGTGGTCCACACAAGGATTATCAACATCTGCATGGTGCAGGCCATGAATAATGACTTTTCTAGACCCAAGCATTTCAGTTCCAAAGTGCCTAGCAGATAACAGGCCTACTTCTAGACAAGGACGCAGACACAACAACTCCCCCAGAGACTTTTGTTTAGATTGATCTAATAAGCTCTTTCTTTGAAAACAGCTTAATGGGCTTGTGTCCCTGAGGGTGAATCAGCTACGATTCAGCACTCAGGAAAAAGGAGTGTGTGCCAGCAGTTGCACTCATTAGACTCGATGAAGAAGGTTTCTCAGCCTTTCTTCCATTGCAAATGAGGGTCAATGAGGTACCCAGCAAGAGGAAATGAGGTTCTCAATGTCTCTATGAAACTCTTCTTGTTCTGATTTCTATGAGCGAATTGAAATGGAAGGAATTTTACAAAGCTGTTTCCTTTTTTCAATGAATCTTTAACTTTTCATCGCTGAGTACAGAAATTATGAAAAAGACAAGAGTTGACATTTCCATGTCTCATTCACTTAGGAGACACATTTGGTTTATCTAACTAGCTCCGGTCTGTAGAGACCATTTGTGAATTGACGATTGTGGAGATCAAGACGAAATCCAATGTCATATTTCATAAGTACAGCCAAGAGGAAGATGCCACCGACACCAAGGCCAAGCAGAACAAACCTGCCTGCCTGTTGAATTGTCATTGAACTGGCCTATGTTTGGCAGCCCAAGCGGCAACAGGTCTACACACACGTAGCATAGGCAGGTTTACAGGAGGAGATATGAACCAGGAAGGCTAACGTAGGCAAGAGTGGTAAATGGCAACAAAAGCAACACAGCGTTGATCTTTCCTAGAACAAGGACAGGAGGAGCTGATCAGTGATTAGTTGCAAATGTAGAGGTGGATGTGGAAGGTAGGGGAAGCAGTCAGGCCAAAATACAGAGTACAGCTGCTGGTCTTGACTTAGAGGGAATGACAGGTTGTTGGAATGACAGCACAGAAGTGATCCTCTAGCATCAAAGGGGGATGATTACATTTCCTTTAGGAGTGATGGGAACTGATTGCTTTGAAATGACCCTCCATTTACTTTTCCTCTGAGATACAAATACACTGCATGGCCTCAGTAAAGAGATTAGCATAGTGATAAATCATGACATGGCATGCCGTTGTCACAGAGCCATGTGGACCTGTGCCTGCTGTGTGTCTCAGAAAGAGAGAGCTGTTAAAATGGAAACATGGCAGAATGAACGACAAATATTTGAGGCTACCAGGGCGAGCCAATCGAAGCAGTCATAGATCAAAGGGAGATGCTGTTTCCTGTTTGGCAGCTGGTTGTTGGGAAGCGTCTTTAATGAACCCGCCTGTGTGTTCAGAGTCATCATTAATCATGAGGGTATAGCAGGGATAACCAAGCTCCAGTTATGCTTTCATCTGACCACAAACCCATATTCACTACCGGACACACAGTCCTTTCCATTTCCACCTTTTGGCTGATGCATGATTGTGAAAGTAAAGTCACACACCTCTGAATGTCAGCTACAAACAACAGTTTATTTGCACTAGAGGAAAACTTTTTCCATATTATGGCCGATCGTAAGTATTAGTGTCAACTATCGGACCTGTACCATTAGCTGTGACAGTTTCATGACCTATATGACATTTTACAACTATACCCTGCTGTTCAGATATTCTACAATCAACATTTATAATTATAACAGCAATAATGTGTCATTGGTTAATCATATTTGATCAATAAATCAATAAAAAATGACGGTGGTTTCCATTAGCGGCAGGCCACTGAAGCAACTCGTCTCATAGTGGTGTCCTCTGATGTGAATTAGTGTTCCATTTTGGCGCTGCTAGATATGAGTTTAGGTCACATTATTATCCATTTCAGAGATATATAAGTCATTTATATGCTGATGGTATTCAGCTATATGTCTCATTTAAGCATGGTAACGTCTGCTTGATTGCCATTGTGGATTGTAAAGTGTCTGGTCTGCTTTCTCAATCTAATTTAGGAAGTGTGTGAGTAATCTTTGATCAGGCTGTGCATTGCTATTGCTGCATTCAATTGTTGACCCATGTTTTTAGCACACAAAAAATCACAAAGCTCTGGCCTGTTTTGTCAGCTTTTCTCCTGTGAAAGGTGTTGTACATACATATGTGATAGCTTTTTTAAAATTTATGGATTTACTACTAGACAAAAAGAACTGCCACCTGAGCGCTCATGCTAGGGTTCATTCTGCTCCCAACAAAAAGACATACAAAAACAGGACAACTTCTTCTCACATCTTACATTTTTTGTTAAACAGTGTTGCCCTGCTCTCTGGTGGCCTAAAACATGCACAACATATTCTCAAAGACTTGACTTTATGTGTTCAATTATAGTAGCTTGTTAAATTAATTCTTATGCACATGGCTAAACAGGTTGGTTTTTTTTAACGTGAGACAACGTTTGCAGTCTAGCAGTCAGCCCCTGACTACAAATATGGAGCAAACATATTAAAGCATTAGACAAACAGGAGTGTAGAAACTCCCTCTACCAAGCAGCTACAGTATATGTGTGCTTGTGTGGTCACAGCTGCGACTGTAGATCAACTTTAAATCATCTACTCATTAATCTGAAAAGAGGCACAAGAACAGATGATCTACACGAGTGTGTTTTCATTTCTATTTTTAACAACCAATTTCAGAGGGTTCATCGTGTGGTGCCTGGCACACGATAGATGTTAATCAGTCACAGTTTTTCATTACACTTTACACTTTTAAGTGAATGTGGATTATAAAACAATAAATCCCTGCCCCCGCCAGACCTCTGACAAAGAAAATAGACAACCAGGATAAGACACACAAAATCATTCCCAGACTAAAAGACACGCTTTTTGAAGTTGCTTTGCAGTTTTGCACTTTGCATGTACTTGAAACAGGTACAGGTCAGAGATGCATGTCTCTGATGTTATTTCATTTGTTTTTTAGGCCATTTTGCAACTCTTTGGAGTGGGTGGTCATTTTCTTGTTCTGGTCATAGTGTTGCTATCTGTAGTCTTCTCTTCGTAGCCTTGTCTTTTTGGGGGGTGTGCATGTATTGTTGAGAAATCGTTTTTTTTCTTCCTGATCTTCCATTTTTGACATTTATGGCATTTCCAACTCCATTGTAGGGAGACCGAGGTTTCCCAGGCGCTCCTGGGTTAAAGGTAAAGTTATACCTGAGCAGTGTGTGTGTGAAAATATTATATACTAAGTCAGATCAGTGGGTCATAAATGTCTTTCTTCCACTGCAAAGGGTCAGGCTGGCATCTCTGGTACCCCTGGCATCCCTGGCAAGAGGGGCTACAGGGTAGGCGTGGAATGGAATGTTCATCCACTGTCTGTGCTTCTGTCAGTCATCCAACTAATTTTATATTCATCACATCACTATTTTGTGTTTCTGTCAAAGATTCTGCTTGGTTCTGTGTTTGGTCATAGATGGTACAATCAGCCATCGTTAATGACTGGACTGGCTATCCTTTTCATATCATATTATTTGTCACAACACCCTGACATGCACTAATACATTCTGGATCAAGGAAGAATGGATTGTTGGAATCCATTCTTGAATATGCTGTGATCTATTGGAATGCACAGATATACTGGTTTAGAAAATAATCTTAACTCAAGTTCACATACAAGCTTTCTACAGATTCCGTTTGCTCAGTTGTCATGAGATATCAATAAATCATCATTAACATCTCTTGTTCGCCATGAGGACTATACCGTGCAACCTTGACTCAAGACCAGGACAGACTTTGATCTCACCAGCGACCACAAGAAGTATGCTAGTGGTTCTCCGTGATGACATTTAGAACAGCCAGCCCAAGTCTGCGACTCAAAAGGAGCCCCCTTACTAAAAAACAATCAACATCACCATCATGACATTATCCTGCAACACCAGCCCTGTGTGACCTGCAGACTTCCTCCCAGTGTCGCACTAGGAGAAGATCAAAAGTCATTGATGATGAGTCAGAGGGTGGCAGGAATAGAAGCAAGCAAGAGACTGACGTATTGACACCTAGAGATGGTCTGTGAATTAGTGATTTGAACAGATACGGGATATCGTTGCCTCCAATATGACTACACAGTACAAACAAAACTATAAACATAGGTTACATGGTGCCAACTATGATATCTCCCTGTCAACTAAGCAAACTTCGTATTTCTCAAGAAATTAGGGTGAAAGCTTGTGAGTGGACATTTGGGCTGAGAAGTATTTAATCAAACCGATATTTCCAAGGTATATGTGAATTTTTGTGCTTTTTACTTTATCCTGACTGCTGTTTGATGTGGATTTCTTGTTATCACATAAACCAGCAGTGAAGATTACATTTTGCTTCAATGCATTGTGTGAACCACTTAATACTTCGTTTATTAAGTGATTTTATACTTCAGTCAAACCATTTCATTTATTATTCTTGTCTGGTCATTATTAATAATACACATTTCTCTGTTTAGTTTGGACTTTGCTCAGACCTTGTTTTGTATGTCTGGCAGGGTGAGAAGGGACAGTCAAGCACAGCAGCCACAGGTATTAAAGGAGAACCAGGTTCATCGGGACTGCCAGGCCTAACGGGACCCAAGGTAAATTGTTTGGATAGTGGACAGATACCTGCACATACACCGGAGCATGTATTCTATATCACAGCATGACATTCTTCTTACAGGGTGAAAAGGGTGATACAGGAGTCGAGGTAAGCCAAGATATCATATGAAGACTTTCCAAATGCTAACACAAGTTGAGAATATTTGTGGAGAATCTAAGTCTCATACCTCCATTTAACCTCTAGGGGCATACAGGTGCTGAAGGCCCAGCTGGACCAAGAGTAAGTCATGTTTGGCGCACTTATGTCAACATGTTGCAAAAATTGATGATAGTACACAAAATTTTACTGTCTTCTATATGATTTTTTTACTAAAAAATGTTGTTTGTTTTTCACCATACAGGGTCCTCCAGGCCCAACCGGAGAGCCAGGAAAGGCTGAAATTCAGAATAATGAAAATGTATGTCACTCATCTCAAGCTGTTTTCTTGTTTTTTCTCAGAGGTAATAAAACTAAAGAACGAAGTAAAATATTTTAACATTTTAATATTCCCTCACAGGATATTCGCAACATACCTTTGATGGTAAGTACTGTCTAGTATTTATTACAACATGTGCAAATACAGAACCTCAAATACTTTTCAATTACATTATCTTTGCCTTTAATAGGGTCCCCCTGGATTACCTGGACCTCCAGGGTCCCCTGGCATCTCAGGTGTCAAGGTAGAGTAATTTTAGAGTGACATTTGGTATTTGATGTACAAACATGTTATCATTACATACTGGACTTTTGAAGTCCAGTAAATATATATATACATATATTTACTTTATATATTTTATAGTACTGCATTCATATATATACATATATGAATGCAGTACTTCCTTCATTTAAATGAAGTCAGTCTTGCAACACAGCTGGTGGTGCCAACACAGGGGGCTTCAGCAAAAGGCATGGTCAATGGGATCAATGCTCACTTTCAATCGCAACAATATACCTCAGCATCTATATTGGCCAGTCTCATTCTTGGAAGATTTCTTGAACACAACCCTATTTCTACCAGTCCATGCAACAAGAGATAGAATAATTTATGAAAAATGTCCAGAGTGGCCTGAGATCATTGAAAACCACTGTGCAGTGTTTTTTGGATCTCAAACTGGACTTCCTGAAAGGTACATTTTGTTTCACCAGTGCCTGAAGCAAAATGCGGCCAAAACCAACACAGCTAAAAAATGTGTAGTTAATCATATTACTAAAAAAGTGTTTTTCTGCCATGGATTCTAGTTTGTAATCAAGCCTTGGTGTGTCCTCAGGGCGATGTCGGTCTACCAGGTCCACCTGGACTGGACGGCGAGAAGGTAATACTTTGTTGTCAGTAGGCTACTCCATATTTTAGCCAGTTGACAGTTGAATTGTAAAATGTATGTCTATTGTGATAGATACGTGTTAAATATGATTTCAAATGTGTGTGACCTTGTATTTTTAGGGACCCAGAGGGAAGCCAGGAGAGCCTGGTCCTTCAGGCCCAGCTGGTCCTCTAGGTCCCAGAGGCGAGGATGGTGTCATGGGCTTCCCGGGTCCCAAGGGAGACATGGGTCCATCTGGTTCACCTGTGAGTCACTGTGTTAACCACACACCACACCACATCACTGCCTGGGGTTCCCTGGTCAAAGGCAGAGTCCTGCATCTGTCATCATTGAGAGGGAGGGCCTTGGTTTTTTTCCATCTGTCCTCTTATTATCTAATTAGAGACTCACTGGCTTGGAAGAGACCCCAGGAATGACAGAGAGTTTAACTTTAACTCACTGTGGCATGGATCCCAAATGTGCAACTATATAAAGGGCAATGCTATTAGTAGTGTGCTGGTACTCTGAGAGCCCACATGTACATACAAATATGTGGTTTTGTTAAAGATTTAGCAAAGGGACACACATTTTGCTCTTGCTCACTATATTTCTTTTTTTTATTTGACAAAGGGCAACAGCGTTAGGTTTCAAGTCAATTGTTTCATTTTATAATGGCTGATCCATATGGTCCCATCATGCACTTTGTGCAGTTCCTATGTTCCTAACGCTTGCAGCATATTTTGAAATGATTGCAAGTTTTATCCACCTTTTTATTTACCCTTATTGGGAATGTACATCAAGGTTGGAAGAAATACTCAAATTGCTTTGCAAATAATACTATATGGGATGGAGCCATTGAGAACAGTTAACAACTGAAAAACTGTGCATTGAAGTTATTTTTCAGGAATATTTAGCTAATTAAATTCAGATAAAAATGAAGGTACTTCAACAGCATACAAATGGATAAAGTTTAAAGTTTTTCTTCCATTGCTGTCACAGGTATAAAAAAAAGATTAGATTATGTCCCATAGAGAAAAAATAAATAAAAAGGATTACACTCTCTGATACTGATTGTTGTGGCGATGAACACTGAGATTGGACATTAAGAAAACATTATAATTTCTCTTTAAAGCTTTGATTTAAACATGAAGATCAGGTCATCAGTCCCTGAATTGAAATGCTCAGCCATTATCGTGACGTCTATCTCCCCTTCCTTGTTCTGTAGGGTTTAGATGGCCCTACTGGTGAAAAGGGGGCTACAGGGGCCTCTGGCTCTATTGGATTACCTGGCGCAATGGTATGCAATGGTGCCCCTTCAGGCTGCATCTTTATGGATGTCCAGTGCCTGACAAAGGAGGCACAGTCGAATACATCTTGTTTTCATCCCAAGTGCTGTGTGAATAATTATTGTGTTTCTCTTTGTATTTAATTAGTAGTTCATCAGTTGATTGACCATTTGTTCAACTTTGTGTCCCTTTGTGTCTTTGCTACCTTCTTTGACAGGGTCATAAAGGCGAACCTGGGGAAGTAGCGAGGTCGGAAATGGTAAGTGTTATTCACTGACAGTTCGAACACAAGGTGTTGGAGCTCTTTTCTAAATTGAAATCTGTTGCTTGTGTTTTGTTTGTCCGTCTTTAGATATATGGTCCTCCAGGGCCTTCAGGACCTCCAGGACCAGTTGGCCCAGCAGTGAGTCAAAAATGTTGCAACCCCAAAGATTAAAGTCTGACACACTCACTGATCAGGCCTTAGTTCAGGTTAAAGCTGGCCAGAAGTACTATATGCTGAGAAACACATCTCCAAACCTAAGAACCCAACAACTGTCATAAAGTGGTCACTGTCACACCTTAACAAGAGCAATAGGAGAGTCCCCACACAGCTCTCAGAAAAGATCTTTTGATCTGTTTGTTTTCACAGTTTACAAACTGAAGCAGATATTTTATCCACTGATAACAATATCAACTTTAAATAGAGCATTGCAATGGAAATGGAAAATTAATACATCACAGCCAAAAAACAAAATGCAAATGAACAAAAGTAAAACAACCAATACATGCTCTAAAGTTGTTTACTCATCAGTTAGGACAAGTTTTTTGAGTGTCTACATTGAGTGTAGACACTCAATGCTATGAGTCAATATATAGAGGAGTGATAATAAGTTTAAATAAGTGGACTATGAGTGTCTTTGTCACACAACACGTTTGTCACTTCCTCATTAGTATTTCTATCTAATGCACTTATGTTGACATATTATTTTTGGCAGTCTTTACTAATATTCAAACATCCTGATTTGCTCCTATATAAATACAATGTAATTTAGCGAAATTTTTATAATCTGTAAATAAGCATTTATACATTTTCATGTTAAAAAGAGTCTATAAAATAGCTCATTGTAACCTAGACAACCCAATACAGTATAGACTGTGTCTCTTATCCCACTGTTTTTGTTCCATCTAGGGATCCCAAGGATTTTCCGGGCCTAAGGTGAGACATTATTATTATTTGATTTTTTTTTTAAAACCCTTCTCAAGTGCTGTGTTGTCTACCTGACAGCCATTCTATGGATTAAAGTGTTAAAATGATACCCTCAGGGAGAGCCAGGCATCGGCGTCAGAGGAGAAAAGGGAGCATCAGGTCATAAGGGCGACAAGGGAGACAGAGGCCATCTTGGACTACCTGTAAGTTTCAAAATTCTTCATGATTTTTAATTAGGGTTTACATTTGACCTCTATACAGTGGTTACGTTTTCTTAATCAGTCTTGATTATTAATGTTAGCATCATACACTCCCATCTTTATTCATAATGTTATTCAAATGATATTTGGGCTGTTTTAAACATGGGTGCTAACAAACTCTTCAAAATGGTGTTAACATGGGTTCTAATCTTTATTCTTGGTTTACACTCACGTTCAAAAAACAGTTATCTTCTCTGCTTGTATACAGTCACTCTCCTCTTTTATGTGACTGTATGGATCATGTTGTACATAATCCTGTATTGTCACAGTGATATAGAAACCTTTCATGATATACCTTTCTCAAGACTGAGCAAATATACGCTAACCAGCTGACCCAGGGGGCTAAGAGGATCTCAGTGAAATAAACAGTGGCCAAGATTGTATTGCAGTTAAACAAAACCCATGCAAATAGATATAAACAATTGTATTTGGGAACAATAGTAGGTCTTTTGAGAGTTAAAGTGATAGTTCATCAAAAAATTTCACTCATTATCTTCTCACCCTTATGCTGGTCAGGGGGTGGGTAAAGTGTTCCTCAAACGTCCCCCCATTGCCATAGGGAATTTTCATTTCTGGGTGAACTATCCCTTTAAGTACATTGCGCTCGAATTTGAGTGCATGAAATTTTACAGGTACTAGCAATTGTTCTTATATATTGCAATACTCCAACTTTCAGGGTGTAAATAATGACTCTTTCAGTGGAGCCATAACATTGTTATCTAACATTAAGTCTGTCTCATTGTTTCCTTGAGGAGATTCTTCCCCTTCCAGCCCCTGACTTCACCAGTGTAATCGTTTTCACGGGGTTGATATGTTCAATTCTTGTGTGTAGTTATGGGAGTGATCTGTTCCTATAGCACAAAATGTGAATAATTCTGCTGATTAAGATATATCAAAAGAAAATTAAAAAGTGGAAAGGGAAGTAGTGAAAGGCGAGTTAGACACATTTCTTCTTACCCTGTTCAAACAAAGACTGGGAGCAGTAGACAAACAGGCAACGTGAGACTGACTAATGCAGGGATATATAGAGATGGTGTTGTGCACAGTACCAACATGATGTTATGTCATCACTATGAATGCGAAAACAGAGCACACTATAATTTTTACTTTGATTAACATCACAGCCGCAGACCGGACGTCACCACCCACCGTGTCCAGCATAGAAGTTACTCACTATTACTGTCATTCACTTTACCTCCACCACTTCCATCACCCTTCATTTGTCATCACCTGATGTGTTTTTGAAAGTCACTTGAGTCACAGCTTCACTCACCCACCTCCCCATCCCATCCCCACCCCACCTCCCAACCCACCCCGTCCCACCTTTCCCCCTCCACCATCTCCCCCAACATCTCTGCTCTAACTGTGTACAACGCTATACAGGGGGCTCATGGGTTAGACGGCAGACCGGGTCCAGTGGTGAGTGGCGCAAGTCCTGTCCCCTCACCCTTCTCCTTCTCTTCCTCCTCCGACCCCTCCCTCCCTCCACCTTGCTTCAGCTTGCTTGATGTCTGTCATGTATGCCTGTCATGTCTGCTTGCTTTCCTGCTTCCCATGCTTGTCCTGTCTCTTTCCTTCCTATAGCATCTCTGTCAGGACAGAACTGTTCAGGGTTGGGTTCTGAGGATGCACCGGCACTGAGATTCAAGCTTCTCATGTACACACCCTTATGTTGCCCAGGTTGCCAAGGCTTATGTAAACTCATCTACTTACCACAACCCATACAGCAGTAATACAACATTTGGTAAAGCCTAAATTTCAAATTAAGCAAAGAAGTGTATTCCATAGTCCATAAACGAGACACCCACAGAATCTATCATGTAGAAATCTGGCACCATTACAGAAGTGGCCAATTGCAACATTATTTTCAACTGTAAAAATTGTCTGGTTAAAATTTCTCCTAAAAAGATTATTGTGATCCATTTCTGCCACATGCAGATGCTGCCCTAATAAATTCATGACAATAATATACAAAACTATATTTCCCACTAACCGAGTGGGTCCAGTTGTCCCAACTTTGCCATTTTTTCAGTTAGAGTTAAGCATCTTTCCCGCATATTTTGAAAATATAACATTTGTTATATTAAGTTTCAAGTCCAGATTCTTCAACACACGTTTAATCTCTTCAGCAATGTTTTTCAACTTGAGATAAATACAGACTTATGGAGAAAAGGCCTGGAACAAAAACACTTAATTTTTACCTCAAGTTTATGAAATAAACAAGTTGTGGTTGTTTGAAAGCTGAACCTGGATATTGGCCTAAACAAATCATGAGCATGGATTGATATCTAGTTCTGCTTTACCCATCATGTCTAATCTTAGATGCCACAACTACGTCCTGTATATCCTCAGTCCTCAATCCTGCCTTCACAGTTACCTGCGTCCTGATCCTGTATCAGTGAAGCTGCCATTGCTAAGAATCCAGAAAGGAGCATGCAGGGATGCTCGTGCTGCATGTTGACACGTATAGTACGTTTGGACAGCTGTATTGCAAACAGCACTGTACTTGCCGGATATGCCTGCGATGCAAGGTCTTCCTCTCCGATCCTGACTGCTACTCAAACAGAGATATGCAGCCGTTGACATTTTATTCATTTTCCCTCCCTTTTTAACAGTATTGCCAGTAGCTCAACAAGCTTGGTGCTTTGCTACATGTGTCAGGACCTCTCCTCTGAAAAATGTGTCTAATTGGTCCATGACATTATCTTTTTTGACATCTGTGCTATTCATGAGCACCAGACAGCTTGTTGATTTACTGATTGAACCATGATAAATGGCCTGGTACTATTCAGGTTGTATCTGCGGACAGGTATTTATTTTCATTATTCTTATTCAAAGGGTCTAATAGGACCAGCAGGTGTGTCAGGGCCAGCGGGACCAAAAGGAGAGAGAGTGAGTGTTTTTCTGTTTCTAGAACCATTTTCTAAAATCATTATAGAGTTTTAGAACAATATGCACTATTCACTTTCTTGCTCTATTTCACTGCAGGGTGAAAAGGGAGACGGAGGATTACCAGGACCAACTGGGCCTCAAGGCATCCCTGTAAGCCTGTAATTCAATTTTAAATGAGACATACTTGAGGAAACTTTTCCTTTTTTTTAGTCATGCAGTATATGATATGTCCATATTATTGACCACAACGAGCACAACCTTCATCCTTGCAACCAACAAGTGAAAAAACTCTGAAAAAAACAACCAAGAGATAGACAACCAAAAGGTTAACGGTCCAGTAGAGAACAATAGTATCGGCCAATTCACATTACTACTACTGCTAAGTACTGGGAATATACACTTGCACACTCTGTATGTGACAGGCCAATGCAGGCTGTTGCTGACACATATCATCTCATTACACTCTGGCCAAAGCTGAGCCAGTTTCAACTTTCTCACTGCATGAACCTGAATTTCTGTGCCTCACTGTAATGAATCAGGGAGGCAGAGGAGCTCATTAAATTAAAACAAAATGTTAATACAACACTCATGTCAGTCTCAACATAACCAAAGACAGCATGCAAGCATATTTTCAAAAATCGCGCAAATGAGCTTTGTTTCCTCCCCCAAGGCTGGAAATATATTCAGCCACTAATTTGATGTCTTGTTTCTTTTTGCAGGGTTTAGTAGGACCACAAGCACTCAAAGGGAACCGGGTAAGATACTGACTGTAATGCTATTTAAACATTGATAAAGAGAGAAGAGGCAGGGACATGATATAGCTAATGGGCACACGTTACATTTTACCTGTGGAGTACACACAGGCTTCTATGTTTTTACCTACTGAGTTAAGCATCTAAACTAAACACGTTATGAGTCTTGTATTTCAGCCTCTGCCATTATTCTAGCAAATGCCTCGCTGGGCCATAATAGGTCACCTGAGGAGACTTGTGATGACTTCAAAGATATTCTCAAGTAGAGCACATGAATTAAAGAGCTGCATATCAATAAACGGGATGATCCCTTTGATATCATACATGAAAAGATAACCAGATGAGTCAGACAGTTTGCTTTGATTGTGTTCTTTAATGACTGAATAATTTACATCAAGATGTCTTTTGCTATTCTTTGCCTTGTTTGTATTGGTTTCGCAGTGGCTTTGTTATGAACCAGTTTTTTGGTTGCTCAGGATCTTGATCTTGAGCAAGCAATGTTAACCTCAATTAGGTCTCTCATTTTGTTGTCTCCGATTTGATATCATAATGTCTGACTTGAGAGAAGGTGGATATCAGTCTCATATTAAAACCTTTATAATAAATACTGCAACAGCAATGGAAGAATCTAAGTTTGAGTTGTGGGTCAGAAAGTGTTGCACATTTGTCAATCTCACTGCTCTCAGTGTCATTTCCAGCAGTAACAGGCTGCTGCTTTCAGTGAGAAACACTCTGATAGACAAAACTCCCTGCACATGACAGCAGACATAAGAAGAGACCAAGTTTTGGTGTTTGGAGACCCAACCAAAACTTGGACAAGAATGAATATAAGACACAGATTAAATGGCCAGACAGACCACTCAAAATTAATTTAAATGCTGTTAATATGATATAATATCAGTGTCAGTGTTATGTTCTTTGAGCTGTTGTAGCTGGCCAAAAAATCTGTTCAGAAATCATAAATGAAATTGTGTCCAGTTCCTATTTGTTTAATACCCACATAGTTTGTGATTTTAGTGTAGCATATATTATTGGTGAACAGCAAGGTGCTTTGAATGGATGAATGGATGAATGGATGGATGGTGTGAGGTGATGCACTTTAGTCAGAGGTGCTGGGCAGATGGAATAACTTTTGTCTCTCTTTAGACAGAGCCAGACTAGCTGTTCCTACCTGCAGATTGCCGTAATGCAAAGCTAGGATAACAAAATCCTGACTCCAGCTCCGTATCTAGCACAAAAAAATGAAATTGATATCCCTCTTCTTCGTCTTGGAAATGATGCAAACAAACACGTTTCCCAAATTACCAAATTATTCCATTCATTAGCTCTTCAAATAAAGCCCTGCTAAATGACACTCTGTGAATATTGTATTTCACCAGGTTGTAGTATTTCAGAGAATGTGATCGTAACTTCCACGTACCCTTCCTCTAAATGAATGTTTCCGTTTCCTTCCCATTAACCTGTGACTCTTAATATTTCCACTCCCATCTTTTAAGTATTCACATTTCATAAGCTCTCTCAACACGTTCAACTGGCCTCTCATCAAAAGCAGCTACGTTTTTTAAAGCACAGGATAAAAACAATACTTTTAGTATACAGACCTCATTGAGACTGTCCAGTTGAAGGTGTTGAAGACAAAGCTATGGGATAGTGTTTGTGTTTTTACTCTTTGTCCTGTCTTCCTTTGTTTCCACAGGTCTTCCTATCCCCTTTTCCTTCCCTCCACCTTGCTCTGTGGCCCGTGGCTCTGTTTATTGCCGGGTTGCCCTCTCTCCCTCTCACAATCCTTGGCCTTGGTTAATCTTACTGCTCTTACACCTCCTCTTTACTCCTCCTGCTCCCACTTAACAGCTCCTTTTCCTTGCAACCTTTCATGTCATCCCTCCCAACCCCTGACCCTGTGATCCATATCCCAAATTGGCAGGCAGTGCTCTCCCATCCCTGTCAAAATAAATGTTATAGCTAGATGCTAGCACATCAGAGATTTAGCATATTTCTGAGCAAAACATCTCTTAGAAAGTTTTGGGGGAAATGTTATAGGACTTTTTGACTTCTAACAATCTTCTTCATAATATGGGCTGATAATTAATTTGCCTTATCTGTAGCCTTGTCATGATTTGCAAACAACTAAAAGCAATGGAGTGGGCTTCATAATTTCCCAAGTAGCACAACAGTTTTCAAAATAAGTAAGAATGCACTTAAAAAATATATATTTTAAGGGTTTTTAATGCATGATCTCAGAATTTGAGCTTCTGCTACTAGCAACACTCAGCCAGGCATTGCATCTGGGATCAAAGCCTTCAAAGGATTGGATGTTTGAGTACACATAACACTTTTGTCTCAGGGGAGTAAACACCGTTGCAGCCAAGGTGACCTCTTCTTCAGATGGCGTAAATCAAAAGTAAAAAAAATCTCCATACTGCTCGTGCGGTGTTATCCAAGTCTCAGCGATGCTAACATGCACTCAGTGCGTGCCCTTGGGTGAGAGCTTGTTGCAGTGTGTGCTTGCGAACATGAATGCAGCTCCCAGGAGGATATCAGTGGACATTTAGGCTAAAAACATGGTGTAAATGAATGTTGGAGCTTACAGACACTTGTAGGACACCACAGGAGCAGTATGGGGGCATGCTATTGTGTTTATGTTGTTTTATTATGTCTGAAGAAGTGGTCACCAGCTACTTCAATTGTAAACAAAGTTTACCCCTGAGACTCCAGAATTGTTTTGTGGACTCAAACCCCTCATCCATCCCTCCATCGGCATAGTGCTGAGTAGATAATGAGTGAATTCTCATTTTTCGGTGAATAATAGCTTATTTTTTTTCACACATTTTTGTGTCTATAATTAATAGTAGATGCTACTGATGCTATGGGGAGAAGCTAGTGTACTTTGACAAAGTACTTCGCAGTTTTTGGCAAAAACATGAATAATAATTCATTGCATCAAATACCTGCAAGGTCTGTAGCCAGTTTTGTGAAATTTCTTGTTAAAATATGGAAGCAGTTTGCGCATTATACGGCTAGCTTGCTACCAAACTTAGCTTAAAAGCTAAATGTGCTGTCAAGCTTTATGGAAACTTACATTCACCATAAAAGTTCAAACTTTTGGAAATACTCAAAGCAATTTGCGGACTTGGAAAGAAATGGTTGAGTTACATTAAAAACAAATCGCGTTGCTGCTGGAGGTTTCTCTCCACAGTCACCAAGTTGCTTGCCCAATGTGGGAACTGTTGAGTTTATTAATAAAGTGTCTTGGGATAATGTGTGTTCTGCTAAATTGAATTGGTTTAAATTTAAAAAAGAATCCTGCTCATTTGTCCTGCATGACTCTTGGACTGCCTTGTATTTTTGCAGGAGCCATGTAAAACCCTAAAAGTAAAAGTTTTACCTGAGAGCAGTGCTTGAAAATAGTATTTTCCCCCCATTTTCCAAATTCAATAATTGATAGGTCGGCTTTCTCTGATGGTACAGCCTCTGAGAGCAGGTGCCCTCCAGTTTTGAGCTATTTAAATAACGTGAATTTAGTTTACTTCACAACATTGAGTTAATGTGATTTAATGTTGCCTCAGAATCATCCTTCTTTTATGTTGGCTTCAACCGAAGAAAGTATAGTCTGTCACTTCACATGGCCTCGCCTGCAAAACACCAAAACAGATTGATCAGGGCTTAAACAGCACAAAAGTGAGATTCGAGTTGTGCAGTTGTGATGGTAAGACAGTCCTGGGAGAACACTGCAGTCAGGCAGCAGATTAATCTGGACACTTACAGCCTTTGACCTTGGTGAGCAGGTATTCAATTAATATTATGACTAAGCCGTCCCATTCTGTTAACTGTATACAGTAAGAATGAAGTCATACATTGCACTTTTATAGCATACTTGGACTCTGATGACCACTGTGCAACTACCCTGATATGTTACGTTAGTAGCAATCTCAGAGCACATCAGCTATGGTCTGATAACAAATTTGCATCTGGGGGCAACGGCCAATATATTGGTGTTTCCGGCTTAGACAGTGTATCTGGGCCAAGACTTGATCTTGTTCACGATGTATTGTTTACAGCCCTACAAGTCCAGACGAAATTTTGACTTAGCTATCTGCATATGAATAAAAAGCTGATATTCATTGAATCTTGGTCAATGTGTTGCCCCTCTTTTGGTCTCCACACAGATTGGTCACTCAAAAAAAACCTCCTACAAAATCCCTGACCAACAGATTCTAAATATTTATGTAAACAATCTGTTTATAGAGATTATGTTAGTAGAACGCTTATTTTTAACCTTACACCCCCAAAGTTTGATCATTGACTTATGTCATCAAGACACAATCAAACTTCTTAATGCTCCGTCAGGAGCCACAAAACTTTTTCTCCCACTTTTTTTTCATATATACAGTAGAACTCAAATCTATATACAGACATTGATGTGTAAAATTAGTTATACCTGCTTACCAACTACGCTGGCTTTTAAAACTTCCCTTCCCTAACTACCTCTACTAACCTTTCCACTCCACTACATTTATTAAAAATCACAATTTCCTTAAAAAAACATCAAACTCATTATTGAACTAATAAGGAGACTTATTTTTCATATTGTCTTAATGAATGTATGTGAAAGCAAAAAACTAAGATTTGCTTCATGTGTGGCTTAAAATCAGGAGGACTAAAGTTTGTCTTTTTTTAATACACTGTTTGCAGGGAGAGAGGGGCAAGAAAGGCAACAGGGGGGCCAAAGGGGATAAGGGAGACCAAGGAGCACCTGGATTAGATGCCCCCTGTCCGTTGGTATGTCAGTAGCTTCGTGTGTAGCCAAGAGGCAAAGGGAAGGAGAACTATTTTCGAATACAATATTGTAATGGCATAGCACTTCAGTTTCCCTGAAGGTTTGTATTCGGTAGTCACCTTCCTTTTGGCTCTGGTATTCAATGGTTCTAATCAATCCCAGGAAGAGTTTGGTCCAGATCTTGGGAGATGTGTGTCTGAATTGAAATAGAAAATTCTTAGCTTAACGGGAGATTGTATTATACATTTAAAAACTCAATTACTTCAATGGATCACATACCACAACTCTGCCTGGGTAGCTTCTTTTTTTTTGCAGGAATGAGACGGACAGAAATCTGCTGCTAATGAGTATCAAAATGTACCGAAGCATTTTGTCTCATATGTCATCCTCCCTTCTGTTACTGTGACCTTTACATTAAAGAATATGTGACAAGTTAGAAACAACAAAAATAGACTTTTGCGAACTCATCTCAGTGAGCCTAGTTCCTGTCAGGCTCAGGCTGCCTGCATGTTTAGGAAACCTGGCTCCAGCCACTCAACGGGACGGAAGCGGAGATCCTCCTTCCATCGAGCAGGGGAGGACAAACACTCCCTGCTGCACTTGAGCTGCGTCCTTTTTTTAAATGGTTGATTTCACAAACAGGGTTTCCGAGGCTTTAAAGGGGAGAAAGGTGAACCAGGTTTGCCAGGCCTGGACGGGCTGGATGCCCCTTGCCCTGTGGTATGGTGCTCTTTCTTTCCCTTCACTTTTCCCAGCATGTTTCTAGCTATCTCTAACCACACTCCTGCATGATGGCACTCAGATATTGCACTGTAAACTCACAGAGAACATGCACATTTGCATCAAATTAAACTTCTTTTAGTCAACTGACCTGGTTACAAGCCAGAACATTTCCAACTGACCTCCTGAACTGACCTCTTATAGAACTAACACGAGCAAGCATTTCCCACATACAAGAACACATACTCATTTGACAAAACCTTTCCATCACAATATATATAGATATTAACTTCAAATGCAGATCTGTGAAAGTGACTAATATCACAATTACATTACCAGAAATAATAATTATATTCTAATGTAGAGCCTTGAAGAGTCTGTATTAAGAATACTAGAGCTTTTTAACATAACCCCTTGATTCCTACAACATTTCTCGCATGGAGCACCAATTTATACCATCTTCGAGGCAACATTATACCATTGATGATGAAAGCAGTGGGACCAAGATAAATCTATTTGGACAAAGAGTATCAATCTGGAAGACATCGCTGAAACATTGTTCATTTTATGTGGATTTCATGTCTAGACCTTTAGCCTTAAAATATCAGGCAAAATAAAGCAACACTGAATTGTTTTCCCGATAATGTTGTAGTGCCAAACATAAGCACTGCTAGGATTCAGAGCTAAGATCTTTTGTGAATGAATGAAGCATTGCATTTAGGAACTGCAGTGGAGGTTTGGTGCGGGTATAAGATGAATTAATATGACACCAGAGCCAGGGGTTTGAATCTAGAATTCAGCCTGGGGTTTGGTTTAGATTAGAGAAAGTAGAATGTGGACTTTCTGCAATAAATCAGACCATGATAATTCCCTATTCATATTCAAATTGAACCTGGATATAGCCATAATATTGCCGTCACCACAGTTGGAGAGTGTACTGCAAGATAGGATGTACTCAAAGAAACCAAATATGTTGTGACTAGACTAGATAATACTAAAAGAGAATAGAAAATGTAATCTGGTAACAATGAGGCTTCAAATTAGTTGTATATACTTGTGATTACAGCAGACGGGACAGGTAGGCTCTTAGATCTGGTACTGAAAGGTACAGTACCTGGGTCATTGTTCTTAAGTCTGGTAATGGAAAAAGGAATCAACAATAGTCTCTTTAATATGTGTATTTATCTGTACAGGTAAGGTTTTTGTTCTACTTCATCATCCTCATCAAATTGTCCATTTAAGTGTGACACCTCAGAAAGTGTAAGGCATCAGCTAGCTCTGAAACAACAGTGTCAACCTCCTGCTGTGTGGAGAATCATACAGACATTTCTCTGATATGACACAATCCAAAGGGATTTCTATATAGGCTGCTGATTGCCTTGATTTTGTTCTCATTTGTTTTGTTGTATTTGTCATAATAATGAAATCTTTGTTTACGATATGGTATAGAGGGCTTGGGTGATCCACTGGTTCTGGAAGTAAAGGGTTCCTTTTATCTTATTTTTCAGGTTCCATAAAATATATATGTATATTTATATATATGTAAATGTACACATAATTACTTTTTTCTATTTTTTGCTTCAATCCCTTCAAACAGACAGAACAATGTTCCAGTGCTGCTTGAACTCTAATGGAATGCAAAGAGTCACAAAAGTTACCCACCAAGGAAAATGTCTCATAGCATTGTGCCAATGAAAATGAATGTCATGGTTCCATTATTTCTGACAAGAGTGGAGCTAAAAAAAATACCTGTTATTACTGCCTAGCCTTATTATATTAGTGGGGGTTAGGATGGCTACTGACTTGAACATACCGGCTTAAGCATTAAAGAGAAAGCACCAAATTTCTTATAATATAACTAAGGACATGACATTGTTTTATATTCACAATCATAGCTACAACCCACCAGTAATCATTTTGAGTAGAAAATCATATCACAAGAAGTAACAAGGAAATGTGTTTCCATTTTGAATGGTCTGATTTGGGCACAGACATACAGTAACAAAACATGACCTGATAGAACACGACTACTTCCAGAACCTTGGTTTCTGAAATTACTCTCACCACTTTGCCACTCAACTGAAGAGAATTGTAAACTGGTTTTATTTGTAGTGGCTTCAAACTTGCATGATAATATTGTTCATCTCTGTAGTGCACACTATTTTTCATTCCAAATCTTGTTTTGATTCTTCCAGGGGGACGATGGCTTACCTGTACCAGGATGCTGGAATAAAGTAAGTTAGAGAGCTTGACACTGTTGTTGCTCGCCGCCGTTGCAGCTCACACGCTGTGTGCAAACTTCACCATGAACTTGTTTGAACTAACATTTGATATCTAATCGCCTTTTGCTCTTTTTCTTGCAGTGACAATAACTTTGGAATGGCTGATGTGATTGTACATAGGATATTTATTTTTTTACTTTATCTCTATTCTGTTAAACGTGGAAAAATGTTTTTAAAAAATCCTAAAAATATATGGCAAAGTTTTTGTACAGATTGTTTAAAACGTATGCTAATGTTTGCGTATTCAATTTTTATACCAATGCATTATTTTAATATTGGATAAGTAAAAATTATAATGTTGCAACATATGCATGATATTTGTGCATAATGTGAGTGATAATGCTTATTAACTTATTGCATTATATTGTTTTGTTCTATTGTAATAGACCATGCTGCACTGAGTTGTGGGGCTGGAAAGATTATGTGTTAGCCTTTTGAAAGTCTTAGTTGAACTCTCCTCTTTGTGATGAAGTCTTAAAAACATGGACAAGCAGTACAGTAACACTTGTTTCAAATTTCATTAATATAGACAGAGTGACAGAAAGGTCTTTAAAGTCTGAACTTTGAATTTTTGGTCATGTGCTCATATTGTACCGATGAACATGCAGACTTATCAGACATATCAGATTTAAGGCTGTCAGACAACATTGGTCCTCCTCCATGTTAGTTTTTCCTCTAAATTACACTCACACACTCCAGTTGAGAAGGTGGCGGTAATGGACCAAAATGTTGTTTATCAAAATTTTCTGTGAGATTCCAAGTCTCTGGAAATCTAGTGTGAAAGTGAACAAATGATCTAGTGTTTGCATTCTGACATAAGAAGATAATTTAAATCGGTCATATGGTCTGTGGCCACCCACGTTTTAAAATCGGTAAAGAGTTTAACAAATTCTACTGTGCAGCAGCCTTTTCATTATTTAAGGGTTGAGCCCTGTGATCAACAAAAGGCATTAAAATCAGAGAAGTCCTAAATAGAACTGTATACATCAATGTATCATGCTATTAGCTTACAAGCTGAAATCAAGTGGAAAAAGAAACTGAAACTTTCATCTGAGAGGTGAAGGAAAAACAAAAATAATTACAATTTCAACAGGGTCTCACCTGACCTTTGATGTCAGTGCTCGGGCCCTAATTATATTGTCTTATTTTTTTTTCATTTCACTGCCTTTGCTCATTTTTGCTAATTTGTGTTGCACCAAACAAAAATGAAATAATATTGGCTATATTCTGTTAAAAAATGAAAAATAATAATAATTAAATTAAAATGATTAATGAAACAAAAATAATTTCCTGACTAAATATGATAGGACTTTCAGTATACATAGAATAAAACATAGATTTGCACTAAAGGCTCCCAAAGAGTTTATGATCTAGGTTGTTTTTATAACTGCAGTGAATGCTATGAAGTCTGCTCTGCAAAATATGCTCGCCAGCGGATGAATCCACTCCAAAAAATATAAATTGTGTAATAAAGTACATGAGGTAATGCAATTTAAGGTTTATATGCCGTGGTATTTAAATGGTGAGATCTGATAGCTGTGATTATGGACTGAATCTTTCAACAGGCATTATATCCAAACCACACTATTCCACGGTGGTGGGCTAATCATTATGTGACAGCCTTAAATTCTGTGTCTAAGGTCTGATGGCTCATTATCAACAAGTATTGCAGACAATCAAAGTTTGCTGTTAACGTTTTGTGTCATGGAGGAGGGTGTCAACCAAGACGTCTTAACCATTTGAAGCTTTAAAGTCTTAGTTGTATAGCAGGAAAGCGACGGCTCTATTTATCTAAGCTTCTTGTACACATATTCTCTCTAGTTTCAGGTCACTGAAAATAATTTTGCCAAATATTTCGGGCCATTTCCTGCTTTACAATTGTCAGGCTCTATGTATTAACTGTTTGTTGTGTTGCTCATCTGCCTTCTAATCTGAGGCACAGTACAGCCCATATTGTTGGATGAAAATATTGCTGCTCACCCTCAAGGCATACTGCTGCAATTGTCACATTTTCTCATCCGTTTATGAAGAAAGCTCTAACCTGCCTGGACTATGGACTATTTTTTTAAATCAAGAACTAGATGATTTTATCCACATGAGTTGTTTATGGTGTAACTGTACTTGTTAAGCTAACCTCAGTAACTTTACCAAGTGAGTTGGTGTTGAAGAAATGGATGGACTGACCAGAGTGAAGCTTGATCCATTACGTGCTGCTGCTCTTTGACAAACCTTTCATTTGTGTGTCGCTTTGCCTGAGTTTGATTGTCTACAGCCATGCGAGATTTTTTTTAAGCTTTGACAGTTATAAATCCATCATGTGCTGCAGGTGCTGCACAGTTCCTCACATTAACTCCTGCCTTAGTCTCCAGCTGGCATACCTAAGTCCAGATTTGCTCTGAAATGTTTCAAATGTTTATGGTGTTTAAAGTGACAATTAAATATTAATTTCTGAAGCTTTTGGTTTTGTTCTCAAAAAAGGTTTTAAATCTGCCCATTTATGGAACAAGAGATTTCCACAAGATTAATTACATTAAGTACAGTGTAATAAAGTATGAATATAATTAATGAAAACAATCAATTGTATTAAAAACATTTCAGAAATTGATTAGTTAAATTTTATATGGCTGCTCTCATTCGTTTTAGTGTAGATCAAGGGTTTGGAATTAACCCTGTGTTGTCTGGAACTAAACCATAGTCTCTAAAAACTAAATTTCAGTTGTCCCTGATAATAGTGCTTGGTGAGTGTATTGATGAATGCAGTATCTCAAGTGCACCATCTGAAAGACGAGAATAATATAGAAAGATCTGACACTGTCAAGTAAGGCTAATAGAAAAATAATCATAGTTATTGTTGGGGCAATATACTAGCATATATATCTACAGAATAATGAAATGATATACATGACATTTAAGATGATAATCTGGCTATAACTTATACAAGATGCACCATATTGTTAGAGTTGTAAATCTCTTACTAAGAAAATCTGAGATCAAATCACTACAGAATGACACTGGTACAGTGTTACAAATCCTTCCTGTCTAATGTTTAAAAATAAGAGCCTTGGGCTTTGAAAAGGATTGTCTCTGTGCACTAATTCACTTCAGAATCTCAATACAACTTCCAAATGTCCATAATGAGCATCACATCTCTATTCTGGTCGTGTACGACAATTTTCCTCAAAATAAGATAATTTTAATGTGAGGAAATTACATTGATTTTTACTTGATCAATCTAAATAATAAAGTGCTGATCATCTCTGCTAACCCTGTTTGAATTGAAACTGAACTGTGTGTGCACACAGCATGGTTTGTATAACATAACATTGTTTTAGCTTTTTTAGTGATGTTTAAGATGTCCAGTGCACGCCACTGTGTAGGGCTCAACAACTTAGAAGCCATATTGATTATGCTCAACAATATTTATTTAGTTCTTTGATTTTTAAAGACTTGACCTTACTATAGTTAGTGCCTTGATAAAATGTATTTTATGATTTGGCGCTATACAAAAAAAAATCCAATCGAATTGAACAAAGCTAAACTAGCATGACCATTTACAGTACCGCATACACAGAGGCAGGAACAAAGACCTGTCGAATTTGTGGTTAGTGAGGTAACGTCAGGGTTTAACTCTGGGCTATGTCAGAGTTATCAATCCAATGTGTAGAAAAGCACTTCTTACTAAGCAGTCACTTCTCTGATACCAACATTCGAAGGGTTTTCAGGTTAAGGAACTCTGGATATAAAGGATAAATAATCCCTTTTTCTTTTGCATCTGATGTGATTAATCTGTATATGTTCACATATATTTAAAGGGTCAACATCCTTTCCAACTGGCTAAGAAGTAGGGCTACCCAAGACTGTCCCCGAGAAGACACAGAGAGGAAACTTGAAGACATTCTGAGATATCTTTGAGTTTTTAACCTAATCTGGAGTTGGCATTTTCAACGTTTTTCCAGGAGGCTGGACCCAGGGCCAGTAATGTTGGAAGCTTCAGTGGCAGCAATGAGCATTTTAACTTCAATAAGAGTGAAAAGTACAAGCCAGTTATTCATTGAAGGCTCTCAGGACAGGACAACCATCACAAGCCATGGAGAGATGCTGTACCTACTGATGTGTTGCTGATGACTACATACACATAGATCTATAAAACTCTAGTGAAAGTCATGGACACTTTAGCAAATGCCGTTTGTTGTGTTTCCAATTGTGACATCAATACTGCAACTGTGATTAAGATTTCAGAGCAGCTCACAGAGCAGAGAGATGCCATGTGTTTTCATGAAAAGCCAAAAAAACACGGGAAAAAAAACTAAGGGAGACCCTCTTGATGATTCCTTCATGACACTGCCTTTTTTTTTTAAATCACTTTACCTGCAGCTATTACATTTTATTTGAATGATTGTGCAGTATAGGAAATACCAGCTTTGACATCATTTCTGGTCATATTTGAGATATAGTTATATATATTTTACTCTGCAATTGAGGTGTTTAAGGACACCACAATTCAATGCTGTAATTGTAAGTATTATATAATATAAGACAAAGGATTGTATGTATAAAAGTACTTAGTCTTTGTAAATAGTTTGCATTGATGAAACATGGATTTCACATACAGTGGGAATACAAAGGTCAGTATTCATGTGTTGATTATATCGTAGTTAAAACTTTCTGCAGTTATGGTTTTTGAAAAAAACATTTTGGCCTCGTGTAAACCAACACTTTGTAAGTCTGCAATTTCTACATTTGCATGCTGCATATCCAGGCTCTCTAACATGCCATGAGATATACTGCATGTAAATACACATCTATTTTTACCTTTCGACTCAAAAACTTTCATCAGATGATGGCAAATCATTTATTGCTTTGTCACCAATGATGTGAATTCATCTTTAGTTAATTCAAAAAAGTAGCTTGTTACAGCAGTGACTGTACAAGCAAAAAAAAATGCCGTTCATCTGTCTTGAAAATCCAAATAATCATTATCCTGTTTCAAATCAAATGTCCAGAAGCATTCCTTATGTCATATTGACAGCTGCCTTTTAAACAGACCGGGGTCAAAATGGTGTTTCATTTTTATTTATTTGTTGATTTTTCTTCTATTAATTTTCTTGAGTAATTGCAAAATGTAAAATGTAATTGTTTTAAGAGTGTCATTGTCTCAAAAGGTGCATGTGTGGCTACAAAACATTGTTTAGTGGGTGAGATTTGCCTGTTACATTTTTTTAATCTAAATCAATAGTTGTACTTTGTGTGAATGGAATCTTCATAAAAAGTTACAGGATGTAAATTAGGATTTATTATTGGAGTGACTACACATTTGAATTTTAAATAGTAATCTTTGATGTCTGAGAGCTCAGAGTGCTGTAACTTTAGGAAACAAGAGCAAAAAAGGAAAACATTACATTTTCACTGTTTAGTTCTGATATGTTTTCTCTATTTAATTGTTTTGTGTAAATAATTGAAATTTCTCCATTTGATCACATTGTCCATCTTGTATTTTATAAAAAAGTAATACAGTGGCCTGAGCTCACTTGGACATACACAAAGGCTAATGGTAATAGCAATTGATTTTTCAGTTGCTTGATAGTTTAAGTTACCATTTAAAATAATGTATTCCCCATCAGGCAATGTAACACACAGCAACTCATTTATTTAATATATACACTCACAGATTGTTTTCCATACAGAACTGATTGTTGTAAGAAAACGGTTGTTTTCATCTTTAACATTTTACACCTGAAAGTTGTTATTTTAGTTTCTGCCTCTATATTTCACATTTCTTTTTTGCACAATATGAAACTAACACATTTCTTTCAACGTGAGAGCAACTTGTACATTTGCCATATTTCCTTGGTTTGCCTTGCCACAACCTGTCTCTATCTTTAAGCCATAGAATAGCAACAATGTAGCCTTTATATGAGCAAAGGGTTACAGAATATATGGTTATGTAATATATACAAGTGTAAATTTTGATCCATCCACCAAAAGTCGTTTCTGGACATAATACCGTTAATACACATATACTCTTTGATTTGTGTCAAATGTGAAGCTGTATCTGCGCTAAATGTCCTTGCTGTGACTCTTTCACTTGATAAGCTTGTTAAGACATAATACTCAGAGATTGGCCATTGAGATGATAAACAGACAGCAATTTATTTTGCTTAATTGTTTTTACATCAAGCTTATAACAAAAAATAGTATAGTATAATAGTACTAGTACTGTTATTATTGATCTGTCCCAATTCACAAAGATTAAAAATAAAGATGGCTGACATGTCCTCCCACTGAAAACATGAAAACAAAAATATCATGGATGCGGGTGCTGCCATCTGACACGTATGACTTAAATGGGAGCCCATGGCTGTGCATTAATGATCATTAATCAGTACTACACCATATCAAAGGCATTCTTGACGTTTCATCAAATTTTTATAGCATACATTTTTTAAGTTAAACATGCCACAAAACACTTGAATATACACCAGTGTGATGAGAGCTCCCTCAAATACAGACATCCTCTTTGGAAAACTATTTATTGAATGTGTATTCTGAATTAATGGTTTGGTCCATGACCTATTTTCTAACTTGTAGGGGTGGAGTTTATGATCTATACTGTAGCAGGACACTAGGTGGCAATCAAGATATTTTGGCATGTCATCCATCTACCTAAACCGAATCCAAACAAGAGCAGTGAAAGAAGGAAAGTGTATCACTCAGGTATGGAACAATCTACAAGGGAAAAATTACCAGTCTCTACTTTGGATTTGCAGGATCAGTTGCACAATATTTTTGTTTTGTTTTGACTAACACTGTTAGTATTTATATTTGTAACAAAACGAAGATAAAGTGGGAAATAAAGTGTACATAACCACTGTTCAACACCCTGCTTTATTTTGATAAAAAGGAAATATTCTATATATAATTCTTTTTGATGTGAAACTCTGTACTATCAATTTAGAACAGTATTTGAGGATGGGTAAGTGGGCATTATACAGAACTTGCATGTTATTGTTTAGCCTGTATTCAGCACTATTATTTACATTTGTTTTTCATCTTTTTTTCTTTATATTGGAATGTTAGATTAACTTGACATTTGAGGATTTTCTCTTGATAGTCAAAAGAAATCTGATAGCCGAGTGACCTTTGTGCCGATTTCTATGCTAACACCACCTTGAATTGATATGTGTAAGATTGTTTTCCATGATTCAGTATGACTTACAACCACAGGTAAGGAATTCATTGCAGCCCACATGCTGCAACCTACACCTGTTATTTAAGTGTGGTGTCGCAATGGAAGAAGGTAATGAAATTGTTTTGTGCTTTTCCAAAAGAATTTATCTTTATTTTTTATAATCCAAATAATGGCAGCTGTTGTTACTGATTGCCGAACAGATTCACTGCTGAGTACAATTAAAGTATTTCAGCAATTTGTCACTGACTCAGAATAAAGAAACCAAATTGCAATGCAAGTGAAATTAAGTTTCTATGGTTTTATACAAAGTGGTTTGCATCCAGGTGTGTTTTATTGTTTGATTTATAGGTTATAGGTTTTTGACTGCAGTACTTGCAGTAAAGCATCTAATTTCTTATTACAACGTAAACCTAAAAATGTTTTATTTTGTGCCAAAAAATAACAAAATATGTTTTGTGTGGCTCAACCAAAAAAGGTTGATTTCAAATCAAATCAAATGTACTTTTATTGTTCCATAGGGACATTTGTTTTGGGCCAAAGTTCTGCAGAACAGTACATATTACGACATATCAAGCAAGACCCAGGATAAAAATGCAGAATAAAAGTGAGTTGAATATTGCACCTGCCCTAAAACATTTCAAATTAAAAATACTAAAAGAAAATAGACAGATAAGATAACAGAAACTTGCATTAAAACTTCAAAACCAAAGTGTGAAATGTGCTAGACAATTGCGAGGGTTATAAGATGCATGACCAAGTCAATGCATCTCCTTGTTCAGTAGTATGATGGACGCTGGTATGAACAAGAGCTTGAGGGGGTTAGTCTTACACCTAAAGGCTCTATAAGGTCTGTCTGATGGTAACCTGTCGAGTTGGGGAATAAGAATGTGTGACGGGTCATTAAGGATCCTGTGTGCTAGTCTGACCACAAAACCTTCGTAGATGGTCTGAAAGGGAAGGATAGTCTTTTTTGTTCATCACCTTCATAGCCGTTTTTATTATGCTCTCAATTTTTGATCTTGGCTGGACTGGGAGAGTGCCATACCAAGCTGTCCTTCCATATTCTAATTTCAAGCACAGCAGAATAATATTTGGACATGACGTCGGTGCTCACACCAAACAGTCTAAGTAGGAAGTGCAGCCTTTGAGCTAGCTTCCCCACGCAGAAAGTCTACATAGGCACTCCATTTAAGAGTACAGTCCAGCGGTATGCCCAGATATTTAAACTTGTTGGTGCCTAAATCCAAAAAGAAGTGTATTTTTTACCTTAACCTAACCAAGTTTTTTTTTTCAATTTTTTTATGTTATCCTCAAACAAACTCATTATAGCAGGGGTTCTGTTCTAAAACTTTTGCAAGCTGGGCCCCCCAAAAGCTGGTTAGGGGTAGTTGGTTAGAAAAAAGTTTGTAAAAAAACACTAATGCAATGCCAGAGATATAAATAGTTAGCCAAACAATTGGAATAGTCTGTAAAAATATTTTACAATTGATGGATAAATTAATGGAAATACGCTGAATGAACAATCCTCAATAAGCATGCTAATATATTTTCCCGAGTAATATCATCGAAAATTACCTGACTAGTCCTGCACACTACAGCAGGCCTCAATAGCCCTGCTGTAGGAATGCACAGTGGAGGGTTGAAATTCAACGTGCGGCATTCCATACATCTTTAAAATAGAGTTTTGAATGATGTTTTTATTGCTCAGCGTTTAATTTGCATATTTTTTTTTTTTTTTTCAAAATTCCCCAAATTCCCGAGCTCAATATTCCCGTGGAAAGATGTGCCGTAAACTTTCCTTGAATAGTATTCAAGTGCTGGTGTTTTATTTGTTGCAACACGGTGGATGGTTGAAGATGTAAAGGTAGGTGTTAAGGAGAAAAGGGCTAGCCGCAGTTAGAAGAAGTTAGCTAGCTAGAAGGCTAGCTCTTGGGGCTACGAGCTTTATAAAGCAAATTACTCCTTAGATTAGGCCACGAATAGGCCTACTGCACGTGCAGAAAGGTATTACTAAGGAAGGAGTGAGTCTTTAAAAAGACTGTTTATAAAGCAATGAATAAAAATAAAAAACGTTTTTTTTAAATTTTCTCTTTTCTCTGTGACATCGCGCCCCCCCCGGAGAGTGTTCGCGCGCCCCCCTGGGAACACTTTGAGAACACTTTGAGAACCCCCACTTTGAGAACCTCTGCATTTTAGCAAGCATGAAGACATAGGTCAGTTTCCTCTTCTCATATGGGTCATCTTATGTTAGGACCAAAAACGTGTGTGTTGTGTAAACTGGATTTGACCGTTTATATTGGTAAAGTTTGAACTACTTTTACCTATTTTTTCTAGTGCTGGGAAGTCTAATTTAAGTACATCATTTACAGGCAATGTAGTGCTTCTCTTCAGGGATGACTTTTGGGAAAGACACTGTTCTAAGGGAGGTGATGAACTTCATGGTTACTACTCTGAGAAAGCCGTTTGACCAACAACCTGGAGAACCTAGCCAGAACTAGCTGTTTTCCTGTTGTCTGGGCTGCTCCTGCTGTAGTTCTGGAAGCAATAGTCAGAGCATAATGCTGAGAAATAACCATCTGTCCTTTGCAAGGTTAAGGACCTCTAATCCCCCCCAGAGAACTCAAGAGTTCTGTCACTCCTTGTGGAGGACATTACCACCAGGCACTCTTTCAAAAAAACCTTTACCTTTGCTTTGGCTCTTACCGTCAAGAGGCACCATTCAGATTTGAAGGAGTGACCAAAGTTGGTTCTTGAAGAGAACTGGGTCGTACAAAATAAAACAGATGTCCTGGAACAATTGTAAATCGATTGAGATTACATGGAAGGGAAAGGGACCATCCCAGGAGATCAGGGCAGCTGCCTTTACTGTGGATGTATCTGAGGAGATGAAGCAGTGGAATCTGTGTTTCACTTGTTCACTTGCTTCACCTGGATAGAGTCCATTCTATTCCAGCTGACTCAGGATGGAAGTGCCATAGCTGCCTATGATACTCACCTTTCTGAGAAGTGAAGGGATGATTACGACACTACATATCATATCATATAAGATTAGATTAGATTAGATTCAACTTTATTGTAGATGCAGATGCAGTTGGTGAGGATGCTCTTGATGGTGCAGCGGTAGAACTTCACCAGAATCTGAGGAGACAGATGGGCCTTCTTCATTCTCCTCAGGAAGAAGAGACGCTGGTGTGATTTCTTGACCAGGGTTGAGGTGTTGAGGGTCCAAGAGAGGTCCTCAGAGATGTGGACACCAATGGAACTTGAAGCTGGTGACACGCTCAACCTCCGTCCCGTTGATATGGATGGGGGTGTGCGTGCCACCTTTCTTCCTGAAGTCCACAATGAGCTCTTTGGTCTTCTTGGTGTTGAGAGCCAGGTTGTTGTCGGCGCACCACTCTGCCAGGTGCTGGACCTCTTCTCTGTAGGCCAACTCATCGTTGTTGCTGTTGAGGCCAATCACCGTTGTATCGTCTGCAAACTTGACAATGGTATAAGAACCATGTACAGATTAAGATTAAGATACATTTATTTATCCCACACACATGCATAGACATGCACAGGCACACTCATGCAAGGGGAAATTTAACCTCTGCTTTTAACCCATCTGGTGCAGGACACACAGAGCAGTGGGCAGCCATGTACGGTGCCCGGGGAGCAGATGTTGGGGGAGTAAGGTGCCTTGCTCAGGGGCACTAGACAGGGTAGGGACAATCCTCTTGGATTTTTGGACAGATCAATCCAGGTTCGTCTTTTTGTTGTTTCTCGGTGGAGTCGAACTGAAATCTATGAACAGCATTCTTACATAGGAGTTGTTATTGTCCAGGTGAGAGAGTGCGGAGTGAAGTGCCGTGGAGATGGCATCCTCTGTACTCCTGTTCTGGCGTTTAGCGAAACATCTCCAAACACTCATAATGGAACAGCCAGCTGTCTAAGTTAAGTCTAAGTTAAGGATGTTAAATTAAGGATGAAGGCCCTTCGAATGCAGTCTGGCTTCATGTTGCAAAAGTCTATGCCACCAGTATTACAGCTGGTGGCAGCTACACAATAATATTCCATAAAACATTGTACCACAGACACATAAACCAAATCCCCCTTGTTTTAGGCAGAGGTACTGGACATCAGTAAATTTGCAAAAACACCCATATTATGCAACCACCTAAAACAAGGAGATTGGCAAAAAGTATCCAAAAATTCGCCATGACTTCTAGAAACAACCAGGTCTTTCTTTGCGTAACTTTACATCGGTGATTCAGACAAAGGAGTTCTTGGACTTCTAATGGCAAACTGCCTCCTGATTCCTTTTGATAACAACTTTGATATTTCCCAGCTAAATAAGCCATAGTAGTAAAAGGATAACAGCAGGAGGTGCTTAGGGGTAACAGACACATTATGATCAAGCCAGTCGGTGATGGCCAGAGAACAATATGGGAGAGGTACAGGCAGTTGAATGAAATAAAAAGAAGATAAAATGTTTGTTTCACAATTTTAATGTTCTTATGTATGAACCCTAAATGTTGGTGTGTTTTCCTAGTTTTTTGTTGAAGGGGAGAACCATGTTGTGGTTTGATTCATCAATCTAAGGATGTGTCTACATCAAAAGATTCAGGATTTAATACTTTATTGCCACACAACACAGTTGTTTGGAATTTGCCTCAGTGTGCCGCCTACGAAACAACAATCACAGCATAACACATAACAAGAATAGAAACAAAACACATAACACCCTCCCCATAGCAACATAAAAAAATTGAGCACTTTGGTGTCATAATTTGCTAACCTGCACAAATCATTCTGCCAATTCATACTAATTAATCATTCAGAGAAAAGACTGGCTGACGTAGATGGGCGCAGGACCAGCCACAATGGCTTGTTCCTTCTATTTGTGGAGACCTTCTGCATCAATGATGTGGGCCAGGTACACCACTGACTCCTGGAAAAATAGACATTCATCTGGTTAACATGAAGGTTGTACTCCTCCAGACTTCCCAGGACTGCAGCAAGCGTAATTAGGATTTCACTCAAGTACCTGTTTGAAGGGGAGACCGAGGAGGACCTGGTCCATAGCCTTTTGGAACAGCTTAGGTGCAGAGGCACACGTCAAAGGGAGCTTTGGTACAGTCCCCTCCGTGAATCAGCAGCCCCAGTGTCAACAACAGCAACAAACTGTGCAACAGACTCACCATCGTCTTGATCTCGTTTGTGGAAGCAAAACCTCTCTGTTATCATGAGTGGTTTCTGGGCAAAATGCGCTTGTAATGCTCAAAATCCTTGAACATACGTTGCCAATTGCTTGTCTGAGTCATATGTCCTATGATTCCTGCCATTATGCGTCTGACCGGGTTCGCTACAGATCGTAGCTTGCTAACTTAGCATTGTAGGGTGGATATTCAGCTTGAATGTGAGGAAAAGTGTCCAGACTTACACCTCATCGCCAGTTTGTGTAGTGTTTTCCACTTAATGCCTATGTGCAGAGGAAAACAGCGACCGGGACAAATGTCTGTTTAAGTGATCGAACTCTTAAATTCTGTCTCAAAAAAACACAGGTACAGACTCAGATGCCAAGGCTTAGAATGCCTCTAGTGTAATGTATACCGAATAACCCTCTGCTCAAAAGCAGTAAATATATCAGAATAATAATACAAAAGTCTTAAGTAAACATCTGTCTCCTTCAGGAGTCAGACCTAATGCTCGACAGCATGTGGTGTCATTGCATTTCACCTGTAGCCTTCGTTCTCTCTTCATTCTTCGTTTGAAAATTGAATGTGGCTTCAAAAGGCTACCTCTAGTGTGCACAGATTAATCTCCATCATCTGACATATGGTGAGAGTATGTCTATACCACCTCAACCCTGACGAACGAATGTCTTTCAGTCTAACAGCTGTTCCAAAAGAGTGAAAGAAGACCACTTAGCATAAAAGTGACAATATGCACAGTTCAGGGGAATAAAACTCACCAAATGAACTGTAAACTGTAAACACACACCCTTTTAACCATATGCACAACATGTTAAAACTGAACTGAACACAACCTGATAATCACATGTGTCATGACTCCGGATCACACCTGACTGTGCGCGTGACGTTACGTCTCGTGTTGTGTGGCAGGTTTAAACATGTGTCTCATAAACTATAGAGAATCAAACAAACACAAAGTACACGTCAGTCCTGTAACACACCTTTAATGTGCGTCTGTCCTGGTCCTGAAGCAGCTGTTTTTATAATTATTCAGTGGAGTCCACATCCACGTCGCTATGCATCTAATAACGGAAAATTGTCCACATCTCTGGTGCTGAGCACTGTGCAGGACACAGCATTCAGAGCCTGAGTTATAGTTCCATCTCCGACGCAATTCTTTAAATTTCTGCTTATTGCAGAGAGCGGACACCAGCTGTCTATTTAGATTGATTCTGATTCACAAACAAACACATGGTGGTGACAACAAAAACAGCTGGTGAAATTTATTTTCTACCAAGAGTAAGAACATTTCTGCGCACATGTTACTGAATGAGGCCCATGTGGTGGAACTCTTATTTTTCAGATTTTCTTCATTTCAGATTTTCTCTGAGGTTTCTATGTTCTTTTTCCCATGTTAAAAGGTTTATTTTTTTATTTTTACTTACTCATTAAGTTGAGGGTTAAGGACAGAGGATGTGACACCTTGTTAAAGCCCTATGAGACAAATTGTGATTTTTAAATATGGTCTAGACAAATAAAATTTGATTTGATTCAATCAATACCTGCCTGATACATGCAAAATCTTGCATAGTGCTTTTGTGTGTGTTTTTTGTTTGCTGGCAAACTGCCAGCGACTGACAGGCTAAAGCAATGATTGATGGATGTGAGGTGAATAACTGGCCTTCGTCTAACACATTTCACAAGATAAGAAGATTTTACGTGATATATTGAGATTTTTGGAAATTTTGGCAAAGTTTTGGTTCCTCTTCAATTTGTGTGTCATGATTTCATTCGACTCAGGTCAATATGTGTTAGTATTATTATATTGTTATGAATAAATTGTAAATGGTCTAGATCTATATAGAGCTTTTCTAGTCTTGACCACTTAAATGCTTGATAGAAGAGTTCTCATTCACCCATTCACATACACATTCATACAGTACACCTATGGGCAGCACTTTTTTTTATGATAACTGCACAATTGCAGCCAGAATTACCAGTAATACTGAAAAATATATATAGAAGGGATTGATGATTCCCAAATAAAAGGAAAAACATCATAAGAACACTTATCTCATGGTTTACCCCACACTGACTCACAAATGTAGGTTTGGTTACAAAAAAAAAAATTCTGTTAATTTATAAAATGTAATCATAGTATCTCTGGAACACCATTGAGCCACAAGGGGTTGCCAGATACTTCCTCTTCCTCAGCAGATCCACTTGGAAACGGTTAAAGAGCCCTCTCAGCACAGATGAGTGTCATTGTGTTTGCGCATGGCAACCAAATAAGATGCAGCTGCTTGAGAGGCACAATGAAACAGGGATCATACATGAAACAGAGAACCAGGATCATGTCGGATGTGTTTCTCAGACAATTTGTAAGTAAACCATTGCTTTTTTTCTCTTTCTTGATTTCTAACCTTCATAGATTTTGACAGATTGTGAAGGCTGCACAATACAAAAATCGTTTTTTCATACATGCTCAAGGATAATTGACAGATAACAGTCAGTGATGTTTTTATTTTGTAAGAAGGTTTTGAAATATTTTTTTTTTGATGAATATAATATAATGAATAATGTTGAATAATGGCATTATGTTTTTGTTCACCGATGCGCACTCAGCATGAGAAAGTAGTATGTATGATACAAGGCGTCAATCAACCTGAAACAATATACTTTTTTTAATATAATTTTATTAATTTCTTATTTAGAATCATAATTGGTTGACTGACACATCTTCAGTCAGCCAAACAATCTCACACAAAGATGGATAATGCTTTTCATTTCTTTTTCTGTAGGAACACGTTGGCATTTAACGAAAGAGGCATTGAAGAAGAAGAGAGCACCCTGTCTGGTTGCACAGCTTCCTTTCAGACAGTCTTCGCTGTGAATTTGATCCTTGGGCCATTCCTATGGTGGCCAGTCAGTGTGTGGCCATGGGCAATGGTTCTATAAAAGCCCCGAGGGCTGAAGAGAACAACTGCCTAGCCTCAATCCGTAAAGACCCTGCTGGTCTGAATAAAGATGTCTTCAGGTTAGAACCAATCCTTTGGAAACGTTTGTATATAGTGTGTGTGTGTGTGTGTGTGTGTGTGTGTGTGTGTGTGTGCGTGCGTGCATTGCTATATACATTAGAAATGTATTCAAGTTTATCTGTGACCGTTAGGGAGTGCAATATGATATAATAATAAATTGATGGAAACATTATCACAGTGAAGAGCATCAAGCTGCTAAAATATCAAAATTGTAGATTGTCATTTGGTTTATTTTAGGGGATTGTTCACACATTAATGAAAATTCTGTTACAATTTTGGAGTTTCAGGGGTAAACAGTGTTGCAGCCAAATCCAACACAGTTGAAGTAACTGAGGGGCTAACTCGACTCGAAACGAGAAGTTTTTAAGCCTCAATGTCCTCTGTTACCTTCTTCTTCAGCTATACTTGCGAGAACTAGCTGATGGCGTCCCGTGCCTCATGGGCAAGAGCATAAGGGCACCAACTTGTGGTGTGTGTTCACTTAAGTAATGCGCTAGGAGCTGAGGATCACAGCGGACATTCAGACTTGACATGGTTTAAATGACACCGTTTAAGTCAAATTTGAATGTCGGGGATTGCGCACACTTGGATGACACCACAGGAGCAGTATGGAGGAGATTTAATGTATTTTTCAGTTGTTCTTTTTTTACGTTTGAAGAAGTGGTCACCATTTACTTCAATTGTATTGAATTGGCTGTAACACTGTTCACCTCTGAAACTCCAAAAGACTCAAACACTTCACCCACCCCTCTATCTAGATAAGGAGTGAATTTTCATTTTTGGGTAAACTATCTGTGTAACTTTTACAGTGACAGCATATTTTCACTTATATCGTTATGGTCTGGAGAGGCTAAAAAAACAATTTGTTTTCAATGTGGATCACAAGAAGAAGGCTGTCATGGTTTACAGTGCAGATCACTCCACAAATCCTTCCAAGCACCCTAAGTGTTTATAATCTGATAGTTCTATTGGCATTTGCCAGTGCCCACTAAAACAGCTCTTATCATCAATACATTGCAATATCCATTTGAGGGCTTCGAAGATTCGTAATGTACTACATGATACTCACTGTGGGGTCCAACATCATTTAAGTCAAAACATGTAAGACTAGCAGTGATTTTCCATGGGAATGTTGATCAAGACATGTGTATTGTGTTTTAATTTAAAACACCAAATAGAAGTGAATAGCCAGAGTTTTAAGAACCGTGTTTCTATCTGAACCTGCCTCATAATTTACAGATTCATCAAGCTCAACATGTACGCTAGCCTGGCTTCGTGAGCCCACTTTAATGTGTATTCTGTAACTCATATATTTAACTTCAGGTTGCGGATTGCCAACCTCGAAGCGGAGCTGGCACGTCGGGAACAAGAGTTTCGAGCTCAGGAGCTTCAGTTACAGCATCTTCAGCAGGAACTGGAGGCCAAGGTCTCTCAGATTGATAAGCTCCAGGATGCTATTGGATACAACAATATCCTGGGACGCTCTCCACCACTTCAATTACCCCAGAGCCACCGCTGCTTCAGTGCAATCAACCAGGGTCCCAGCCGCTTCCATAGGGTGGCTGTGGAAGTCCACCGTAGGCTTAAAGCAAAAGAGGGTGTCTCTGCTGAACCCACATCAAAGCAGTTCTGTGGAGGCCTGAGAGCAGAACACGGCTTTATTGTAAGGGCTGTCCACAAAAACTCAATGTAAGTATCTGGAACACTGCAAACCATACATTTGTTTGGAATATGAAACAGTCTGTGCAGCCTGTGTACACTTCAAAAGTACTTAGCTGTAAAAAACGTCATGGATACAGAGACACTTTTGGCTGATCACAATAGTCTTAATAGTTTTTACTCAGAATGGTGAGAAAAACAGCATGGTGGAACCTTTGTGATGTGGCAGAGCAGACATGATGTGGTGCCGTCATGTCAACATGGAGCTTAATTTAACAGAAAAGGATCTAACATCTTGTGGAATAAATAACATGAAGAACCGTGACTGACACAGTATACAATGGTACTACAGAAAATGTTAAACAAAACCATCACATATAATGTAATTACAGAATGATAGATTTCATAAATAGAAATGAAGAAATTGCTCACTGACACGAAAAGCTGCCATTTATTTATAAAGTTCGATCAACTGGGATTATCTCAGACACAATATCATTGGCTCGAGGTTGTGAGAGCTCTGGTAAGCTTTTGTAATTCTAACCACATTTCAAAAGCCATATTAGCATGGTAGTATAATAGCAAGACGTGTGGGGGGGAAACAAAAGGCCACAGGATCTAAATTTTGTGTCTGAGTCATTATGGGCTTCAATTACACAACCGATGCTGCCCCCCCTTTCCCACTACTCCCTGATTAATTTACCATCCTCCTTTTCTGTCAATGCACTCACACATCAACTGTGTGATGTGGTAATCAGGGATTCACACACACACACACACACACACACACACATGCATGCTCAGTGAATCCAGGACCCAATTAAAGCATAACAACATTTATACAGCACTGATAGTACGACATGTGTTAAAAAATATTACAAATTTATGCATCCTCCCATTTAGCAATGTGCCAGTGTGTGTAATAATGGAACGCCTCAGCCCTGATGTTTTGGACAAACAAACAAGAAGATACTAGGGCATCATCATTATGCTCAATAGAGTCAGTCATGCAAATGAAAGGAAGTCACAGGACATATATCGCAACCTGGCTAAGCTTATGTGGGTCTCTTCAAGATTTGTGGGCTGAGTTTAATTTTCATGTTGAATGTGCTGCCGATTTATGAAAGAACTTGGACTGTTGACTTGATTTTGCACAACAGCAGCAGTTGTCCAGGCTACTTTCCATCTAATCTAAGGCCCAATCCTATTTCAGCCCATCCATCTTGAATCTTGCAGGGTTAGGGTGTCCTGATTCTTGTTGGGATGGGATGGTAGGGGCGAATGTTAGGGCAAGTGTTAGGGCAATAAAGGGGTGCTGTGAAAACCTCCCAGAATGCCTTGCAAATTTCAGGCTAGATAGCTGCAAAAGCAACTTAAGGACCCACACATGTAGCATTTTCTACATAAATAAGGATAAAATTTACGATAATAATTGTAATATCATGGTTTAATATCGTTTCAATGTATTATGGTAATTATTTTCACAACAACCTTTAAAAATGCGCTACCTTTATATCTTAAAGGTAGCACATTAGGTAGATTGGGCATAAGGCTATTTCTGTCCCCTGCAGAAAGGTAGGGGCCTTCAGTTTCTCTACATTTCTCATAGATATTTTCTTTACCTGAATATTTTGGTTTGTTAATGGCTTTGCAGCTGCCCGCCTTTCCTTTGTCAAAAATGGTCTTGTGGTTTAGGGAGTATTAACTCCTTATCTGTGGCTGTGACTGAGTGGTAGAGCGTTCATCCTCCAACCAGCAGGTTCAATCCCCAGTTTTCCCCATCTGAATGCTGAAGTGTCCTTGCGATATAGAACAAAAAACAAAAAAGTGTTAATAGAAGCACTGTATAATTGTTTGTCCAGTGGATGCTGGGATGGCTGTGGAAATGTTGCTAGAAGTTATCACTTGTTTCCAGTGAGCCTTTTGCTTTATGTATGCTGTTGAATTGCTTAGATACTTTAACACTTGGTAAATTCTGTCATGGTTTCATTAGTTTACAAAGTCTGTTGTTTTTACCCAGACTGATGTGTGAAGTTTCCACAGTAAAATTTAGTGGGGGGGGGGATGCGGAGTGGGATTTGACAGAGCATTGATAGGGTTTTCTGTCACTGACTGCAAACTCTGTTACTGATGTGATTATCTTTAGTTTATTATCCAGGGCAGCAGTATTCCATCTGATTGGCCAAATTTGTTATCATGCAGAGCATGAATGCATGGCACTTGGAACACAATTCATCACAAGCCGGCTTTTGCCAAACATTAATTGTGCATGGTGATATAGCGATGACAATACAGTTTTGATATATCTAACAGCCCTAATAGTTACCTGATGGTGGCATGCGGTTGAATTCCTTCACATTAGTGAGTGATTCAACACTAGCGATAGTTTCAATTCTAGCTTGGAATTAAAGTTTGGCCATTTTTACTTATCATGTCTGTCTTCTCTGAGGTATCATGTGGTTGACAGATGAGAGGGTCTACCAGTGTGTCTCAGGTTTCTTTTTCTTGCACATCTGCCGTAAGACTTTCCTCCATTGGTCAATTGTTGGTTTTTACTTGTGCAGACAGTTGTGGGCAGACGCACAGCCTGCATTGGCCTCTTGATTGTTGATGGTGCATTAATTCAATCGTTAATGTACTTCACCGGATACCTTTGGAAGGAATTGGACTAAACCAGAGGAAATAAAGAAATTCATAAAGCTTTAAAGCTAATATTTGGTAAAGTAAAAAAATATGTTACAAGGCAATTCTGATCTCCTAATGTAGTTTGTGTTGACAAGGCTTGTTAAATAATATAAATACATATTGCTCATATAAACAAAAAGAATGTGGCAGTACAAAAATCAAAAGGCAAAGGGGCAAACATGAAAATCTCGAGGACTGCTGAAAGGTTATCTTGGGTTTGTTTGAAGATGAAGATCTTTAATTAGCCGGACAAGAAACATTTTTCCACTGGAATAAATGTCATTACCACATAAATAAATATTTAAGTAACAACTTCTTGAACATTACTAAATAATAAATGGCATTTTCAATGGATTTCCTCATTGTCCACATTGATGACTATTTTCATTCCAGCATTTCGTCCTGTTCTTCCCACGTGTCCGGATTCCTCTGAATTCCCAATAAGGAAATCATTATTTTATTTCTTAATAATACAGTAAACATGTTATTTACTACCTGGTCTCTTAAAACTGAGTTGACTTTGGCACTGTTTGTTTCTGCTTCTTCTTTCCACCTCAGCACCAAAAAGCTGATCAACAAAGCTATCATAAACAATGACTTTCTGAAGAATCTGGATCCACAGCACATGAGGGAGATGGTGGACTGTATGTATGAGAAGGTTTACACTGAGGGGCAGCTGGTCATCCAGGAGGGTGAACCTGGAAACTACCTCTACGTATTGGCAGGTCAGCAAAATATCTGTAGCTCTAAAAGGACTTGCTTTGTATTATTTAAAATAAGAAAGGTGGTTGTTGATTGATTTTACAAATTTTTTTTTAAACCAGGTACAGTATCTAAGAAACAAATAAAACCATGAAGTAATATTAAAATTCATAACTATGTGATTTACAGTGTTTTTGTTTCATTTTTTACAGATGTGAAATTTTCCCATCATGTTGATATATATGCACCAGAAACCTGGTTGAGAATCAAACATGCATAAGCAGTTCTCAAAGCTGAAAAGGAACAAAAACAGATTGAATATGGGAAATAACCACAACTTTGGTTTATGTTTACGGAGGTTTATGTTTGTTTTGATAGAAAATCTCTCACAAAAGACACTAGTCCAGTGAAAATGTAAAATAATAAAATACACTTCAACCGTACGCTGTGTTTCCCTCACTACAGATGGCATTCTGGAGGTCATCCAGAGTGGAAAGCTGCTGGGTGAGATGCGTCCTGGTACCGCGTTCGGAGAACTCGCCATATTGTACAACTGTAAGAGAACAGCCACTGTTCAAGGTGAGTGACAGCAGCACAAACAAGACAAGACTAGAACTCTTTTGCCTTTGGGATGACACACATTCAAATACTCCCCCATGCTTCAGTGTGTGTCATGTTGAGTGTGTTCCACAACCACATCATACCATAAACATGCTCTCTGCCAGCTGGACGGTACATGAGCAGATTATTCACAGAGGGAGTTATTACATTAATGTTAAAGCTACTCATCCGTCTCTTTCCGTCATGGCCGTGCTGATGTGTTCATGCCTACAAACTGTTGCCTGGGAGTATTATTAGATGGAGAGTATTATTTTAATGTACATTTTAAAACAGGTTTTCACAATCCTGATCCTAATGATCATCCTCAAGGGTGTAACACACTTTGGGCCATCTTCTGAATGAATTCAGTTACTGTGACTTCACATAATTACTTGACAATTGGATTTCCGGTGGCTGTGGCTGAGGGGGTGGAGTGATTGTCCATAACCAGAAGGCTGGCGGTTTGATCCCAATCCCCTTTGATCCAAGAAGTGACTTTGGGAAAGATACTGAACCCTTCATTTACATATATTGCCCATAGGCGTACTGTACCCAATTTGGTCAGAAGGACCCCCTAACTCTCTATATAAAAGGTGAAAACATCACCAGGATTATTTGGGATTGATGAGTTTTTCATGGTTCCAATCTCAATCAGCTGTGTCCCAGTCTCACATCTGGGCACTGGACCGCCAGACCTTCCAGACCATCATGATGCAGACCACGCAGGCCCGACATGAGGAATACTTCAATTTCCTGCGCAGGTAGAAACAGACACACTCTATCTCCTCTTAACAGCAAACAATAATTATTAATTATTTTAAAAGAATTCTCTTTTCTTCCAACCTCTCTGACCAACTGTTGATTCAGTGGACATTCATTTAGCAGGACCATACTGTGTTATGTGTATACCTGCACCAGTGCACATATTCAATTTCAATTCAGTTTTATTTGTATAGTACACAGTACACACTGGGGACAACAAAACTCTGCAGCCATTGTGTTACACTGCATTGAGTTGAGGTTCAGTAATGGACCCTGGCAGGTTAGGGTTTTAGTTTTGAATTCTGAAATCAAGCTTTGTTTTGAAGATGCCGTTTTAGGCATTGTCCATATTTAGTTGGCAGCAATACATGAAAAAAACACTCTTATTTATTCTTATTATTACAGATGGAGAAGATTTGGTAAAGATTATATGACAAATGGATGACAAGCTTTCTTCAATCTCTGCTATTTGAATGAGTTTATCCCAGAGGGGGCTACACAATTTGTCGATATCAAGACAGTGCCTGCTTATTATTCATGTCATCAACATTTACCCAATGTAGGTACAACATGGTTACTGCAAATTCAAATTCAATCCTTAATTTCGTATTTGCGGATAACAATTTGTCACACAGATGACATTCTTGATCTACAGAACCTCCCAGCAATATCAGACATCATCAAATATAGTGAATAATAGAGACACGATTAAACATAAACAGGAAAAAGAATTGCAAGAAAAATATCTGTTAATATCGCGATTCTGTGAATTGTACATTAAAAGTGAACTATGTAATTTGGTTATTATGTAATTGGTTTTTTTTATATTGTCAATGAATTTATAAACTATCAATCTGTTATCAATCCCAACATCTGATTAAGTTGATTATTTGTTTCCCTGTCAGTGTGTCTCTGCTCCGTGACCTGCCGGAGGAGAAACTGGCCAAGATTGTTGATTGTCTTGAAATAGTGAGTATTTCCCACTTCATGACATTTCTTTATAATCTTTATCAAGTTCCATACATTTTCAGATTGTACCAGATTAGTGGACAAAAGACTGACCCTTTTTTTTTCTCTGCAGGACTATTTTGAAAAAGGGGAGTATATTATTCGAGAGGGTGAAGAGGGGAACACTTTCTTTATTATTGCAAAAGGAGAGGTGAGACATCTTTAAGCCAAAATATTTTCTCAACCCTTGTGTGCTCATGTTTTTTTTTGAACAACTTTATTCTTGAGTTTTGAAAATTTTACAGCCAACCAATCAGCATTTATAAAAAACACTAAGCACTGTTCACTATACGTCAGTAACAATCAATATCTGTGTTCCATATTGGGTAATATTATACTTTGACATGGCTTTTCGGAATTCTTATTCCCGACAATTCACCTGCGATCCTCAGATCCATTCGCTATTAAACTCAACCAGTCTGCTCCAGTGCTCAAGCACTGTTCATCCCACCACACTCCGCAAGGATGGTCAGTCACCTGCTGTAGATGATCATTCACTCTGGCCATACCTGGCACATTTAGCCAGCCATCGTATGTTGATTTAAACCTGTTCTCTTCTCTGGATCTGGACCTGGACCTGGAACTGTTTAAACCTCAGCTGCCTGCGTAGAACAGACTCCTGGTCTCAGTCAGTCCGACAACCAACTGTTGATTCCATCCCTCCACCACCCAGACTCTGACAGAGGGATTATACATTGGCTCACCCCCCCCATTATATCTATGCAATCATATCTGTGAGAGTGATGAAGCCTAGAGGCCTAGATTCCAAGCACTAAATATATTCTGCTGCAATAAATGTTTCAAACGTTTAGACAGAACTCTCTGACTGAACTATAGTCAACAACATAAAACATACTATTTTGAAATAACCTTATATAGTTCTTGATTTGGTCTTGGGTGCTAATGGTGAAATCTGTCATTAACTACTGAGTACCAAACCCTTGTATTGACTTCTCAGGAAGTAACACTGCACACTGACAAAAACTGTCTACCGACAAAAAACAAAAAAACCCGACTTAAAGAATCTCAGTCAAGTGAGAAGTCTCCGACTGATTAGAATCATCAAATGTCAGGGGGGCGGCATTATTGTTTGACTTTCTCTAATAAACCTAAAGTTAAAATTTTAAAAAGTTGGCAATAGTAAAATGACAAGTAAAACAGTAGTAGTATTTATTCCTCATTCTGATGTTTTCTTTCTGTAGGTCATAGTCACTCAAAGCACAGAGGGGTTTGCTGAACCACAAGAAATCAAGATACTTGGAGTCGGAGACTACTTTGGAGAGAAAGCTCTCATCAGGTACAAACAGCAGCTTCACTGAAGGCTAAGAATACATTTTACACACACACACCACATTGATGTTGGATTTCGTTTTTTTGTGTTATATCTGTGGTTTCTGTGGTAAATCTCATTTTCAAAATTAAAAGGAAAATCTGGAAATTGACCTTCCAAGCTGTTTACTCTCAGTTAACACTAGAGCCTTCATCACATCATGAATATCAATTAGAAAGCTGTATAAATAATACAGTAGATGTTGGAGGTACCTTCCGGTTTTCTTACACTTGTGAATGAGAGCTAACCTGTTGCACTGCCTTGTCTTGTCCTTGTGTGATCAGATTGTATGGTAGTGACCTGAATTATTAGTTACTGTCTTAAAGAGGTGACATTAGCATCCAAGTCACAATTATAACAAGGAGTCTCCTATTTTCTTAAAGCCATAAAATACAGATAACTTTTAACTTAAATCAAAAGAGCCAAACAAAGGATTTGATACGGATAAGGCAAAATAAATTTTTCTAGGAAATTAAACTTAGATTGTCAATGTTTTTCTGAACCATAACACAACCTGGAGGACTACAGTTACACAACCTTCTGAGTGGTCCAATGAATGGATTTTTGTTGTATTTATTTGTGTGCTGCTGAAGATGAGCCTTATTTTGCTGCTGAAGTTATAGTGTTTGCTATTGCATGTTGGATTGTTTTTTGTCTTTTTAATGAGCTGTTCATGTATTTTTGCAGTGAGGATGTTCGCTCAGCTAACATTGTTTGCAATGAGAGGGACACACATTGCCTGGTGGTGGACAGAGAGTGAGTTGCTGGATGTTTTTACATGACGTGTCATTATGTAGAGTTGGACCCATTTACCACACTCTGTCTGAAATGTATTTGTATTCCTGATACGAAGGGACCACATAAAGAACGGTAATAAATCCTCTTAACTGTCTCTGCCCCCTGGCCCTCGTCTCCAGCAATTTCAACCAAATGGTGGGAACGTACGATGAGCTTCAGTCTTACCTGAAGGAATATGTGGAAGAGCTTTCCAGGAGTGATGAGAAAAGAAATGCCCTGTGAGTGCACGCTGACAGACGGACACAACAAACACTTACAGCTGTACAATGTTATGGTGTTATATATCTATGCTTTTGCTATGGATAACCTAAAGCCTGGCAAGAAACCACACTCAGCAGCAGATAAAACTTGCATGTATAACCTGTATGGCTCCTGGTGAGGTGATGATGATGGTGACCTACTACATGTTTTATTTTACCGACATTATTGTCTTTCACAGTTTCCAATGGTTATAAACTGATTTTAGTTTGGTTTTTGTAAGTGTACATTTTCTTATCTAAGGAGTACTTACATTTAATCAAACACTTCCTGTTATTCTCCTCTCAGGCCCTACTCCCCTCAGATCGACTCTGCAGAGGCTCTGGAGCTGATGAGGCTGACAGAGAAGATCGCCCTCCTGCCCCCACACCTGCCTTTCCAGGAGCTCGAGGTCATAGCTACACTTGGCACGGGAGGATTTGGACGAGTGGAGCTGGTGAGCTGCAGCAACACAACAATGGAGCCTTGTTAAATTCTGATCTTGTTTAAAACTCATCCTTTCACCTTATACCAAATGTTTATAATCTCTCTGAGCAAAAATGAAGTTTAAATGATGCATACTTAGGAATGCAGCTTAGCAGAGACCGTATCTGTTCCAGTGTTGTCAGTTTAATTCATCCTGACAAAAAATGAGGAAAAATAATGAGGTCAGGAAAAATGCAACATGAGCTAATCCAATGCAACCTGATTATGCACTATGATGCACAATCATTACTATGATGATAAGCTAATGTATTGACAAAAATACATTTGATTGAATTTGATTAAATATTTATTTAAGCCTCGGAAGACACAGTGAGGGATAAGACCCTCATTTACAATGGTGCCGAGGGTACAATAAAAAAGTTGATACATTAAAAGTGAATACATTGAATAAATAGGAATGAAATATATATGCATATATATATACACAGTAATACAAGGTATAAAACAATTCGTCAATAAAATACTATGGCCAAGTCAACTAGCAGTTACAGTCATTGCAGGAGAAGTCAGCTGAACATGAGACCAGACTCGAGAACTCCGTCAGTGAAACAAATGAGCGCAACTTTAAAGATTTTTGGACCTCATTCCAAATGTAGGGTGCTTTATAACAGAAAGCTTTCTTCCCCAAGTTGGTCTTAACACGAGGCAGATATAAGGAAAGCCAGCTCTGGGAGCGGGTATTGTGGGTATTACAATTCCAGCTGATGAGAGAGGAGAGATATAGTGGCAGTAGCCCAATGTAGCCCAACATTGAGTAAAAAGAAACAATTATTTTAATTAAACTTGTAGAAGTTGAGATATCCTGACTTTCAGCCTCTAGAACAACTCTAAATCTGTAACTTCCAAATCCACAACACTGGTATTAACACTAGTTGCCGTCATTTGGTTTATATCTTTAGACTCTGTGAAACTTTTTTCCAGGCCACAGAAATGATCTTACAACTGTTTTCTACAAACCTCATATACAAAAGTGTTTGTTTGGACTTGGTGGAGTGCTCCTTGAATATCAAATCTACTTCATGGATCACAAAGACAAATATTCGTGAGGGATTTCTTGAGTCTCTTCACTACAATGACTATCAGTATCATTCTTCTAGTGGCCACTAGAATTATTGCAGTTTCCATACTACTACCAAATCTTAGCAATATTGGGTTATTGTAATTTATGGTTTTGATACATTTGCAGTAGAAACATTCAGTTGATGTTTTCAAGTAAAATTAATCTGTTATATACCGTATATGTTTTTTGTGTGTCCCCTGTAGGGGTTAAAACCAGCATTGATTGTTAGTGTCTTGCTCTCACCACTGGGCTGCTGTTTCTCAGGTGAAGCTGAAGGACGAGGACACCACCTTTGCTCTGAAGTGCATTAAGAAGATGCACATTGTGGACACCAGACAGCAGGAGCACATCTACTCTGAGAAAAATATCCTGCAGCAAATCAGCTCAGGGTTTATCATAAGGTGTGGCTCACACACATCATTACGCCTTCAGGTTTCTTTTGCAAACGGCAAGATGTTGATAGCATTTTCTATCCAACTTCTTCTTCACTAATCTTCTCCATAATGTATCTCCCTCACAAAAGGATGATGATTGTCATATTTAGTTTTTCTGACAAATAGGGATGTTTTTATGTCCATGTCTGTTTGAAATTGAAATATTAAGATGAATATCTGTTAAACCTGTCACCATATCTGTGGACTCCCACATTTAAATTTTTTTTTAGAGATTTGAAAACCCTCAAGTGTGCACCAAGCTGAGCTAGTGGGAGCATGTAGGAGCTGAGAATGGTTGAGCCAACAGATCAGTCTCCCACAAGCCTCCTGTGCTCCTGAAAGAGAGGATGAAATGAGAACTGTTGGTTTCTCAGTAGAGTTGCTAAGGAACCTGCTGCGAAGAATGCTCCTGACCCGGCTCCCACCTCTGCACTGAGATTTATCTGACCTACGACTTTAAAGAACAAAGGCTTTGTGAAAGCAGTCTGTTGACCTTCATTCAATAAGAAAAGTTCAGCCAAAATGTGCTGTTCAAACATTTCAGTAGCACTCCGGTCGTCCTTACACTCATGAAGAAGAGATGAAATGTAGAAAGATTTGAAATCTGAGGATGTAGTTACAAAAAAGGTTTTGAAAGCAGATTCAAAGCAGTATGGTCGCACCTTGTGTATCACTGCACTCTGTTTGTAAAGCAGCATGGTAGTTCACAAAGAGTCACTCAGCTGTCTGTGCTTGTCTTCAGGTTATTCCGAACATTTCGGGATGATAAGTTTGTCTACATGCTGCTGGAGGTGTGCCTGGGCGGAGAGCTGTGGACTGTGCTGCGGGACATGTGAGTGTGTGAGAAAACTAGAGGCTGCTCTTTAAAAACCAACTTCACATTTCAACAAGGTGAATTGTTTCACTTCCTCTCTCTGGGTTGAAATTTTCCAGTTTGTCGTACCTACCGACAAATCATGTGTCCAGACATGAGCTAACCTCAGTCCACTGAGCGCCAAATCGTAATATAAATGATCTCAAGGCACTTTACATAGAAGGTGAAGACCTATAGAGAAACCCAACAGTTCCCACAATGAGCAGCACTTTGGCGACTAGAGAAAACTCTCCATAATTAACTTCATATATGCGAAAATTTGTCTATTCTTATTGCACTTTGTTGCTTTTAATTTTTTTTTTTCCCCTTCACTAACGTTCCCAACACAGCAAAGTGTAAAAATGCTTTTCCCATGTTTCAATCTTTCAAACATTCATTAACTTGTTGACCCTTTCATAACCTACCAGGAACTATTTTGATGAAACCAAAGCCAGGTTCTGCACTGGTTGTGTCTCAGAGGCTTTTGATTACCTCCACACTTTGGGCATTATCTACAGAGACCTGAAACCTGAAAACCTTCTACTGGATAATGAGGGTTATGTCAAAATGGTAAGTCACTTGCATGCATCCATGTTAGGGCGATTTCTTTCATGGACCTTTTTTATCCCAATTCCTCTGTATGTTCTCAGGCAGACTTCGGCTTTGCTAAAAAGATTGGACTTGGCAAGAAGACCTGGACCTTCTGTGGGACTCCAGAGTACGTGGCCCCTGAGGTCATCATGAACAAAGGCCATGACTTTGGTGCAGATTGCTGGTCTTTGGGAATCCTCATATTTGAACTTCTCACCGGCAAGTAAGTCAGCAAGATATAATGTTACACTTACACTTTGTGAAAGAGAAAATGAAACGATTGTATTACAATGTTGCTGCCTCTGTAAAACCTACAATAGCAAAGGAGACAATCAGGGAGAACATTTTCTTTTTCTAATAACTATTCATAATGTCTGCGGTCAGGTCGGACCACTGGCAAGGTCAGAGGTCAGACAAAACCATTTGCAGCAGGGGTAGGGTTATCGTATGAACGATACTAAAAAAAAATTATAATGTTGTCATATTACAGTTATCAATCATACGGCAACAAAAATATTTGACACCTCATCGCTTTGCATCCTGCAAACAGCTGTATTTCTTTTTTTCACTCCCTCCAAAACATATACACATCCTGATCAGACACAGGGTTTTACGACGGTGGAAACACTAGAGCTTTCGTCCAAAATCAACAGAACTGAAAACTTCCTCATAGGGGCGTCAAGCAAAGTTATCTGGTTTTCACACTCTCTCACACAACCATGTGGTTGTTGTTGGAAGGTTAGGTTTGGTTTGGAGGTAGAGGTCCTGTGCGGCAACAAAGGCAAATGATCTGACCAGAGAAAGCAGTGAGCCTAAGAGTAGCTCTTTGTGGACAGAAGCTGACTTTAACGTCCCTCATAGTGTTTCCTGTCAGTGATGAACAACTATGTTTACTGGAGACAAACATAACTAACAGTATTTCATATCACTGAAGTTAATCTCCTTGACTACCATTTGTCATAACGCCCCCGAAAAAGTCCTCTCAGCTCATAGTTGAATTTCAATTAGTCAGCCCAATCGATTCTGTTCATTTCAGCGTGATTGTGCACTAGTTGTATTGCTCACCAGATACATTGTGTAACCAAATATTGAATGATCTCTGACATTTGCAGCTTCTCAAGTCTCCTGTCGTCATCTTTTACAAAGTGTAATCAGAATTGTATTTTTCACTTTTGCAATAAACAGGGAATTTAAAAACCTGTTTTCCTTCCAGCCCACCATTTGCTGGCTCAGACCCCATAAAGATTTACACCATGGTCCTCCATGGCATTGAGAAGGTGGACTTCCCAAAGAGAATAGGCAAGCGTCCAGACGACCTCATCAGGAGACTCTGCAGGTCCGGTTAATCACAAACTAAATATTATCATGATCAAATATGAGATGATGTGACAGAGATTGTCATTGAAAGTGATTTTTGGGGGCGTAGACGACAAAGCAGTATCATTTAGAATCAGCATAATTGAGTAATTATGTTGCAGTGTTATTACACCAGATCATCAGTGATGCTCATATGAGTCATGAGTCATAGATTTTACTGAATTTATTTAGTCAATTTGTGTCTGTTTTTTGTAAAGAGACAATTCATAGGTTATTAAACCTGACATTATACCAGTATAAATGTTTGTTTCCTCTCAGGTTAAACCCAGTGGAGAGGCTTGGGAACAAAAAAAACGGCATCATTGACATAAAGAAACACAAGTAAGTTAACTCTCCAAATGATAGTCTCCATTCCTAGATGTTTTTAGTTTTAGTTTAAAAAGGGTAAAAAAGCTGCACAACACAAGGGAACTAAAGAGGTTTGTTTGCTTGGCAGTTAGTGACGTCATGATTATAGCATGCAGTAAATGGTGTTTCTGTTAGCTTTGTGTTATCTGATGTAAGATGGCATGGTTATAGGTTGTTAGTTGTATGATTTGAGGGGACATTGTGTTTTCTCCCTCATATTGTTCAGTGGGTCGGATAAAACACCCTGAGGGTGGCTCATACAGAACATTACTGTCCACACAGGCTGTCATTGTCATGACATGAGGGTGGGGGCACAGAAACAGTGAACCACAACATTGCCATGCACCAAGCCTCATTGTGTGGCACAGGGACTGGGAGAAACAGATACAACTTCTGTTGTGTTATTCCTCTTTTATTGTGACTGTACATTTTTGTCAGTGCTGTACTGAATAATCAGGTCAGCGCAGGTCATCCACTGACCTGAAGGTCGATGTTTCAATCCAGGTCTCCTCCATTCCCCGTCTCCCCCATTCCGCGTGCCAAAGAGTATGAGTGATGTATGATAGAGAAAGAGCCGCACATGCAGAAGATGCATTGTATGAATGTGTGAATGGCAAAACTATAGTTTTAAGTGCTGAAGACTTGAAAAGCATTACAAATACAGAACATTTAGCATTGAGTTTTTTGGGGGGGGAGTCCTAGCTGACTGACTGCAAGAGGTGGTGTACACCCTGGACCGGTCACCAGCGACATCCGCACTTACTTTTGCACCTACGGTCAATTTATAGTCAGTAATGCATTCTGCAGAGTCAGAAAGTCTATATATGGAATGACAAAGCAACTGACAGACCTGAACACAGAGGTCTCATCTCTGGGGAAGACCACCTGTACAAAACTACACTGCTATAGTGTACACCTGATGGGATGATTGATGACATAACTCAGAATGACAGAACTGTATTAAGTCAGAATGGTAATGACCGTTTGGATGGAAGCCATGAGGAGATGGACAAGCTACATTGGAATTGGAATTTGTAGCAGCACTCAAGATGAGGAGGGCTGGGTATGTGTGGTGAAGTCAATAGTTGTAGTTCATGACTTTGATGATGGAGAGAAGGATCCAGCACTATTGTGGCACATCCAGTAGGTTTAATGCACAATGCATGCTGTACTGTTTACTTCAGTAAACATCACCTCCAACTATAAATGCTCACTACTTGCAGCAGCCAGATGGTTGACAGTTACGTTTGAGAGCATAATAGTTGAAGAAGTAGATTTCAAATGAATCTATCCATGATGTTTTATATTGTTTTGCAGGTGGTTCCGGGGCTTCAACTGGGAGGGGTTGAGGCGCCGCAAGCTGCCGTCTCCCCTGAGGAGAGAGGTGAGACCATCAGCACTGCACCAGCACAGACATCATGTTTGTAGTCAAAACATTTCAGTGAAATTAAATATACACTTGTGGGACAATGCGCTGAACAGCTTTTATCTGCTCCATTGAGAATATGCTAATCAGTGAATTATTAGTAACTGAATAGATTTTGAAAAATCTGTAGAATATCTATTGAAGGTCTGACATTATTTAGATACCAAAAGATGATTGGACAGAACTAGAGTATGTGTTGCCATGAATGAGACGTTGCTTATAATCTAATCAGATAAATAAGCACATTGTTATGGAAAGGAACATGTGTTAGGGAGCAGTTAAACATAACCCCACATTATTTATATAATTATTATTTTAATTATAGTTAAACTGTTGTCCTTAGTATTTGAATTAAGTTTATTTCTAAGAGATGTTAAAAAACAAGCTGTTTTTAAATCTATAACCTCAGAGATTGGGTTCTTTCTGGAGGTTGAAGTCACGCCTCAACAGCAGCATGTAAATGTGGTTTATGAGTACGAGTCGGGTTTCACTGGATTGTCTAATGAAAGTAACCAATGTCAGATGTAGGAATAATTAACTAGTTCTTCATGAATGTACAGTGTCTATGTTGATGTGTATAATCATGAATCCAGGTATATCATATCAAACTTGCATGTATATATAGGGTTGCAAAATTCCGGGAATATTCAAAGTTGGAAACTTTCCATGGGAATTAACAGGAATTAACGGAAATATACGGGAATTAACGGGAATATACGGGAATTAACGGGAATTAACGGGAATATACGGGAATTAACAGGAATAAACTGGAAATGTTGTGGGTAATTTATACTAACTGTATTTACCTTTTCATATACAGACATAAATATAAACATTTTGTTGTGTCATAGGCTGATTTGAGCCCTGAGGAAACTTTGGGCACTTGACTATATGCTTCTGCATCGTTGTGTCATTCTTAACATAGGTCTTTGCACAGTATTTGCAAATGTACACAGCCTTTCCTTCTACATTGGATGGGGTGAAATGTCTCCACACATGAGAGAGTGCACGTGGCATTGTTCTGTAGAATAAGATGAGAACAAAGTTTTAAAAAAACACTAATGCAATGCCAGAGATATAAATAGTTAGCCAAACAATTGGAATCGTCTGTAAACATATTTTACAATTGATGGATAAATGAATGGAAATAGGCTAGATGAACAGATGAACAATCCTCAATCAGCATGCTAATATATTTTCCCCAGTAATATCATGGAAACTTACCTGACTAGTCCTGCACACTACAGCAGGCCTCAGTAGCCCTGCTGTAGAGTGAAGGATGCTGGGAGTTATCTGTGCATGTGATGGAAGAATGACCAGTGGAGGCTTGAAACTCAACGTGCAGCGTGTGCTGCATTCCATACATCTTTAAAATAAAGTTTTGAATGATGTTTTTATTGCTCAGCGTTTAATTTGCGTAGTTGTTTTTTTTTCAAAATTCCCAAAATTCCCGAGCCAAACTTCCCATGGAAAGTTTCCGGAAAGTTTCTGGAAATTTACCGGAAACTTTCCACCCCTTTGCAACCCTATGTATATATATTGACCCCACTGTAAAAACCTATGTACTTACGAACACAATATGATTTCTTGGTGATTTTCTTTGTTTCTGCAGGTAAAGGGGCCGATGGATCACAGTCACTTTGACATGTTTCCTCCTGACACAGAGGAGGCTCCTGATGAGCTGTCCGGCTGGGACAAAGACTTCTGAGGACACCGATCATTTTTATTCCGAGCATCATCAGTGGATGCAGTTCTGGAAGCTACGGTGGGTTTGCAATCTAAGTTTTAAAGTTTACTCTGGGTGCAAATTTAAAGAAATTCCACGCTGTCATTTTAGGACAGATTGTCCAATTGGGGAAAAGCTGCTTTTAAGGTCAGTGGTTAAGGTCAGGGTTAGGTTAATTTTTAGTATTTGAATGGCAGTCAATGTGAAGTCATCAAAGGTCTTCACTTGAAGAGACAATGGACAAGCCACATCAAAGATGAACTCTTGTCCATTTTGTGTCTAGCTTTAGTGATTTCCTACATGACTGTGGAATTCCTCCTAAGGTTTTCAGTTTCTTCTCATGATGTAGGAGCTGGTTTTCACCTAAAAGTGTACAATTGGTAAAGTGTGTGTGTGTGTGTGTGTTTATGTGTGTGTGTTTATGTGTGTGTGTGTGTGTGTGTGTGTGTGCGTGTTTGTGTGCATGGAAGCATAACATTATGCATAAGTTTCTGTAGAGTGGAGTTGAGGGTATTTTCAGTAATTTCTTATTTCAGTAATTCTTCTATCAATCAGCTTTTGGTAACATTGTTCTACTAATGTTTCACTATTGACAATGCAGTCTTTCGATCAGATTGTTTGTCAAAGTGTCTTCACTTGAAACACTACAGAACAAGAATGGAACTAGACTCATGTGATAGGTTATGTATGGTCGGGGCAGGGGAGGGGGTAACCTCTGTCTCTGTTCAAAGATGATCACTGGAGTCAGATCGGAATGTTCTGGGTTTATCGAGTTTGAATGTGACTCCCGTGGATGTGCATTCTAACAAACAGTCTGCTCATTGTCGTCCTCCCAGATTGAAAGAAAAGTTGGAATTCTGCCACAGATTTCTCTGAGTGTTTGTTGGGTTGTTGAGATATTTGTTACTCCCACAGTACTGGGGGAGGTTCGGTATTGAGACATTTAACAAACACTTCATCACTGTTCTACTTAGAGTGTGTTTTAAGCTGTGTTGCCCTGTATTCACCTCAGCAGCTGGTAGATAAAAAGAGTGATTCACGGTCAAAATCAATAAAAAAACGAATGAATCCAATGTAATTGTTTTATACAGATTTATATATATATACTTTTTTCTTTAATTAGCATTATTATCTTTACTTCTGTTACTAAAGAGTATCACACAATATTAAACTGTAGAATAGGCCTATTTGTCAAAGTAAAAAAAAACAATGATCAGCAATGATATTTTTAATTGGGCGCTTTGAGGTCCTTGAAATAACAAACCAAATAAAAAAATTGCTGTCCATTTCAATGGCAAGGTCAGGACTACTCAGTGTATGAACATATAATGTGATTAGTAACCAAAATGTCTATGTTATTTAAAAATAAAAACTAACTAATTAACTAACTAACTAAACATTTTTTTTTAAGTAAGGAAAGTAAAATTCAATATTATAAAGCATATTTCATACACGGGTAGATTCAAGTGCTTTACAGAGACATTTTGGTTATGGTGTGTCTGATGGCTCCTCTACATTTAACATAATAAGTTGTATTTGAGTTACAGAAGCTAAATATGGAGAGAACAACAGCTTTTCATGTTGTTTCAACCACCATGGGAAATTAAACAACAGGGATAAACTGTGTCCCATAGTAAAACATATGCTGTGCATCAGACAACATGTGTGGCTGAAATATCAGATCAAAGACCAACCAGACATAGGCAGTTGGGGGTAATTTATTCGCATAGAGGAAGCATTACCGACAGCCACCACAAGATATCAGCGTGGTCACAAGAAGATTTTGTCCAGTGTAGTGCCAGTACAGAGGCAGGCACCAAGGTTCACAATGGATTCCTCAGTGTATTAATGAAGCTTTTCCACTAACAGATGAGCAGGTTGCAGCAGAAAAGGCTTGACTTTAGAACCTGTCAGCAGAAAGAAAAAGTACAGTCCAGGGATGGTGTGCACACAAGTCTTTTTCATGACTATGTTTCTACAATCAGAGAAAAGTTGTTAATTCCTGTTTGCTTGTTTTTGTCTGAGCTCGAAAGGCATCTGTCGCCATTCAAGGGATAGTTCACCAAAAAGTTAATATTCTCCTCATCATTTACTCACCACTATGCCGATGGAGAGAGTGGGTGAAGTGTTTGAGTCCACAAAGCACTTCTGGAGTTTCAGGGGTAAACTTTGTTGCAGCAGAATGCTCCATTGGCATAGTGGTAAGTAGATAATGAGGGACTTTTCATTTTTCTGTGAACTATCCCTTTAATCTATTATAGGGCTTTTAATTTTTCACTAGCAGTACTCGTTGTAGAATACTAACTTCCATTGACCTTGAGCAAGGCCCTCACCTTATGCCTGCTGCCTCACTCCCACTGCTCCTAAAACAGTCAGGGCAGCTCCAAACTTCAGCACCAGTTTCCTCCGTATGGTTGTAGTTATTCACTGTGGCCACACGAGGTCACTCAAGACCAACTATTAATATAACTTAAGCACACAAATGTATAACAACAATTAAATGTAACATGTGGTATGAATAAGGAAGAGATGTTATGAGTGAGTCATGAAAACTGACAGAAACGGGACTTTAGTTTGAAATAGCAGGAAAGGCTCAGGTCTTAGTGGGTTGGTTCATGCAAAGGAGCAGGGCTCATGAGAAAAAACAGTCATTATATAACAGCATAACAGCTCCATGTCTAGTGCGTCATGATGAGTTACCTAATCGGGCCATGTCAATATTTTTGTCCTTCATCTAATACTCTAGATTACTGCTTAATTCGAATGTTAAGGGGTTTCTATACATTTCTATTCTTTTGTTAAGCTATGCACATTTGTGATCTAAAGTTTATACTTATTACGTTTTTAGTATATTACTCCATGTGGCACTGGTGCGAAACCTGTGTGCAAAAATCATATCACACATTGGTAGGTTCTTTTGATTTAACTTTATTTTGAAAAATAAATTTTAATATTGATGCCATACATATAAAACATATACAGTTGTCTGACGTCCTGCAGAAAAACATCAGCATCATAATTTACACACAAACATTTTTTTAAGATCAACACAGCTCCCTTTTTTACTGAATGATAGTACAGTATACAGTAAATACTTTGTTCTTTAGTAAATATAACAATGTGGCATCCATTTGTGTTATGACGATAATAATACTAGTGAAGCAACACGATTGTATATTTAAAGTATTTTCTGATAATGACACAAAGTCACTGATCTTTCAAATTGCCAAGAGTATTTCCTTTTATCAAAATTGCCGAAAAGCAGCACAAGTACCCCCCAAAACTTGAGGGGGACTTGTGCTAGCCTCTTTTAACTAGTCTGTTAAAAGTCCCAGAGCAATAGCAAAGGTCTTTTCTGTCTGTACATTTGGGGCAAAAAGCCGTCCAATGCTTAAACTTGCACAAAAAAATATGATGTCAAAATTTAGCATGCATTTAATCTTAATATATGTATTCCTGAAACCAGCTCTCTGTAGTTCAGGTGAGCAGATGATGCACAACATTTGTGAGCTCATGTATCAACCAAGTAAACGTCGTTCACATGAGAAGTGAACAGCTTGAGAGAAACGTTCCAACTTCAAACAAAGTCTAATGGAATCCCCTCTGCAAATACCGGGCCAATCACAGCATCAGAGTTGCCTTTGTTGTTGGATTATCACTAATCCTGGGATGTCGGAGGCCTTAGTATTAATGAATTTATGTGAAATCATACAGTATTATTTAATTGCCCTCAGCCTTTTCTGTTACTATAGCTCCATCTTGTCTGGAGCAAGACGACAATAAAGCAACACTGGAAAAGAGGATAAATCACAGTGCTTACGGTGTCCAAGTCAAGCTCTGCACGTCAAGAAACATAAAACCCTCCTATCGTAGGAGTTTATGGGCTGAAAATGAAGAATAACAGGGGTTAGGCCAAGCTGCTGTTTATCAGAGTTCTGGTGCAATGAAGCAGAACTCTCTGCTGTGCAGTCACAGTATTTGGTATTTACAATGTTACACAAGACAAGAAGGCAGCCTGTGGAGAGGCTGTGCCCTCTGTCCGACATGTTCTCTTCAGCCCGTTTGTTAACATGATGTATGTTTCAAACAGTCCATACACACTGCGCTTGTTAGCTCTGCATGCACTCCAGTTATACAACATCACATACACATACATCTTTGAGTAGAAAACATCTTACAAAAGGAACAGCTGAAATATATAAAAAAAAATGAGATATGTGTATGCTTCACATTATGTGGATTATTACAGATTTTGCAGCGTCCGAAAGGAAACCTACACTGGTGTGAGTAGTATTAACAGAAAACATATATTACAATATAATGCAGTTAAATTACAGTATGTCACAGTGTAGATCATTTTGAAAAACACAGTAGCCTCACTTTCATCTCATTCTCCTTAAGCAGCAAACAATCCTCATACATCCCTCGTACAAGAGTCGTCTCTTTGAATTCCCTCACTTCCATCCCTCTTTCCTTTTCCTGCTTTTTTTCTCTTCCTCTCTTGAACCATCTCTGCGTCATTTCCCCACGTGAGACCGTCTGAATCTGATCTGAGGAGGAGACAAAGATGGAGGGTCATGTTCAGAGAAGTGCTGACTGCAGCAGATGCATGGACACTAAATTTCACCACAGTCTAGGTCCTGTCGGGTTCAGATGTTGTGAGTGAAATCAGGATGCTAACAACACTGTGATGCATTGCATGGTGTTGGTATGCTGTCTAATGTATAGTGGGCTGCAGAGAAAGTGAAGTTCAGTACTTAGAAGTCCAGTACGGACCCTTATTTTATATTATATAATGTGAGGACCCTTTTTCTACCTTATATAATGTGAGGAACCTCTCCCTGCAGGAGCCTGATGGGAGTTTGGTTGTCAGGGAGATTTATCTCACCTGGTCTGGCTCCCGTATATAAGTTGGCAGCATTCAACCAGTCCATCGTTCTACATTAAAATTTCCTTTTAATTTCATTTAAAACAAACTTATTTGTAGTTTGAACTCATTTGTGGCCTTCCCTGCTTTGTGAGCTGGGTTGTGACAATACAAATTATAGCTGAATAGACAGATGGCCACTATGAGACTTCACTGCATTTTACTCTCATTTTTCAGTTGTGGATATTTGCAGATTTGTTTGTATGATAGTGTTATCACTGTAGTTACAATTAGAGTTAAATAGTTTATTTTTAATTTGCTTTGTAGTTGATGTTTTGAGTTGTTATTGGCAGGTACCAGGAATATACATAAATATTATGTAGAGGCTTTTAATTAAGCCTTAAGATTTGTCCATTACTCCAAAATGGTAGTGTTTCATCATCAATATGTTGTTGGATTTAATGCTTCAGGTTGCTAACTTTTGCTTGGTCAAAATACTACACTGAAGTCGGAAATGATAAATAAAAATGCTAATCAACGAATTAAGATATTGAGACACTTGGTTATAATATTTATAGTCTGTAGCGATCTATTGTTATTTTGACTAACAAGAGTAAGGGAAAACTAGCCCCAAAAAAAAAACACATTAACAGAGGAAAAACACGTAGAAACCTCAGACAGATGTGAGGGATCCCTCTCCCAGGATGGAGAAGAAGTGCCAAAGATGCTAGGTGTAGCTTGAACTAATTTCATTCCCAACCTTTTTTCAGATGATCATTATTATATTTTACTGGTGCTTTGGACACAGCTTGATTGTTGTGTTGTGCTAGAAAGTTGGAAACAATGACATGGGGCTGGAAGTTTGCAGAACTTATTTATCAGATTTTGACCTGGGCCTGCACATACTTTCATAGGTTCATGCAGAAACGGATAAAGACTTGTTCATTGTTGCAAACAGATTTTTTTCCCCATGTGGTACCTGATTTGTCATATAGAGCTTTATGTGGAGCGCAGGTGAGGGAAGATAAACAGTCTTCTGCACTACCTGGATATTTATTGTAGCCATGCGAAGTCCATTTTGCTCTGGTGGCCCAAGACAATCATGGAGTTCCTGTTCCTGCTGTCAGGTTCTACTGGTCCCAGATCAGGCCTGTATAAAAGAGGAGACAGTTGTTAATGGGAGTGTTCATGAGTATTTATGGTCGACGTCCGATATGCTCCTTCAGTTTGCATCACAGCAGCTCGGGCTATGAGAAAACATTTATTGTCCAATATTCCCACATAGTCAGGAGCCCCGCAGCAGGGCGGCATGCATGTCTCAGCGGGAGGGTGCTGTTGTTTTTAATGAATCCTGGACAGCGGCCATATCTCTCGCCAGGCCTGAGCTTCAATCCACAGGGGAACTCTCCCACTCCTCCAGGCATACCTCAGGCCTGACTCTGCACCCCCGTCCCCTCCTCCTCTCGCTCAGTCCTTCTGGGCCGGTGCCAAATCCCGGTCAAGACGCAGGGAGAGGCTGAAGGGCCAGCGGTCCTCCACCTCCCATCAGATTCCTCCACTGTACAACCTATCACATGAAATAAATCCACACTCTGACCGCTCTGTCAGGCTGGAGCTAGGAACTCCTTTTTATCTCCATCTTCCAGGAACCTGTCACGTGTCGGTGACTTGCCCCAAAAGTCACGTAAGCTGTCACCAATTTCCCCCCTCATGCTGGCTTTTATTCACTGCAGCTAAATAACTCGCATTCCTTCTCTTCTTTTTTAGGTTTCGTCCAACACACGGGGGGGGGAAAGTGCCCAATCGTTTCACTGATGCCATTCCAACCCAAAAAGGACGAGAGAGCAGCAGAAAGAACTAAAGGACAATAAAGCATGGGCTTTATCACAGAGTTTTACATTTTTCAACATTTCATACTTTTTTGAACAAGAGGACACAGAGAAAGCAGGATGAAGGAAAACACACTTCTTCTCTTTTACCACATCATTTTTGAATAACAAGAATATGTTTATCTGTATTTTGTGTGATTCTTTTCTGCTGATACAGTGATGTATTGTCTGGAAAACCCTCACTGAGCAGAAATGTTTAAATACAGTTTGATTGAGTACTAAATCCATCGCTGGTATTTCTCTTCCTTATGTCATGTGATTCTAAATAAGCCTCTAGAGCCATATATTTTCATTGGCTCACAGCTGTCCCAATATTATGGTATGCACTGAAAAGTACAAGTAATTGGATCCAGAATCGGAATGACTATCTTTAATCAGTGAGGTGTGGCCTTCCTCAGTGATATTAGTTCACATATTGGGCAAACAATTCAAATTCAACGGAATGAGAGAGGGATTTGCAGGGCAGGAGACCAAAACAATGACCTGGAGGAGGCTAAACTGCTGCATAAAATAGAGGAAAGACAGAACCTTCGTATACAAAACTGAGGAAATAAGAAAGACAATATTTAAATAAAATAGTCTTCGAAACAGGCTGCCATTAATGCAACTGCAAAAATTGTGTATATAATGCAAGAAGTAATACAATGTCATTGTTTTCCAGCTTGTAAAATGGTTAGATCTGGGGTTTTTCTCAGAAATGACCCTGAAGGGCCTGGTATTACATTTTAATATTCAGTGTTTGGCAGCACAAAGGGATAGAGCTTTACAGCAAATCAGATTTTGTGCATGCACACAGTTCTGAGCCAGTTAAGTCCGGGATTTTCAGTTCACGTTGCAGTTAATCCTTAAAGGAGCATTTCCTCAAACACATAAAGCTGCAAGAATGCTGTTGCTCAAAATATCATCGCATAGCATTAAGATTTTCCTTGAGTGGAAGCTAAGTGGCTTCGACCAAACCAAGACAAACTTTAGTGGCAGTTGTATATAATGTGGAAAAAAGCAATCTCCTAAAACACATGACAGCTAATCTTCTATTTTTCATAGATTAACAATGAAGTTGAAAAAAGTAGGTCAGTAAGAAAAATGTACTAAAGCACCAGAAAGTCACAGTTGTATTGATATGGTCAAGTTTACAGAGAATAAGGGACTCAAAGTTGGAATGTGGCGTGCTCCTCACCTGTAGAGTTGTGGGCAGGACATCTTCAGAGAGGCGGAGGTCAGTCCCAGCCTGCTCTGGTTCCTTGTCTTAGTTTTCCTCACCAGGTCTTTGACTCTGCCCCAGGTGTAGTTTTCACTCAGCTGCAACCAAAGACATATAAGAATAAACCTTCATATGAACATAACTTTGAGTAAGAACTAACCCTTACCCTTTCTATTAGCATCACCTTCATTAACTATGAGGGGAGGAGGTTGGTCTTTAGCTTGTAGAGAAAAAAAAAAAAAAGTTTAATACACTGAGGTTTTCTATGGAGTGTTTACTTTTTGACCAAACCGTTTCAAGTGATTTTCAGGTTTTAACTTTGAGTACTGCCGTTGATGCTTTGTTCTTAATGTGAGACTGCTATATGAGAAGCTCCACAGATTTCCTTTGGTGCTGTCTGATAGACACAACCACAGTGCTGAGGAATCTGGAAGTGTTGATGAGGGTCAGACTAATGTACTAGAGAGACAGTGTTATTCTATCCTCTGGTACTGTTGAGAGTAAAGATCCAGCAAAAAGACAAAAAAATGCCATAAAAATTTCAGATTTCAGAAAAGTTCATGTTAACCATTGCTAATGAGTGAAGTTCCATAGCAAGGTTCTACAATGACAACTGCACCAAAAACTTTATTCGCGAATGAAGACAATGAGAAAGTTTTGGAATAAGCTGGCAATTGGACACGGAGTTGAAATGTACTCATCTAAAGTTTGGAAAGACTGAAAAAACAAGCTAAAAACAAGAGGTGTTGTGTTTGGAGCAGCATCTCCTTCCTGCTACTTTGGTTACTGTCGGTTCCCACAGCTGAGGCCAACGCTGAGGGAGAATCACTGCTCCACACCCCAAAGAAATACTTCATTTATCACGTTTCATCAGTGAGTGTGCCATGCACACAGTAAACATAGGATGTGGATGTTGGGAAACTTTATCTTGCACCCGACAGAAAGAGGCACCAAGCAGGATGCAAATATCTTTGCTTTTAGACCCACTAATGTGTCCTTTTCCCATCCAGTGCTCATGTTGCTGAAACAGCAGATGCACTGGCACCCATCTGAGGTCTTGGTTCTCAAATCAGGTCTGGTCAGGCACACTGATATTTTCAAGCAAGGGAAAGCAGAGGAATAATGTAAATGACCAACAAAAACTGGAACACTGATAGTCTATGTTTTGTTTATGTCACCAAGACATTAACATGCACCTGCACGGGCAGGTGGACAACACGTGCACACGCTGCTGCCTACACACACAGATGGTTTTCTCATGTACAAAGTAAAACCATTTCCTCTGCGGAGTGGAATTTCTCTTTACTACCCAACAGATCTGACAGAGTTCAAGTGCAGCTGGCTTTCAAAGGGAATAGAAGATGGCATTCTGATGCTCACTCTGGTTTATTGCATGCCACACCCACAACAGACCCGTGATTAATGAAGAGTCCACAACCCTTTTGAATCATGTGCCTGGCTCAGACACTTTGTTTCCACTGTTAGACTAGGATGAGTGAATTTGGAAACGTCCTAATTGCTCTTTATACCATAATCTTAGATCACTACTATAGATCCTACAGACATGTGTAACACCCCCCCGCCTTCTTGTGAATAATAATCTGTGAAGTGAAGGCATCTTTTGATAGCATCGCAATCAGTTTTTAAAGAGATTATTTTTCAAAGAAAGACAGTCTATGGTCAGAGAAGTCCTATTGTTTTTAGATGCTAACTTTTTAGTGCAGGTTCCTTAATACTGACAGCACTTGGCCTCTCCATGAACAGGTCCTTTGTGTAGGAAAAACATGGATCACCCACTGATTGAATGAATTTCCTTGTTGCAGTGGGTCTATAACATGTGCACATGACTCACCCTGCGCTGGGGGATGGAGAGCCCTTCGGTGCTGTCCCCGAGGAAGCGTTCCTCCCCCTCAGTGTAACTCCTTCGGTTCAAGCCTCTCCTCCAGAGCGGGACGGGTGTCAAACCCTCACTCCTCAAGTCTGAAACACAAATCACAAACGTGGAACATTAACAATGTGTGCGTGGGAGAGTTTTCTTGGGTGAGGCAGTTCATTCCTTTTAGAGTTTTTTGTAGTGCTCTCAACTGCTTCTGAGAGACACATGTCTACCAGACGCCATTAAGTATGAACTTTGTGCTGTTTTTATATTTGCACTTTGCTGAGAGGGAAACACTGAAGTGTTTGATTAAACATTCTGATGTTGGGACAGAACTCCCCTTTCCATGGACGGGTAACACAACTAATTATCCCAGGCTAAGCAAAGACTGTTTATTCTATCCTGGGTGAAGTGTATGAGTTTGATTTGTTGTGTTGATATAGGAAAGTTAATGTTAGTTAGTTATGCTCTTCACAGTCTTTCTTTGCCACTGTCAAGAACTCCATATCCTCAACTAAGCTAACTATCTATATGGTAATTTTAGTTAAAGTTATTAATTTAATTTTTCAGAGTTCCAAATTTGTAGTTAGTACTTTTATGAGACTTAATCAATAAATTGGCTATCTCTTCCCTTCCTTAGAAGGGTGGTGCCATGAGGTAACTTTCATCAATTAAAGTTGTGATTTAATATTAATATTTTTAATATTTAATATTTTATTTAGATAACCAAATTTATTGAATGTCGAAAGGCACACCATTTTATGGTATCACGTTTAATGCATTATTGCACAACACTGATTTATTGTCTTATCATTCAATGGCAATTAAATATTGTTCTCTTTTACAGACACCAAAAATTGGTATTTGCCAGCAAAATCCTTATTATTTGATCACCAATGTTCTGTATATCCTCATTTCCTCAACCGTATTTGCAGTTACAATAAGTAATACCTGGATATTATTTAATCAGGGCTGTGCACTTTTTCACATTAGACCTTTTGACCTGTCACAGTAGGAAAGGTTGAGATGTTCCCGACTACAATAAATATGATATGTTGTGTTCAAGAATCCCTTTAATTTTATGTTTCACAGCTTTCCTATGTTACAGGTAAATCCTTTAGAGTCTGTGATCACCAAGTCTGAACTTTTTATTTTTACCAAAAACAGCTGTTTGCTGTGTTTGATGAAGCCCTAATTTATAAGCCTGCATACCAGAGGCTTGACCCAGTTCAGGCTATGAACACCACTATAAAAGCCAGTTTCAGTCAAGTAGGGGCACGGCATGTACGCACTGTTAATGGTCACTGTGACTTAATTACAGTTTTCAAAGCTGAATGTTGCACGTTTGTGTGAGAAGTGTTCATGTGCTAGAGGCCTGCTGAGGGGGGAGAGAGAGCTGTTATGACAGCCTGTGATAGAAATCAGCACCGGCCTGTTTTTCTGTTTTTGTTCATCCTGTACTCCCACTTCTCCCATTAACATGTAAACACCACCACCACCTCTATCACGTGGACTCACAGTTCCTGCTGCTCCTGGCACCATTATTTTGGTGTATAAACATATATACCATACAAACTTGGAATGATCCTCCGTGAAATGCCCACTCCCACCCTAACCTTATCCCTCCAGTTCCACAAACCAAACAGAAACCATCTTCTCTTTTTCACCGTCGCTCACTCGACAATTTATCCTTTTGTTTCTGTGGAAAAAGTCCCAAACCATCTGAGGATTGTCTATGACAATGAATTCAACGCCACAGTACAACACTTAACAAAAGACAAAGAAGAACTCTCCTCTTTTAAGAACCCAATCAGGCCCCCCCCCCTTCTCCCCTTACGTCTAAGCCTCTCCTCCAGATCCCGTTTCCTGTCCATCAGAGGAAGAACCGAGGCATTCCAGAGTCCATGGGACATCATGTGTTCCCGTCAGGATGCCAGGAATTCCGCCTTGGTCTCGCTCGAGTCATAATTTCATCTTCCCTGCGGGACTGCCGAGCTGTCGCTCAACACCGCTTTCTCAAGCAGCTCCGAAAAAAAAAGCACAACGCGAATGATAACATTTGGTGGGGGGGGGGGGGGGGGTGGCCGCGTTCCCGAAACGACCAACATCACCTGGAGCGTGGGTCTGATGACAAGGTAAACACCGAGGCAGAAAAACATGTGAGGTCGCTTCGGGGTCAGGATGTGAAACTCTATCACTACTGAAGCTTTTTTCAATGACATAGTTAGATCCATTTCAACAGTGTGTCACACTGAAATGAATATGTGGTTGTGCGTGTGTGTATTTGTTGACACATCCCACTGGAGCAGGTTATTAACTGCTGATCCTACTAGTAATTAAATGCTAAATGTTAATTAAGGGTGAGTTTCACTGACCTCCAGGTCATTCAGCTGCGTCTCATAGACTCAGACCAAACAGGACTGTGTATCTCAGAGAAACACAATCTATGACTCTGATGGGCCCAGTCCACCAAACAATGCATTTGTTACTGGATCTCTCTAGGCTGACACAGACCTAGAACCCCAGTGTGTATTCACTTATCCCATCAAACTGCTCTCACTACACTTCCAACCTCACATTCATCTCTGCAGTTCTTAGCACTGCCGTTGGTTTGTACTCCCTCAGACCATAATGCTTGTCAGATCCACTAGCAGTCATCTTTCTTTCTCTGTGGAGAGTTTCCGAAGAGCTGCGTCAGACACTTCCCCAAACTGACAATCCGACAGTCACCCCTGTACACAGAGAGCTACCCACCGTGAAAGAGTGAGCTCTCTCCCTGTTTCTTTTTGTATGAACTACTGCATGAAATATCACAAATGACTTTGGGGAAAGACTGTCTGGGTGTTATTATCCCCATTTGTACACTTAATCGCATCAAGATGACAAAAGAAACAGAATGTTTGAGTAAAGGTTACACAGCAGTGCGATGCAGCCACGGGGGGGGGGGAGTATTTTAACAGTTTGCAGAGTAGCGTCATTCAGAACCAGGAAAAACATTCACCTTTAGATGACGTGTGCTTCACCCTGTACCTTTATTTTCTCTTTCAGATGAATTTGACTAACCATAGGGGTTCATGAACAACTTGTCCAACTTTTTTTTTTTGATTCACTAGTCACTAGTTCACAGATCTCAGATCTTTACTTTGAGTTAGATGTAATTACCAACAGGGATGAGACCATTAGACTTGTTCAATAATGTCTGTGCCATCAAAAGCAACTGTAGAGCTATTAATATTCCTCACAGACCGTACACAAAGGGAAAGGGGTTGGCTTTTATGAACACAATAATTGAGACAAGCATCGAATTTCTCACCCTGAAGATGGTTTGTTACTGCAGGAAAAACAAATGTCAAATACTGAAAATTAAATTTGTGTTACCTGTCATGGTTGGAATGAGCTGGGTGACCTCGGGGATGGTGGACAGGTCGGAGAGGGTTCCGCTGGGTGACAAACACTCACTTCTGGAGTGTCTCTTGTGAACGTGCTGGAAGCTGAGGCTGGCGGCTCCACAGCAGCAGTGCTGGTTGAAAAAGTCCTGTTCGGAGACACAGCACAAACATGCCAACATTAACAAAAATGATACTAGATATTTTTTTACTCAGGAAGGAGTACTTTGTGAAGGAAAGTGGTCTCAGAGGGGGAACAAGCTACTGAATGGACATAATTATTATTTTGTGTTCATAAAATATCAATAAGCTTAGAGCTCGGAGCCAAAATGAGCCTTTGTGGTACAGAAAAGAAATGACTGCTTGAAATTTGGAGAAAAAATAGCATGTGTGTGTGAGTGTGTATGCCTGCGAGCGTGTGTGTCAGTACACTGTATGTTCATCCTGTGAAAAAAAAAAGAACAATACAAATGACTGAGTCATCCCAGATTCGGTCAAATTGAAGTTCACATCCTTCCACGCAAAAAAAAAAAAAAAAAAGTGAGGACAGCACTACTATTAAAATCTCATAATAGTGAAAGCAATATTAATGAGCAGTGTCACGTGGAGAAGATTAGAGGCAAGAGATTATATTTTTTTTCTTTTCTCTCCTGTTGTATGAAATAATGTTTTGACTGGAGTCGCCCAAAGAAGAATAATATATAAAGTAATTTCTTAATATCCCAATTTTTGTCAAAACATTTCTCTTTCCCCCTCTGCTTACTCTAACCTCTTTCACCTTTCCCCTGCTGTGGAGCTTCTAATGGGCCTCTAGATCAACACAGCCAAGTGCACATCAGCCCCCCCCCACACACACACTCACACACACGCACATGTTTTCCCTCCTGATATCAACACAGTTTTCTTACATAACCACTGCTCATTTATATTCTACAAGAGCATAGGGGATAGTGATGGGAAGTTCAGATCATTTTACCGACTCGGTTCTTTGAATCTCGTTCAGTAAAATGAACAAATCTTTTTTAGAGTCATTCGTTCATTTCAACGAAAGGGGGTGGGGGGGGGAATGAAATTCCTGCATTGTATCATGACAGTTTGGATGATTTGAAATGGTCATTTACTATCACACTAGCATGTTATTATAATGGCAAACAATTACTTTGCACTGAACTGTAAGTAAAGTACAAAAAAGTTAAAATAACGAAAACCTGTAATTATGTCTTGTGAACGAATATCATTCACGTCTTACTAAACCTAGTCAGGTGAAAGTGAACGAGGTAAACAAATCCTTTCTGTTTCCTCCTCTGAGCCTATGCAGGTCACGTGAAAAATTATCCAAAGACTCTTACCCGGCAGATGAACGAACCGTTCACCTCCCGAAATGCCTCATAATTTTGTATTTGTTAAACCTCAAGGTATTCTGGGTTTGACCACAAAGGCCCTGCCTGAGTTTCAGTATAGGTGCTGGAGACATAGCAGAAGGGACATGAGAAAGTTTAATGGTGTATCCGAATCTAAGATCATTATTTCTTTAATTGGTCAGACTAACTACAATTTGTAAATCTCACCTGTACTTTGAGTTTTGTTAAACAAATACCGGCAAGCCACTGTCCAAACAAAGATGGAGAACATTGGGAATTTAATATGTGCATGGCACATTAACCTTTAGCTACCAGTGTCTATGACTCACGTGGCAGCAGGCTGTTAGTCTTGTTTGATTTCAGGATTTTCCACAGCATATGTATTTTTCACCTTTTCCCTGGTTACCTGTGCACTGAGCTAAGAGGGAAATACGTATGATGTCAATCTGCAATACCTCATTTTCTGTGTTTCTAACTATTGTCACTTCTATTTTCAAGTGTAGAGCAGTCACTGCTTTTTGCTTGGCCTCTTCCTGCCTTCATGTATCCAGCTGTGATACTGCTGCTGATGTGAATGCTGCACCAGATCAGTGTGTGAAAGGTCCATTCAGAGCTGAGACAGTGCAGCAACTCAGGCTGCTCTCCTCTTCTTTTGATGTGTCGCTGTTGTCTCAAGTCGTGGATTTGCCACTGAGAATATCACAGCAGGGAATCAGACATAAAAGCCTTGGGAGAGTAGCCGGTTTGGTCAATCATATTCAGGCATTTTTCAGTCTTGATGTGGATGAAAACCTATTTCACATTATTTATTTCACCTTATCTACATTTATAATATGACACATGAATGTTATATATTGCTCCAGAGTTGGCTTAAAGCTACTCTGTAATGTAAAGGTATATTTTCTTATAAAGGGTGCTTGTCTGAATGAAATACGTGACACTGAGTCCGCCCTTTCTTATTTCTCTCTGTCCGACTCTTTGGCTTGGATTCTTTGAAAGCTTTGAAGTCCTGGACTCCTGCTGGCTTCGTCCACTGCTCCAGTGTTCAGCTGTTCCGGCATCTAAACCCAAAACTGACTGCACCAGTGTCTGTCTCAGCATTTCTGAATTTCCTATTGTGCCAAGGTCTTTAACAATGAATCCTCTTGTTTAGAGATCCCTGTATATGATAGATTACAATACAGCCCACAAATCACACTGGAATACTGTTGAGCAGTAAGTGCTTTTTCAGTATTTGCAACCTTTAGTTACAGCGCTTTTAAGAAAACAAAAAATGTTGTGGTCAGTGACCTTATATGTGTGTATTTGTAAAGTGACCTTGTTCTCATGTGTATATTTGAAAAAGTAATACAAGTAATGTATAATAACAGTAAAAGCATAATTTAGATATTCATGTTAATGCCCACATCTCTCAAACTCTTCACATCTAGTTTGTGACACAGGCTTTCAGATATAATTTTAAGATCAAGCTGAGATAAGAAGGTAAACCATGAACAGGGGTGACGCCCCCAGGAAGGCAGTGCTATTGCTTGTTCATATTAGACCTCTACCCTGAGAATAACACAAGTGAAAGAACATCCACTCACCTCTTTGGTTTTTGTCATCCTGCTGTCTTTTTCCAGCCCACAGATCTGCCTCTGCAGCCGGAGGTTGGTCTCCTGCAGCTGGCCGATCTTCTCGATGAGCTGGCAGATGTGCTCCAGGTAACCAAGGCCTGAACCCAAAGGGTTGGAACTCACTTCCTGTGCCTGTGACAAACAGAAGGCATTCAAGTTAGTCAAGTTATCAGGAATAAGCTAGAAAAATGAATTATTCACCTTCTGGAATTGCATTTTACATTTTGTAAGTATACAGTATGTAAACCTGCACTGGGGTTTTGACTGACCCTGCCTGGGTAAGTAGGCCAGTAGCACTTTTGACCTGCTCCAGGTAAATATATGTTTTGGTGTATAGCTTGTTTTGTGGCTCCTGAAAAGCATTTCAGACAAAGATAAACAATCAAAAAAGAATATGTCTCTGTGCTACTGTGTCATAACACAGTCAACAGACATTTCATTGATTTCTGCTTTCAACTATATTTTAAGGACTTAAATAATGTCATTTTAATAGAGATGTTCGAGGATTCAATTGGCTTGTGTCTTAGTGCATCATCAAGAATCCAATTCCCAGGAGGTGCAGATGTTCACGTTTTTCAGCAAATTGAAAAAAGGAAATTTTGAGCAAATATTTATCCATTCGTCAACATTCCTAAAAGGGTCCCAACAAAAGCAGGATGTGAGCTCAGGTCAGGGTCTTTCTACCCTCTTTCCTGTACTGCTTACACTGAAACTCCAGTCAGGCAACTGGGAGGCGTGATGGAAACACTGGCCAAACAATGGGCCAGCAGCCACAACATGCTGGAGGACTGACATCACTCATTTCCCCTGATGCACAAACCTCGTGTAGGTCACACAGGCTCTTGACCATGAACCCGTTCCCACGTGGCACCTTGGATGCTTTTGATTGCTCTAGTAATAAATGCTGTGACATATTTAACATAAAACTTTGAAATGTTACTTTGGATTTTCTAGAATTTTGTCTTTTTTGCGAAATTGGTATTAGTCAATATTTTTATATTGATAATAGGTCAAATAACTGTAAATAATATGAATGGGTTGACTTGTGGAAAACAATGCTAAAATGTATCACCAAACTCTGCAGTTTTTTTTAAAGCGTTTTAGCTTCATCTTCGAGCTCATTGTTTTGATGTTAAAGCACTGTACTGTTTTGGTTAGTTCTCACCATTCTTCTCAACCCTTTGTCCTTCAGAACCAGGCAGTGTTTCAGAGTAAGAAACTGTGTACACTACCTGTTGAGCCCTAAATTACAGTCAAAGTCAGAGACCATAGCCGCATAAAATTCTGGTCTAGATCCATAAAACAGTGTTTTAGCACAACAACCCAACCAACCCACAGTGGATCTGCTAATCGATGTGGATCATTTTGAAGCTGTTTCCACGAGCCTGGCCAACAACTGCTTTCATTCTGTTGAGGTCCATGATGTCTTAATGTCATGACCACTCCTCAGTGTGCACAACCGGTACCTGTACCACTCGGGATGGGACAGGTAGACTCACTGCTATCACTGAAAAGGGAGCACTGATTCCTGCTGTATGTGCAAGCTCAGATTTGACTAACCTATAATATCCACATGAGGTTTTGACACAAAATGCATGAGTCGGGTTCAAAGGGTTAATACAATATTTGGCAGGTGGATTTCCTCTTCTGTTGACTCCTCGAAACCCCCTTTCTTCATTCAGGCTACCAGGCCTCCAGTCGTTTATCGGTGGCTTATTTAGATAAGGCCCCCCCAGGAGATGACCCTCACTTCCTCAGGGGTAGTTGTTGATGGGGGGGGGGGGGGGGGGGGGGATTTTAGAGATTGGGGGGGGGGTGGTCTATCAACAGAAGCTGCTTTGGTTGAGACTGTGACATTATCAGGGCTGAGACTGATCTTATCCATAGCCCCACAGAGACCAGTGAGTGATCCACGGCCGGGAAGAGAGAGTGGGATTCAGGAATGCCCTCTTTTGTGTGCACAGGCCAATTTTAAAGAGGAGAAACACGCAAACAAACACACACACACACACACACACACCCTGCTGCGCTTCCTCGGGTTTCCGGTGATCCCATGAGTCAAGGGGCAATAAATTCTAACACGAGAGTATGACCGCATGTGAAAAGTCGCGTGTATAACACAAGAATGAATAATTCTAGCGAGATGCAGTGAGTTCCGGTTTGTGCTTGATTTGGCACGAAACATTGGAGGCACTATTGTTTGAGGAGAGAATTAGTAGCTGACGTCAGTTCAAGAATCTCATATGAGAAGGATAAATTAAGCCCTGAGAGTCGGAAGGATCCACTGCTTCTTCAAATCATCTATATGCGTTATAATCTGAGGGTCAAGAAAAATTTAGTGAAATCTTTGTAATAACCTGCAGTTGTAAATGTATGTGTAATTCATTTTAAAATACGGTTTCATCTTTATTTATTATGAAAAAAAACAATTTTTTAATTTCCAAAAAAACACTATATTGTTCCTTTGTTTGTTCCTTTGAACATTCACAGGAGGTGAATGCCTGGGCTGATAGAAATAACCAGAAAAAACTATTTTGAGACTGACGTTGACAGCCATTGTACTGAATCAATGAAACAGGATTGACAGTTGTGTTACAGATGCTTTTACTTAATCTTAAAACATATGTGACACTTCCAAAAAGGCATTACGAACCTTGATTTGCAAAAAGGCAAAATCAAGCTGAAAATGACAACGAAGGGATCTGGATGAGTTTAGACAAATGGTGATGATGTATTTCTGAAGGTACCCTCCCTGGAAGTGGAAAACCAGCTAAGATAACTCCAAAGGCACAAGGGGGATTGGTCACTGAGGTGAAGATCCCCAGAGTAACCAGTGGAGCATCTCTACCACATGCAAATCACCTCAAGGCCAGTGGGAATGAGAGAGCGTTGGTTTTGGAAAGTCACCTAGCGCGCTTTGAGGAGACTTTTGAAGCCTTACACACATTGATCAAGCACTTTGGGCAGAGTATGAGAATTCAACAAGTTTACCTATAAATCATTTAATTTATAGGTAAACCGGCCCCAGGTCAGATAGGTTGTGTAATCCCTCGAGCCAGTTCTGGGTCAACTTTAGGTTACTTTCCCAGTTGGAAATGCCTGGAATTACCTTCAAAGGAGTCCTTTAGGCAGATACCCAAGCCACTCCAGCTTCCTTCAACTAAAAGAAGCAATGTTTCCGCCAGGTGGATGTCGGAAATTTGACAGTGACGTACCCAGTAAAGTTATTTATTTTTCTCTCTCTATGGCTACAAAGTCTATAGCAGGTTTCACTGTAGGCATTGTCTTATGATTTTGTTTTCCCCCTTTCACATTTGAAACAAGAGCAAGAGTAGTGAAAACATCTAAGATCCCTATGGTAACAGAACCTCTTCTGCCCCTCCCTTGTAGATGTTCCCATTATCTTTCTCGCATTCAAAATACTTTCCTAAACATGACAGTGCTGGATAGGAATGAAGCACCAGATGTGTGTGGAAGGAATAGGGAGGAAGGTACATGCAGGTCACGTACGCTGCTTCTCCCGGCCAAACACACGCAGATACTGTTTCTGCCTCACTTTGATGCAGTTTATCTTTCACAGTAGTCAGGCAGGAACTGGAAGACATTGTGAGCTGCTGTTGTTCTTCTGAATTTGGCACCTGACTAATTTACTGGAGTTTTGATGATAAATATAAAGGTTTTAACAACATTTTATTTATTTAAGTAGTATTTTTAGTTTTTTTTTTTTTTCTGGCACTATATAGCACATAAATTCCACCCTGATGATTTACACTTTCAAATACAATGGTGAAAATTAAATATAGTACATATGGGATTTGTGAGTTTTGCTTTCCCTGAAACTAGAGCAGTTAAAAGGAGCCGCAAAAATTGTTCCCTGTTGTTGTGTATTAAAATGCACTCTATAGTTGAAACTGCTGAAGCCTCACAGCAACTTCAGCTGAACTTGAAGGATCTAAAGTTTGTATTTTTGCATTTGCATTTGCATTTTCATCTTTTCATGAAGAAATGTGATACTTGACTGAAGACCGAAGAAAAAGAAGGAGAGAAGTTTGAACTCTGTCGGCTGTCTCACCTCTGCATTCCTCACCGAACACTGTGTGAAGTGGGTGTTACAGAAAGCACGTCTGTAGCAGCAGAACTGTGCCCTTAGATGGTTGACGGCCTACATTAAACCTGCACTCATTCCTACCAATAACCTACTGAACCCATAAACACGAACGGTTCACGTTCACACTTGTGTGTTGTGGAGCTGAGGAATTCAAGTAAACCAGAAGCGGCCAGGCTCCAGATTTTAATTACATTTCACACAAGCGCTGATGAAGTATGCTTTGAAAATGAATACCAAGTGTGAGATCAAGCACGCGGCTAAACAGGTCCATATGATCACTATTAATGCCTGATGTTGGAAATATGACAGTATGCACTAGACATCCACAGCATCTGAGCCTTTCAGATTTTCAGATTATAAAATCCATTCTTGTTCTTTCTAATGACAGACAAAGGAGCAGAGTTGAAGAGAGAGAGAAGGCATGTGGGTGAACACAGAGAAAGTCTGTAATATTCACATATTTGAATCCAGCCTCCCTCTGAGGCCGACTACAGAGTCCCATTTAGCAGGGGAAGGAATTACATTATTAGCAGGGGTGATAAGTGATGATTATAACGTTTGGGGCCACACCACCATGCTGCCAGTCAGCAATGCACTCCTAGGGTCTGGCATGCTGGGCTCCCAAAAGCTGCCGCTCACATGCCATTACTGTACCTCCCAAGGGCCCCAGGGACCTATCAAAGAGCCTTTATCTGGGTAAAAATGTGAGTAATTCGAGTTATTTGACACCTATTTGATGCATCCAGGTTGGCCGCCGAGCGCAGGGCTTGGAAAACAGGCAGGGTCCAGATGAGAGGAGCCCGCGGCAGGCGACAGTATCGCTAGAAAAAATCTCCGTCCCCCAGCACAGATGAACAGGTGCTGTATGACATGCGGGTCCTGAAGAAAGCGGCCACGCACTGTAACACATGGCCCTCCCGACCACACTGCCTCGGTCTCGTAGAAGGCTCTCATGTTTTGGTGCTGGCAGGAATAAAAGCCTTGTGTCAAGAAAGAGATGTTGTTTTATAAGAAGGGAAAAATGCTATGCCATAGTCGTGATGCACAATTATTTGACAGAATTGAATTTTTTTATGGATAGAATATAAAGTAATTAAGTTTTACCAATTGCCAAATGTTACACTTTATACATTATGTTATCTTTTAGGAATACAGTTGATTAAAATGTACATTTAACCTTCATTTAGTATCTTTTCTACAGTTACTTGAAGGCTGCACTGGCCTGTCATTCTAAAAGCAGCCGGTAATGAAAGACAGTCTCAAGACTTGACTCTGATGTTTTCAGGAACTTCAAGCAGGTGATTATGACTTTGCAGCTTCCACAGATGTCAGGTGCGCTCTCTGTAGAGCCCACTTTGTTCTCTCCTCTTGGATGTGAATAAGAAAATGCCTCTCTGTTTTTTCCTGTAACATGAATGAGGCATGCCCGCACAGGTCCTTATGAATGAGTACAGTCACTGTTTGTCATGTCCTTGGCACAGGAAGACATAAAAGCACAGACAGCTTCACAGCTACATTCATTTTGTTCACCTTGTAACTTGAAGAGAATATCTGACAAATTGAAGGGCCCCCATGTGTGAATCACACCAATAAACATGCTCTTGAAACTGCACTCACCCTCTGAACCCTTATTCAGTTGCAGTAATGCAATTACCTGGAGCCATAGAGGCTGGTATGGTTTAAAGTTTAACATGATAGAGGCCAGAAAAGGGATTTTCCTTAAGTATGAGCACACACAAACATACACATCACACACACACATACACACACACACACACACACACACACACACACACACACACACTCTCTCTTTCTCTCTCACACACACACACACACACACACAATCACACAGAGAACTGTATTGTCCAGTACTGTTTGACTCTGTGAAGCTGTTTTCAGTGTTTGAAGTGCAGTGTTTCATCCTGAAATCACTAGAGGTGAAAACATCTATGTAAGAGTGTGCTTCGATGGACAGTATTTCTAAAGCCTCCCATGTTTTGATGGAAAGGTATTAATATTTATTGGCAGGGGTAAATTCACCCTGGACGTCATAAGTTGAGGCGAAAATGTAGCTGTAGGAGTTGAAAAGCGTCCAGAAGACAAAAAGAGGAAATATTGGAGAAGCAAAGGGACACTCTACTACAGCACAATTGATTACTGTTCAGAAAAGCTAAATGTATATTTGACATAATTTAGAAATTCCGGCTTATTTTCGTGACCACATTGGTTCTCAAATAAGTCACGCAAATCAAGTGAAAGGACAATTTGCCTTTACACTCTATCTGAATTTTGTTTTCTCCATAAAAATTACACTATTATGTGTGATATTGGATGCACAAATGTTTTATCCAAAAAATGTTGAGGTGAACATCTTAAGGCAAGAAGTTCTCCATGGGGTGGATGCAGACTTTGCCTGAAATATTAGGTAGTTTACCCATCTGGCCTTGGAAATTGTCTTGCTACCAAGGCAGTGCTGGAGGATGTGGCTAGGGAGAAGAACATCTGGGCTACCTTGCTTACTGTGCTTGACTCCCATTCCCTGACTCAGTATGTGCAAAAAATGGATGGATTCATTCATGGATGTTTAGACATGTTGTTTTTCTTACCTCACTAAGTCTGCAGCATGCATCCATGTACTCCTCCAGGCTGTCACTGGTGGCACTCCTTCTTATTGGCTCTGACTGTGAGTCACAGCCCAACATGTCATCACAGGTTCCTGTTGAGAGTTGATTACCAGACCTCATATCCTCTGAGCAGGTCCTCTCAGTTACTGCTCTGGTCTCCTCAAGCTGTTCAGACAGCTCATCTCCTTCAGGACTATCTCCTGAAGCCCTACTCTGGTCTCTATCCACATCCTTATCCATGTGAAGTTCTGCTGTCACAGCAGAAGAACAGAGCTCTTCTGAGTGTATGAACACACTGTCCTGAGTATTCACTGTTGTACCCAAACTGTTATCCACCGAGTCCTCTGCCTGTTTAATCTCAGAGCTCTGTGCATGTCTGACTAGTTTATCAGGGAGAGTGGTAGTGTCAGTGTTTAAGTTGCAAGAGGAATCGCAGGAGGACTCTCGACTGTGAACCACAAAGCTCTGCTCGGAGCCTGTTGGGGTGGATGGAGAGTTAGCGCCACTTGGAAGATCCACTCCAGAGTCCTCTGATTCAAACTTGTATAACCTCGGAAGCTGAGAGTCTGAGAAATGGGCAGGCAGGTAGTCTGAGCTGGTTTCCATCTGAGGCTGTCCAGACTTATCGAGGTGGGGATTCACCTCCGGGGCTTTGGTGAGATCCGATATGTCCTGTTCAGAAACTGAAACTGTAGACATTTTGGACGTAGAGTCACCAGACATCAGGAGCCTCTCATGGAAGTTACTGATGAGCTTCATTTTCGTCAGGACGACCTCGCTATCCAAAACTGCATCTCTGTCTCCTTTCCCTTCAAAACAGATAAAGAAAGAAAGATTTATTTTAGCTGTGTCATCTGAGTCAGTCCATCAACATGACACTTCCATAATATGGTTTGACACCAGCATGGCCAAGGTTTGGTAAATTGAGTTGGGTAGGCAAAGGTTGCGGCTCAAAATATCTTCTTGAATAGGATTTGGGTACTTTCGCTGTCATTGTTATAAATGTGATTTGAGTTAAAAGACACCAACATAGAAAAAGTTTAAGTCCTAGACGATACACCCCTTATCATTCTCTGTTGACTGCAGAGACAAGCATCGAAATTCGTAACGTCTTTGCTCATGATCACAAAATTTTGTCATTTTTCTTTACTGAAGAGACTGGATTGCCAATTTTTACTGTTATCACATAGCCTCAAATGTCTCTAATACGTCTCAAACAAAACAAAAGGCCTTGAAATACCTGAGCTAAAGCTGAAATCTAGTGTTCCTTTGGGTTGCCAGAGTGTGGATTTGCTTGACTTATAATAGCCACTTGATATAATAGCTGGCCACTGTACAACTATAATTGATTTCAAGGGCTTTTTTAAGAAAAGACTGTAGACATGCTGGTATTTTAAGCATTCTGTCAGTTGACATGTGCTGGGTTGGATCCAATCTTTAGACCATCAATGGCCCTTATGGACAATCACATAGTACATCTACAGTGACATAACTGGAGTGAAACGAGGAGACTGACGTTTATGTAATCCTTCTATTTGACTCAAATACCACAGGATCGGTACAATTTGTCATTGTATTCGACCTGAATGTGCAGCTTTGATCTGAAGCTTTGGTTAAGACCATGACAGGGAGCAGTCATATGTATCCTCTCCTCTTTCTCAGTGTGGGCAATTTGATACATCTAGCTGTCAGTCAAATTACATTTTCCTTCCTTCCATCCTTTGAATCTTAAGAGCAGAGACAAAAAAAGCATTCCCTCTTTCCCCCCAAAGGAGATGCAGGGGCCCTGATTAAGCTTGAGGGTTGCTAGCAAATACTTGGAAAAAAACAGCAACTAAGCGCCATTTTTCGAAAGAATGTAATTCTAGAGTGTTGGATCACACTCCAGCAATAGGGGAGATTGGGAGCCTTTCTGCAGGGTGAAGTGGAGATCTTGCCAAGGCAAATATGAGATTAACTTTTCTTTGAAGAGGCAATACTTTTATCCTCTCTGAGCAGAAGTTTGAAGAAGGTAGACCGAAGCATGTTGTGTGAATTTGAATTAAAGCAAAAGCCTTTGGCTCAGTCGTAGTAGGAACAGCACAGCTGAAATAAATGTAAACAGAGTTGTCATGCACATGTCTGCTTGATCACGTCCTCTTCCTTCGGAGTAGTTTAATTAAAACAGACAGGATGTTGAGATCGTGATGGGCAGAGGCCTTTCTGCACGATGCATGATTCACAGCTTAATAGTCAGAAACAGGATGTCAGCTGATTGGAAGTGATTTGAGGTTTTCGTACTGTGATTGTAATTTGGCCCAACTGAAAATCTCAAAGTGAGAGATGGCATAGTTTGATCAAACTTGTTTTTGTAGGTTTATATACAGAAGCATTTCCTTTGAAAATATTTTGCTTTGATTTCGAAGTCCCTCACTTAACAGAACAGCAACACACCCACAGTTCCCCGAAGAGGAGGAGGAGGAGGAGGAGGAGGAGGACGGTATTTAGTGAATTTAGTGAAAACGCAAATTTTGTTTGTTAACTTTTAGATCGGATCAGGGAAACTGGGTCTTCGTTTCTCGAAAGTGAAAACACGTCAACTGTAGGCGACTTGCTCCATAGATTTAAATAATTTATTTTTTAATTCGTTCGAACCGAGATACCTTTACTTGCAAATACACAAAATCACCGTGGCTGTTACTGGGTTAGACTATGATATCATTATCACAGTGATCTATATTTCCATCTTCTGCTGCCAACAACACGTTGCCTCCACAGCTGAATACATAAAAGCGTTATCACACCATGACAGAGATTCCAGCATTTTGGAAATGATTTCTCTATTCCAGGCTCTTTCTCTGCTGCTGTGGGTTTTTAAAGATAAATGCATATTGTCACAATCATCTTTCAGGCTCCAACGGATTATTCGTAGTAGTGGAGTTCCGTTAATTATAGAATTTTTCAAACTTGGTTCAAGACAAAAACAAAGTGTGAGGCATTTTTAAAGCTACAGTGTCCCTGTTGTCACACATGGATCATATGTGTCTAAAAGCACTTAACCCAAACTTTGGTCAACAAAGGACCCAAAACAAAGTATTCTGTGTAAATCACATGAAAATAATCAAAACCATAATCCTTACAGCACTTTTTCTATTTCTAGAAGCCTAATTATCATCATCAATATAATATTATATTTACAATGTACTAATAAAAAAGATCTTCTCTTTTAGCAATTGATTCCAAGTAGGGTTTAAACTGTCCTAACTGCTGTATTTCCAATATAGTTAGTGTTGTGATTTGGTGAGCTGTTGTTGGAGTGTCGTGCTACATGAGGAAAACATAACTCCCAAAATAAATCCTCTTCCACGTAGGCTAGAAAACACATTTCCTGTTTTTGCCAAAAGCTGGGAAAAAGAGTTGAAAGCATGTAACCACATTTCCATTGTGGCTTCAGCTGGTCACAACTAAGGCGTATTGTTTTTCATAATTACCTCACTGTATTGAAACACTTGTGTATTTATGTCTTCACGAGCCTAAATGAGTGTTTACTGTCTCTTGAGCAGTACCTTCGAGCCACTCAGAGCCAGTGTTGTGTTCAGTGATTTCAAGTCAAACAGTAGGCATGAAAAACAAATTCAGCTGATAGACGTAAGAGACTTATATGTTAATTATCTGTTAATTAAATTTCAGATTCATTTTCAGTGACAAAACAGCTAAAAAATAATAATCAAATTAAAATGATCTAAATGACTGATATTGATTTGTAATCTCTATGGAACCAAATGCCAGACATTGTTTTTTACTCGACTTGTGACTCCATCCTGTCTTATTTATTTTCTTCCTGTCCTGTCGGACCTGTGAATTTCCAGCAGACAGTACGGAGAGCAGCTTGACTTTAATTACAGACTGAAGTCATCTCAGCCAACTCAGCCGTGTAATCTGACTCCTTGCTATTGTGATACAATCTCCGTCCTTCCCCACAATCCTCCCCACACAAACACCTTCAGCTGGACAGGTGTTGCCCTGATCCAGCTGTTCTCACACCTCCCAAACAACACAAACACATTTCTATCCTGTAATTGTCTCCGCAGGCTGACTCAGCCTATTTCCAGTCTCTGGGCTTGACTAAGCCCCACAACATATAATTATCGACAGTCCACCTCCCCTCACCCTCTGTTTCGCCCCGAACTCATCCTAAAGCCTCATTACCGACTAACAAATGTCCTTGAGCCATTTCCCGTCATATTCCCAACACATTCCAGGCAGTGCGAGTGTTGTCATTCAACTCAGTGCCTCACAAGGTCAGAGTTTTCAGAACTAAAGGTGAGTAAGGAGAGTAAGTGGATTGCCCCGTGGCCCTCTCTCGTGCCTTGGGCTTGGACAACATGAGAGCCTATTTGCTGCCTAGATGGTTGGAGGAAAAACACCACCCTCATGCAGGGGTTAACAGAGGTCAGTGAGTGTTTAGGGTTAAAAAAATACATTATTCATGCAAGTCTTAATATCAGCCATAAATGCAGCACAGGGGTAAAATGTACAGCCAGGGTGAGGAAGGTGAAACTTTCTTTTAGATAAAATGTTGACATCATGTTACATTCAAGAGAATCAATGACTGTTTGGGGGTATTGGGAAGAACTACTGCCTGTGTGACTAGGTTTATAGAGGCTTTTGTAGAGTTTGATAGGTTCCTTCTGTGACTCAGTGTCTGTTAAGTCGGAAAAAGATGAGGAGGTTTTGGAGTCTAATTCTGCTCTTGCTGCTGGAGTCAGATATATCTGCTCCAGAAAGTGTGGAGCACTTAAAAAAGCAAACAAAAACTAAAGCAAATCCAGGGACAATTCTGAAGGTATTTTACTGGGACCTGTTCCTTAGAATGTAGCTCATCTAATGGCCAATAGATGATGGTTCCAAAATACTAGTCATTTGTTTCCTCAAATAAATCCAAGGTAGCTGAGGCTCACATAAAAGAGAAGTTAAATAATAAGTGTATATCAGCAGACTGACATCACCCCTTGTGTCTGTGTTAAATATGGACCTAGAGTCAAGACATGTTTGGAGTAGCTTAGTGTAAAGTCAGGAAGCAGGAAAAACTACTAGCTTGTCTCTATGACTCTAGTGAAAAATAGGCCTATCAACACCTGTAAAGCTCAGGCTCTATCCCAGCAGTGAAGTCCATCAACAGGAATGTAAAAACAATAATTTAGAGGGAGTTACATGCTGGAACTATTCTGTTAAAGCCAAGGGATCGGACCTGGATTACTGCAAAAGTATCACACAAGCTGTTGCTGCATAGTTCTCCTATGTGATGAGTCGGAGAAGCATTTTTCACCAGGAAGATAAAAGGGTTACAGAGTAGTGATGGCGATGGGGGTTACAAATTTTATATTTTTTCCATTGTAGTTACTACAAAAAGATGATGATATGAACATGAGTAAAATCCCAGACACTTTAGTCAATGTTGTTTTACAGTCCACAGTGGTTGGTTTAATAACACAGTGTGTTGACCAGGCACGTGAGAGCCTTTGGGTAAATACTGAGGTCTTCTGACCTCCTGGATCCTGAACACAGGAGGTCATAAACAGGTTGAGACAAGCCACCTATTTTTACAGCCCATGTGGTTTATGGTTATTTCAACTCCTTGTTCACACTTTGGGTAGGCAGTGGTCAAGGCTGACCGCTTATCTAACGGAGGAAGGAGCTTTGAGTGGCCGAGCCAAGTGGTTGGCTATTGTTTTGGGAGGGTTAGCACACGATGTTGAAATGTTAGTTGTTTGTTATTTCTGTATTAAATTGATGCAAAAAAGACTTTAGACTTTATTTTTTTCCACTGAATCAAATCTGGTTCACGGTTCACACAGATTCAGTTGTGAATCATTAGAGAATGATATCCTATTACCTTACAATGTTAGTTTTTCATTAATGATGCAAGGTTGATTTTGCTTGCATTTTTTGCATTTATATTAATATTTAACAGTGTCCGGCCATAAGTAATTTTATTTAATTTTAATTATTTTATAGAAAGAGTTAGGCACTTCATGGAAACACCGTGACACACATCCTCATTTATTTTTCAATGAGGCTACCTCATTTTGATAGGGGAGGCAAATACAGAGATCTAAAAGAATGTATAATTATCTAAAAATATTTAAAAAACTGGCTCAATTTTTGATAGATAAATGTAACTCCAAATTATTTTCATTGACCAAACAAACATATGCTAGTGCACATTCCATAGTTGACTTTCCAATGTGAATGGGGTCATTTCCATGCAAACAGCATCACAACACAAGATAAAATCTCTGTGCTAACTTTCCAGAGTTGTAAAATCATGTCTCACAGTATTATTAACCTCTGTGTGGTGCTTTACAATCTGATCAACTGTTACTCAAGACGGCCTCTCTGGACTGTTAACGTGCTGTTTTCAGCATGGTAACCATAACTCAGTATGAAGCAGGGGGCTTTGCACTCGTGCACTGAGGTTATGGATTGGTCATTTGTCTGTGCTCCAGTGGGGAGCGGCACAGTGGTGGACTGCGATTGTGTCCAGAATGGGGGGGTCTCCCTCGGCCTGCCGCCTGATGAGTGCTTAGTGAAACTCAGTTAAATAATATTTTGCTCACTTTATTTAGTGAAATCATGACCAAAAACATACATTGAATCACACAATTCCCTTTATTTTGTTTTTTGTCGTCTTTCCACTTTTATTACTTTTACATTATTCAATTACCTAAAGTATTTTCACAAAGTAGCCTGAAGAAAATGAAATGAAATATTTTATGGTTATGGCATTAATGAGTGTGATAGAGTAAAGGTGAATGACCTGCTCTATAATCCACAACAGCTAATAGGTAGCCTAAGCTAATAGCTGGAATGTCTTTACAGCCATCTGAGGGCTGATTCGTCCACACTCCCAAACTGGGAACATGTTCTGCACTGTCAAACCCACATTGTGCACAGATCTGCCTGTTCAGTTATGTGCAACAACCACCACACTGCTGCTACTGCAAGAAAGTTCCATTGAAGTTCAAACGTCTGCCTCTGCTAATGACTCCCTCAGAACCTTGCGTTCCTGCCAGTCCTCCCCAACTGTCTCCGTCCAAAACACTGGTGGACCAAACCAGGGCAGACATCACGTCTCCACTTCGTTCCACTGTACAAAAATGAGGCCAAAATATCCCGGATACGTGCAGCACCATCTTGCACTGGTGACATCATTTGGAACCAGAGTATTTGTAATCATGATTGGTGGAGAGATGTCAAAAGTTCCACTGATACAGCCATGTCAATCATGTGATCATGTGATCATTGACGAGCCAGTCACAGCTCTCAATGATATTTCTAATCTTGTCTAGCAACAAATAACAAATTAAAGCCAAACCACACATACAACCCAGTGTGATAAGAAATACCTATCCTTGTGAAATGTAATGTGTACTTTAACTTTTTAGTTTGGTCCACGCCCTATCTGCTAGCATGGAGGAGGCAGGGTATTTGACCTTTATTTCAGCCTCCCACAAGGGGGCGATCAAGATGTTTTGGCTTCACTTATCGTGGGGAACTGTCATCCATCTGTAGATACAGTCAACAGTTTGGTCAAAGTATCGCCTGGAGATCTGCGGTACAGTGCAGACGTGATGAGCTATGATGGGTGACTTTAGGTGGTAAATAGATTGCATTGAATTCATTAATTCATTAATAAAATGTTAAACATGTATTCGTGGATCATGAGATTTGCTTATTTTGAAACAATTTCATCTTCGAGTAGGTTGTGCTCCTCCTATGAAAAAAATATGTGGCGAATTAACCCAAAGTTCTGCTATTATGATCCAAGTAGCGCCGTGACATCAGCAAGTGTTGAGTGAATTGAAATCTTAAAAATCCAATTTCAGAAATCACCACCATCTCTCACCACAAGACCCAGTTTGGATCCCACGTTATCTTCTCCACCTCTTTTTTGACTCTGGACTCCCTGAGGATGACACCCCCAGATTCCTTTTCTTATCAAAGATAACAGGGCCCCCCAACTCTGCTTTGTCCTATCAGAAACCGTTGAGATAAGGCAAGAATGCGCAGGAGCACCGGCTACTCTCCCAAGTCTGATTTCACAGCCATTCTTATTCTCTAACAAGCAGCAGCTGATCACTGATGAGGGCTTGTGTATGTACAAACCCTCCACTCCCAAAATAAATTACTCAAAATAAGAGTTTGCTAAAAACAATAAGAAGAGTGTAGTTTATTAACTCTTATTTTGGTGTTTTTTTTGTTTTTTTTATATTATTTGTGGTAGGATGGAAAGATTTAAAAATAATAAAAGCAAAGTAAGATGTACAGAGAAGAGCCATCAGTTCAATGTTTAGTGTAAGACCTTTAAGCCTTTTTCTGATATATTCACTATTGCTTTCTTGCAATGTGTCGACATTTTGATGAATTGCTATAGTCTTGAGCTTGTGGGGAATGTTGTTAATGATAGACTGCAAACATAAATAGGTTATGTTTATCATCTTTGTGTAATATGCTGTGCAGAAGCAGAATTACATCTTTGATGACGGTAAACTTGTTTTCTTACAAGTCTTCACACATCTGAAGTAGAATGACCTGATGCTCCAGATAGTCCATCTTGAAAAGCTTAATTGGAAACTATTCTATAGAGGGCAGGCGCTTTTAAAAAAGGTCTTTGTGGTTGATTAGAAACCATCTGTTTATCATCGTCTATGACGGTTGCAAAAGCCAGTTGGTAGATGAGTAAAAACATATTTTCCATGATGAAAAGACTTCAGTGCCGTCCTTTGCTCGTCTTCCAATCAAGAAATTCTCTCCAGTTCTGACATGACTAATGTTACAACAGCATCTATGCTTAACTGTAGCAGCTGCCATCGTTGTTCTGGAACAGTCGCTTCTCGCTCACACCTTAGACATGCCCATAGCTGCCAGTAGTTCCTCTATCATTGTTACTGATTGGTCCAAATCCCTGTGGTTCAACCAAAAATAGCTTGGAGCCTGCAAAGATGGATTCTCTTGCAAGAAAGAGGATGAGAACCAAGTTCAATTTGCCTCTCATTCTCTAGCTTTCTATACATTTGGTGCCTAATATTGAAGGTAATATCTTAAGTATAGGTTTCTACCGTAATGCCGACCAGAGAATTAAGTTTATTCTCACAACCTTGCAATGCTTTGTGTGCTTTGCTGAGATCGTATATACATTACGAGCCAGACATACGTGATGCCATACATTATAAAGCACCAATAACAACAACCTTCTTGTATGAGCAAATATCTCAATGCTTCATGTTTACTCGAGTTTACCACCTCTTTCACCCCAGCAGCTCAAATTCCTAATGTCTGAGTAAGGTCTCAACTTGTAATCCTGTCCATTACACAGCATCTGCCTCACTTTGGCATTTTTCAGGTATTAGTCACCAACTGACTGATGAGCGGAGGGTTTTACAGAAGGCAAATTATTTCAACCGCTCTGATAAGGAGTCTTGTGAAACAAACAGCTTCAGGTTTCAGCTGCTGGTGTCCTTTTACAGTTTGGAGAAAGGCGGTGTTCTTAACAGGACCACACAAGAACGCACAAATCAAAAGCCTGTCTCCGCTGCACTGCACACAATGTGTTATCTTGACAATAGCCCTCTTCTTCTAACTGTGAGTTAACGTTGCAAAACAACGTGACGGCTGTCAAGCAGTGGAGAGCAGAGGGGCTCACTCACAGCCGCAACAATGAGGAGATTTATCATCACTCCCGCAGCAAAACTGCTGGAGGATTTACCGCTCAGCAGGTGTGTTGGCTTGTACTGTAAATAATCTGACAGTGATTCCTATGAGAGGCCTGGACCTGGAATACAGAGCAACCTGATGCCTGTATTATAAGAAGTAAGAGCTTTCAAGAACTCACTGCTGCTGAATTAATGGGTATCAAACCCTGATAGTGTGAAACCTTGACAATATACTATAGCAACACTCTTCAGATACACATGGCAGCCTATTACCTACACCAACTAAAGCTCCAGTTATCAATACTATTATATGTGATAAAGAAATATCAATACAACCATGAATCTGTGTTTTTGAATAGTATAATAGTGGCCATTATGACTATGCACACTAGACATTTCTCAGACCCACAGAGAATCATCAAGTGCAACAAAGCTCTAAAACTATTTTATCTAATTGTTTTGGTTTCCTAGCCAATAAATTCGTAGTTTGGCTGAGTCTCTGCTCTTTCGGTTGTTAGGGCCACTGAATGCAAAAAAGTAATTTCAGAGATTAAAGTCATAATGTGAAATGTTTGGTTCTATTCAAAGGGTTTCGTATTTTCTCAGGAAACAGTGACATTGGAAATCTAAACTTTGGACTGAAAAACTCACAGGATTGAAATTCAAGTGAGCTTGAGTTGTCCTTGCTACTTATTTCCTAATTTTTGTTTTCTATATTATCATAATATCACAACTTCATTTCCTTTAAATTTACAAAGTAGTATTAATACTTTGTTCCATCAGTCTTAGACTTACACTCTTAAATTAGTGAATACATTCGATTGTGATGCTTATTTTGCCGCCGTCAATCGGCAAGAAGATACCACTATACATTTTATAGCTATACATATACAATTTTTAATTAATATTTAAGAGCTATACGAAACATGATGGTCATTGTGTTAAAACCAACAGACAATTACCACCCGCCTGTTGCCTGGCTGCCTTTGAGCCTCTTGCAACATCTTGAAACAGGAGACACATAGAGCAGTGAATATCTAAACTAATGGATGCGTCAGGTGGACACAAACATCACAAAACCTAAAACTTGAATGTGTTCATATGATGAAGACACATATTAGAGAAACGTGTGGTGATATTATGCTCTCTGGGGTTTCACTATAAATACATATCAGAATACATGCTTGGCTGACTTAATTGAGCTACAGTAACTCATGATTGCATGGTTGTTTTTGTCAAGCAGGTAGTGCAGGAGAAGAGCTTCCGTTACACAGAAATAAGAATCTACATTGTAGAATTAAAATAATTGTTCCTCTTTGAAAGCTGCTATTCATTCCTGTTCTAGCAGGGACACAGAGAAGGTGGTACAGCACTGTATCTGATCTCCATGTCTGCTTTGTTGTGGCAGCCACACAGAGTAAATATTCACAGCTCTCAGTTTTCATTCAAACCGCTTCTTGGAATAATATGAGGAGACCACAATAGTTTAATGTCTAACAGCCAGGGAAGATGAAAATCAGGTCTTAAAAGTTTGTTTTGGAGCCTCCTCAGTGTTTATTGCTCTCCAGAAAGAGAAGTTAATCTGCCTTCTGGGAATCCAATTAAACTTTTATTAAACAGACAACCAGAGTCGTATGCTGGAGCTGCTAAACGTCAACAGACAACAGATTTGCTTCTTATCAAAACAACCCTGAGGACCCACAGTTATTTCTGAAGCTCAATTAAGGTGTCAGACAGCAATGACACAGATGACAGAGGCCCTTACAGGTCGAGCAAACATGCAGCTGTTAGTGGACGGAGTGAAGCATCAGTTTGTGATGAGCTGTTTGAACATCAGAGGAACTACAGCAGCATCTCACCTCACAAGACAAAGACATAGGAGAAGACAGAAGGTGACTGTTACCTTTCCTCCAAGGAGCCAGGATGGAGATTGACTTGTGCCAGCTCATGACAAGTCCGGCCTTTTTCCTCTTCACACTCATGTTGCTTTAACAATCCCTGAAGTTGAGGAAACTTCAAATGTGTTCAAATAAAATTAAAAAAAATTAAAAAAAAGTTCCTCAGTGATTCCTCATCATGTATTTAGAGATGTTTATTCTGCCCTGAGACTCAGTTGAGGGTAAGGCATCTGTGGTTGGAGGTTGTCCTCGAGCAGGGTCATGATACCTGTGTTTCCTTGTGTGCTGGACCGCCTGTGCACTTGTGAGTGAGAGCGCGTGTGTGAATGCATCACATTCCACCAGTCGGGAAGAGTAAAGGGGGCCAGGCTCCAGCAGCATTTAGAGTCATGAGAGGAGGAGGGAGGAGTGGCAGCCAGCTTCAGGGAGAGAAGCGGAGGAGGAGGAGGAGGCGGGAGGAATGATTTACACTCGGCCTGAAGGCGAACTGGGAGCGACAAGAGCCAGAGGAAGACCAGGAGTGGTTAAAGAGGGAGGAGGCTGATGGTCCACTGAGATTTGAGTGGTAAAGCCCCCGTTCACATCAATCACAGCCTCACATCAATCACAGATTCAAATCAATTACAGTTAAATTGTTATAAATTAAAAAAATGAATCCGGGTTACTTTCATTAATATGTAAGAAATATGTAATTGAATGTAAAACACCAATAATAAATTGATGATTACATTTCAAAGGGGAATAATAAAAGTAGTTATCACTGCTTCCAGCTATACAATTGGACTAACACTCACCAAAACAAATTGTAGTTTTTTTTAATAGATGTATAAGATATATTATGTATATTTTAATGAAACAACATTTTTGAAACTTGAATTCTACTTCTTTAAGGTTGATCTTCATGTGTCTTCTATTATAGGGTAAGTGGAGGGACATCTAGTATTCTATTGTGTGTGTGTCTTTGTGTTGGTGTTTGTGTGTGTGCGTGTGTCTGTGTGTCCGTGTGTGTGTGTGTGTGTCCGTGTGTTTGTGTGTTTGTGTGATTGTGTGTGTGTGTGTTTGTATTCCTAACCTATGTGAAGACTTGTTTGGAATGAGGATTTTTTGGAAGGTGAGGAGATCGTGGGGGGTTCTTTCTTTCTTACACAACGTCAAACAGTGGCTTGAGGGTTATGACTTGGTTTTGGGCTCATGGTTAGAATTATGTTTCACACTGTGTGTGTTTGTGTTTGTGCAGATACCTAGCTGATTTGTTGCAGCTTGCATACGTATGTCCGCACTGCTGGCAGCATTATTTCTGCTGCTTTATCTTTCTACATTGAGTTTCCCTCAGATAATGGCCATTGCTAATATATATCATCCGTCATTGATGGGGTTAAGAGTTGTAACAAGGGAAGCAGTCATGTGATAGTTGTATAACTCTCAATCACTCTGTCTTTTCTCTGTGTTTTGAATTTCTTTATTTTAATCATGTACTCTGTTACACGTGGCATCTATTGCACTTCTGTGTGTCCTGGGAGAAGGATCCCTCACATGTGACTGTCCCTTTAAGGTTTTTCCTCACACTGGGATGTCGCACCTAGAACAGAATCTTAAGCCCTTTATGAGGCAAAGTGTGCTTTGTGAATGCAGATTTATATCAATAACATTTGATATAATGTAGAAAGCTATTGTATGTCAAGAAAAGCAGAGGTAACTAAATTATTACAGGATAAGCTGGTGTGGCCTGTTTAAATAAATGGACTTACTTACAGTTTTTAGATATTAAATTTCTCTTATAAGTTTTTATCAATACATTTCTTTAAATATCTGCATTTTCTCAAAAGTTGTTGACTTGAAAAACTGCTGTTGCTGAGCTAAGAAGCTAACTCGGTTTGTTTTACTTAATTCTCTCACTCTGTGCCAGTGTGTGAAGTGACACTCAATAGAAGTACACATACATATTAATATATACATATGTCAGTTTTTTAAACTAAGGTAAACCTTTTTATCAATGAGCAATTATTGCATTGGTGGTCTTTAATTTTTTTTGTAAATAACAGTGACATCTAGTGTTGAAATTGTATTGCTCAATACTGTATTTCTCACAGGCCATTTTACATAGTATTTTTCCAAAATCACACAAGGTCACAAAAGCAGTCAGTATCCGAAGCAATAGTCTTGAAAAAGCAGTTAATACTGTTTGCTTAACCTGCCATTGTTCTTTAAAGTCTTCCTATACAATTCTTGATTAAAATGAACAATACAGTGGCCAATTATATGTTGCACAGTCTAAACCCCATGTCTAAACTTCAGACAAAGGATTTTGCTGCCATCTTGCAGAGAGTTGGTGATACAACAAGTCAGAAACACTACTATATCGATACTGTTTAGAATGTAGGGCAATTCTAAGACACATAGATCAAGTCAAGATAACATCAAAAAACAAGAAAGAAAACAACATTGATATCAGTGCAGTATCCACGGACAGTTAAAAAATGTATTTTACATTTTTTAAAATATATTAAAATGAGAAAGTACAAGTAATCTACATTACGGTTAACGGGATAACGGAAACTGAACACAGATAAATACTGAATGATTAAAGTGATCAAAGTGCATTGAAGTAAGTAATACTCACATTAATTATGTACAGTTAAGGATGAATAAAGAATATATGTACAGGGGCAGGTGAATAAATATTGTAGCATATGAATAAATATATATATAGATAGCAGATCAATAAATAAACAGATTGTGTACAATTAACGTGAATATTAATAATGAAGAATAAATGTACAGGATCGTTAGCAGCAGATTAATGAATATTGTGGCATATTAATAAATATATATACAGCAGATGTGTAATAGCTTAATAAATATAGCAGCGGATAAATACATCTAAAGCAGATGAGTAAGTATAAGTGTATGGTAGCTTTGAGCAAACATTTTCAGTTGCTTACAGTAAGAGTGTGTGTGTGGGTGGGAGTGTGTAAGTGATTGTCTGTGCTTGGGCAGTGGGGAGTGTGTGACATCAGTGTGTGTCTGAGTGTGGTTGAGGGGGGGTGTTGGGGGTGTATTGCCAATGCTGACATCTCCTGAGAATCTCCTCTATATTGATGGAGAGTTTCAGTTAGCAGTCAAAGATGGTGCCCAGGTATTTGTACTCCTCAACAAGCTCCGTGGATTGTGATGATGTTGCTGCTGCCAGTTCCCTCTGCCTATTTGAAAAGGTCACCACCTTCTCTTTGGCTTTACTGACGTTCAGTTCCAAACAAGAGCTGTCACACATCTCCCAATTGCAGAGACAGAGATCTGTGTCGTCGAGCATACTTAACCAGGTGACAGTTGGTCTGTGTGGATCTGCAGTCATCGATGCAGAGGATGAAGAGTAGTGGTGAGAGCACCAGTCCAGTATCCACAGGACGAGTTGGTCGTCTAGATGGAAGCGGGAGGAGAGAGTGTCAGCCAGGATGTGAGGCTGCAAGCTGATGCCTGCAGAGGAGAAGTCTGCAAAGAGGAGGTACATCCCATAATCTTTTGGAAATACATTCACGATTAGTTAATGAAGGCACTATTCATCTGGATTCCTGCACATATGCGCATTATGGGTAATGGGAGAGTGGACAAATTTGTCAAGAAAGCTGTTAACCTCCTGACATTCTGGTAAAATTCGCCTTAAAAAGCCTGTCTAAGGAATACCCAAAGTAAAATGAAAGCTGTTTTTGAACCATTCGGAGTACATGGATGGTTTTGGTCTCTTTTGAAAGGTAACACACATTTTTTTCCCCCCCTAACAGTCAGAATCACTTTACGTGCTACTGGAATTTACTAATAGAAGTGGAACACACTGAAGTAGAAGGTTTCTACCTAGCTATACGAAGAAGTTGTGTAAATAACAAAGTTGACCCTTAACAGTCCGACGGCCCGCTTTTAACAGGTTAAACAAGAAAACATAGACATCGCTATTAAACTCTCAAAATCCAAGGGATAGGGTATTTCATGGAAAAAAATCAATAATGAGTGTCAGCAGCACAGGGATCAGGAGACAAAATGGAGACATCTGCTTTCCATACAAAACAGAGTGGGTATTGAGAGGGAGGAAATAGGAAAGAGGATGTGGTTATAACTAGTCTCAGAATAGGACTCAGGAAACTGAATGGGACATTATGCATCATAGGGAAACATTCAACAGGTCCCAGAAAACATAGAGCATGTACTAGTCTATTGCAGGAAATATACACTACACAGGAATGTGGTGACAGAGGAAAAGGCAAGAAACATCTGGGAAACTTTCTTAGGAGAACAAGACTGATAACAGTAATCTGAACCGGGCACTGTAGGAGTTGACCAACACCAGAAGATGGCAGTGATGCAACAACAAGGATGCAAGCTGCCGTTAAACACTAAAGAAGAAGACAAAGACATAAGCCCATAAGGCCATAAGACTTTTGAACTCCTCTGAACTGCAATAACTCCACCAAACCAGCACCCTGGCATATTTGCATATTTGCACCAGCACCGTAATAAGCATATTTGAATATTTGCACTACTGCACAAATTGAACTTTTGTTGTTGTATTTTTTTCTTCATCTGTAAAGATATATATTTAGATATATATTTTATTTTCTATTTAAAATTTTTGATATTCTATTTTATTCTATTTTATTCTATTTTATTCTATTTTATTCTATTTTATTCTATTTTATTTTAAATCTTGAATCTGGGGCCTGTACTACGAAGCAAGTTCAACATACCAAGGATATCTTTCCGATATCCGGGTGAACTTAACCTAACAATCTCAGTCAGGTTAAGCGGTCACACAGAGCTGGTTATCAACTTTTCATGTCACCCAGGTTTGCCTCATCAAGATCTGACCACATGCACATAAAAGGGGCGGGGTTCACTGCATATGACCAATCACAGACATGGACGAGTGAACTGACAGCAGAGGAGAGAACTATTATATTAGAAAAATAGGAGAAAAGGAGAACAAACACATTATCCAGACTAAAAGAAACACATTCACAGCTGCTAAATGCATGAAGGACAGCTGGTGTCTGATTGTGTGATGTGTACGAAAAATATATATTACGTGACTACGACATAATAACATGTGGGAATGAGATAAGCTACTGGGGCCAGTAGATATGAATCTTATAATCGTATATTGGTGAGAGGATGCGTCTGGTGCTTCTGGAAACAGGGAGGTTGAGATGTACTTGGCATGAGCAGCAGTATGTTGCCGTAATGTGAATACATTTTGTAGAGGGCTTGGAGAAGGACATTTTGTATTTAAGTGTGAAAAAGTGAAAACAATTTCCTGATCTGTTATTCATCTTGTAGCTTCTCTTGTCTGTGATGAATCTTGGAAGAATTCAACTTTATTGATTTGATTTATGTGTTTATTCATCCAAAAATGCAGTCAGCGATCCACTGAAATGATTATGGAAGTATGCAGTAATGAAAATTCCTTCAGAATACGTAAATTTTCACCACTTTCTAACTTTCTGCAAATTTTGGTAAGAAGTTGAGCATGTCAAAGCCCTCAAAAAGCCAATTCATTTGCCTGAATAATAATAATAATAATAATAATCCTTACAATTTCAATAGGGTCTCACCAGACACCTTTGATTTCTGTGCTCGGGCCCTAACTTTATGTGTAGCTCACACACTGTTCAAGAAAGAGCACAAATAACTTTTTCTTTTATATTATGTTTTATTTTACGTTCTTGTGTGTTTAGATTTTTTAAAAGATCACGTCCATGGTTAGGGGAAGCTCAAACAGACCATAGATGTGACTCCCTCAGTGACAGACTCATGCATTCACGGAACTGACTCCGCGCTGTGCCGTGGCTCAGCCAAAAAACACACAAATCAGATTAACATTATAATATTATTTATTACACAACAGAAACACCATCACGCACATATCTGGCTGAGGCCTGGATCACTTCCGCAGACGTTGAGATGATGATGGAATGAGCTCATTTCAATAGAGAACCGATGTAAACATCAATCATTAAACAACATGAAAAAGCACTTTAGACGAGTAATTCTTCAGACATGGAAAATCCTTCCAGCAGTTATTTAATAGGGTATTACATTTCAAATATTTTATATTTTCAATTGTAGATTAAATTGCAGAGGGATTTATGATGGGATGTATTTAAAACAAAGTATCTTCCACAGTGTTTCCACATAGGAGGGTTAATTCATGTCGTAGAATGGATAAATTCCTATGATTAAAAATATATTGTTTCATCAAAAGCAACTCTTCAAAAACATCTGAGATCAGAGAAAGACACTGACGCAGTGACACGTGTGCTTTTCATAAGCTTCAAAGTCGAGTCCCCACTTTCATACAGACATTCATTAAAATGTAATAAGGCACTATCAGGGGCAGCTGTCACTCTGACAGGCCCCTCTCCTCTGCATTAAGTGCATCAATGTCAGAACTCAGAACGGTCATATCTGTCAATGTGATCTGGCTTCAACATGAAAATATGTTTTGAATCTCATAATCATCACTATTTCTGCTAGAGGTAGACGCATTTTTTTATTTACCTTCCCCCAAAATAACAGGAGAAACAGCATTTAAGTCTTCAAACTTCATTATCTGGTTTCACCTTGTAGTCCAGGCAAAGTAACCCATTTTGGAGCCAAAAATAGAAGTAATTGTAAAAGAATTTTTTTCAGCATAGATAATTTCTATGAGGTGTCCAGAACAACATACTAAAAGTCCTAAGAAATCCTAGTTGAGGAAATATGTTTAATTCTCATCAATGTGCCAATAAGGCCAGGCAACAATTCACCCCAAAAAGACTATTTTTTTCCTTTACTCCAATCAAAATAAAACTTTACACAATGAAAGTAACCATGAAACGTAACATTTTTTGTATTACAAGTTTCTTTTGAAATGAATTTGACAAGCACATGAGCTCCACACTTATTGAATATGTCCTAATTTGCATAGGCAAACACCATTCATATGTATGACAAATACATACATAAATTCATTTTCAAAGAAACTTGTAATACAAAAAATGTTACGTTTCATGGTTACTTTCATTGTGTAAAGTTTTATTTTGATAGGAGTAAACGAAAAAAATAGTCTTTTTGGGGTGTATTGTTGCCTTATTGGCACATTGATGAGAATTAAACATATTTCCTCAACTAGGATTTCTTAGGACTTTTAGTATGTTGTTCTGGACACCTCATAGATATGATCTATGCTGAAAAAAATTCTTTTACAATTAGTCGGTCGGAAAACGCTACTTTGCCTGGACTATTGAGCAATAAATGTGAATATTGGTCAGGTACCTTCCAGCTCCAGCAGGTGGCGACACAATACAAAGATGCGCCAGGAGAGAGAGCGGGTGCAGGAGGGAGAGACGAGTCTGTCGTTCCCAATAACGCACCTCTTCATCCTGGCTCTGTGGATACGCACCTGCAGCCTCCTCCTCCTCCTCCTCCTCCTCCTCCTCCTCCTCCTCCTCCTCCTCCTCCTCCTCCTGTCCTCCTGTCCTCCACCCGGCGTTAGTGCGCAAACCGGCCGGCATGCATTTGGAGAGAAACGTCCTCACCACGCCGGCGCTGGACTGAGCTGGAGAAACACAGCCGCCTGCAAACTGATGCTCCATCTGCGGGGATCCAGCAGCAGGGACCGGGAGGATATCGGAGCTGCATCATGGGCGTTGGAGAGAGGCAGAGCCCAAATGAAAGCGGTGTAATTCCACAGACATAGGAAGGGCGGGTTGAGGGGTGGAGGGAGAACCCGAGTGGCCGTTGGATCAGAGTTGTCCCCGTGCGTAATTTGGGGGGTTTTGGGTGTTGGGGGGGGGGTTTGTTCACTGAATTTCCAAAAAGACAGTGCACTTTTTTTCCTCCTCCTGTCAATCTCCACTGGAGTTTTTGAAAGGATGGAGAAAGGCGCACAGCAGCAGCAGCAGCAGCAGCAGCTGTCCAGGGGCGCAGAGAGCGCGGCTGAGGACGTCTCCAAAATCCCCGATGAGGATCTGCTGAAGTGGAGCAAAGACGAGCTGGTGCGGCGGCTGCGGAGGGCAGAGGCGGAGAAGAGGGGCGTCATCGTGGAGCACGGCAATCTGATGCGGGAGGTGAACCGGAGGCTCCAGCAGCATCTGAACGAGATACGGAGTTTGAAGGTGAGATGGGTGGGGTGGGAGGGGGGGACCCCCGGGGAGCCAGGTTGTACCAGGTTCATATACTGAGGCTATAGAGTGAGTGTCATGATGACGTATAGATCTGTACCTGAGACACGAAGCACGATGTCATGCTGCCACATTCACAGTATCAGGTCTATATCTATATTTATATTATATCATGGTCACTTATAATGGTTACATTGCAACATTTATGTTTCCATTATGCTATCTTGTAGTATTATTTATATTGTGGTCACTTACTTTTTAATTATTTTCTGTATCATGGTCACTACTGTTGCAATATTACTTATAATATTTTTGTTTTCATTACAATAACACTTACATCATTCCACTTTCTCCCCAGTACCTGCTTTTGCACAGTGTCTGTTTTTGCAGGTTGTTTGTTTCTGTCCTCTCATTATGTGTAGTTTAGTAGTGTACATATTGTGATCTTTTTTTATTGTTGCTTCGGCACTGTTACTTAAATTCTGTTTTTTCTTATTTGATGTAACAAGTGAATTTCCCCGTTGTGTGGATACAATAAAGAAATCTAATCTAATCTAAGTGGTCAGGAATGACAAATCATCAAAGCCGCATGGATACACCAAAAATACTTAATAATGAACTTTTAGCAGTATTATTTACTAACTGTACATTATACTCTTAACACAACTCCTGAACACCAACTTATTTATTTATTTTACATTATCCTATCAGCCAATCCTGTGGCATCAGAATGTGATCACAGTGACGCTGACGTGATTGTTAGTTTGAGTCTCAAGCTTCTGACCTCCTGAGATTTTCAGTCTCACAGTTTTTCCTCTAAATTGTGAGCAAAACAACAAACATCCAGTGAGCAGCAGTTGTGTGTAAATGAGACATGTCAGAGGACAATGGTCAGACTGACAGAAAGACTACAGTAACTCAGATAGTCACTATTTATAACTGTGGGGAACAGAGAAGCATGAGAATGAACAACAACCTTGAGGTGGATGATCTACAGCATCAGAGACCACATCAGGTTCCTCTCCTGTCAGCCAGGAACAGAAAAGTGAGGCTGCAGTGACACAGACTCACCAACACTGGACAGATGAAGAGTATGTAGCCTGGTCTGATGACTGTGGATTTCTGCTGAGGCTGCAGATGTATAGAGTCACAATCTGGAGTCACCATCATGAATCCATGGAGTCCACCTGAATTGGGTCAACAGTCCAGACTGCTGCTGCTGGGGTGATGATGTGGATAATGGTGTCTTGACAAACTTTGGGACCTTCATATTAATCAATGATGGTTTAAATACCACAGTCTGAGTATTGTTGCTGCTCTTGTTCATCAATTATTTTTAATAAATAGTTTATTAGAAAACATTGCAAAATGTGAGGATCTGATTTAATTTTTTAGTTGTACAGAACTGTAAACATATTTATTAGTTTGTTACATAAAAAAAAGACTTTATAAATGTCACCTTCCCCTCTTGACAAATTGTGATGGAGGTTTTTTTTTAACCAATTAACTGAGAAGTTACTGTTAGTAATCCATTTTCATAGATAAATATGATTATTTCTTATTTATGAATTAAAAGTTACTTTAGCTTGATATTTGGAATCATTACTTATTTATACAAATATTTGAATCTTTCTCAATTGACTAATTATTTTATCTCTACAAGACACACAAACATACACTCATGCAAATGACGGCATTTTTGATCTAATTCAAGAAATAGGCATGTGCTGTAATCTGTCACTCTGCTGTGTGTGTGTGTGTGTGTGTGTGTGTGTGTGTCCTGTCTAAACCAGGACGTGAACCAGAAACTGCAGGAGGACAACCAGGAGCTGCGGGACCTGTGCTGCTTCCTGGATGACGACCGGCAGAAGGGGAAGCGGGTGCTGCGTGAGTGGCAGCGACTGGGCCGCTACAGCGCCGGACTGATGAAGAAGGAGGTGGCTATTTACCTGCAGAAGCTGAAGGAGCTGGAGCAGCGGCAGGTGGAGATCATTCGGGAGAACCAGGAGTTCAAAGAGGTGTGCCTCATGCTGGAGGAGGAGAGGGCTGCGGCTGTGGCTGAGGCGGGAGGTGGTGGTGGTGCAGGTGGGCATGTTGGCGCCGGCTGCAGGAGTTCTATCGACAGTCAGAGCAGCTTGTCTCAGCTGGGTGGAGGTGTCCCAGCGGCTGGCCTCTTGCGAGACGTTGGTGACGGGAGCAGCACCTCGAGTGCGGGAAGCACAAATAGCCCAGACAACCCCCAGCACAAATCCCCTACTCCGGGCTCTGCTGCCAGCCCCGGGTCTGGGCCGAGATTTGTTTCCTCAGAGCAACCAAACAAACCAGGAGGTGTGTGTGAATCAACAGGCAGGAGGAACAGCTCCACCTCGGAGTACCACACCTTCCCCCAGTCCTGCCGACCACGTGGAGGGTCCCTCACTAACCTGGACCCTAACATGCTTTGGGGACATAGCCCGGAGAAACACAGCAAGTCTCCCACAAGGGTGCCTGTCGACTCCCACCTCAAAACCTACAGCTCTGACCTATATGCCCAGAAACAACTGCTACTGTCAGGGCAGGCATCAGCCGTCTGTGGGAAAGGTTCAGCCAAGTCCAGCCCAGAGCTGAGTCAGAGACATCGGCAGGTTAACATAGGGGGGGGGGCAAGCCGTGGGAGTCCTGAGGCCAAGCAGCCACCGATGGGGACGCCTGAGCACCTGCGGAAAGGGCGGGTGGTTGTGGGGAGTCCGGAGTCTACACGGCAACACTACCACTGTCAGCACAGCCCCGGGGTGGAGCACAGCAAGGGGAGGTACAACAGTGGCTCCCCCAGAAGAGAGGGTGGTCAGAGGAGGGCAGTGGGGGAGGAGATGGCCCCTCACCACCAGAGTCTGTACAACGGTAGGCACAGGGTAACTTTTATCTTGTATTTCAACTCATATTTTATTTATTATCACTGATTAAATTGACATAAAGTGACATATTGGTTTGACATGTTGAATGTTCAGCTCGTACTGTTCATAATAGAGGCTATTTAGCATAATTAGCACTGTTAGCGTAGCTGTACCGCTCTGTGTGTACCCCATAAAAATAAGGTGAAGCCATGTTTTTTTAACAGCAGTTTTGTGAGCAGGTGACAGGTGTGGTGTCAGTGTTTGTTCTTAAAAACATCACAGTACAGAAAAGGGGAAAAGATTGGCCTGTCTACCTGGATGTCAAGTCTAAAATTCAAATGTAACATTTGTACTTTGAACCACATTTCAGGAATCAATTAAAAAGTCATGGGTATGTAATTTAAAAAAGCCACTAACAGGTTTTAGCTAACAGAGCTACAACTTTTAAGTCAAATGCCTTTAAATGTGTAGTTCTGCTGTGTCTGATTTGACTCTATACTGTATGTAGGTGTACTGTATGCACCGTGATAAAAACACTGGATTTCCAAAATCAGCAAAGATTTAGTCTGGCGAAAGAGGAGGGAGGGAAAGACATTCGTGTTTTAATGAAAGACACAGCAACCTCAATGTTTAATAATGTTTAAGGTATATAAATATTTTAGATTGTATTTCAAATGTCAGACTAAATATTCTTTAGAATTCAGTTAATTGCTCTTTGAAAGGCTGTACTTGTAAGATTATGGTCTAATATTATCATTATAACAGTGGTTGAAATAATATTATTTATAGCAATAATTTCTTGGACAAAATGTCGTCCAACAATTGTTTTTATTCTGACTAACCTAATACCTTTTAATAATGCACCAAGTTAGAGGTGTTCTTTCGTTCAGTTAACAGCTTTAGCTCTCTGAGAATTTCTGTAATATCCAGGGAAAATTGGTATTGCACAATGAAATATCCGTATTAACTGAATGGAATCTGAAATCTAATCGATTTGGGAAATCAGTGGCGATACCCAGGTCTAGTTAAGAAATAACCAATATTTATGGAAACCTTTCAAGAAAAGTTTTAATAGGTGTATTATTGAGGTGCCAAAAGGCGCAGTGAAAAGTTCTTTATGAAAAAGTTAGGCGCACCAGTGCAACCAATGTAGAAGGTTAGTGTGGAGGAGCCCTGTGTTCTGGTTGAGAAACCAGAGGTACCTATGGCCTGTAAATAATTTGCTATAAAGACATTGAGCTGTTGTTTCTATTAGCTTATCTACTACCTCAGTTGTTTACTCTACTTTGCATCTAATCCTGTCCTCCAAACTACTCAAAATGGCTTCTTCCCTCAGCGTGCAGCTGTTTGCTAACATCACATTACAAATGTCCACACAGCCTCAAACTATGGGTTCACATACTGTCTCTTTGGCTCAGACGCAAGACTTATTGGAAAGACAAGGTCAAATTCACCCACACAAAGTGTCAAGCGCTCCCACATGGAAGCCAGACACACACACAAACAACAAACACACAGCTCATGTGAATTTACTGGCAGTGGCAATAGTGTTGAGAGTGTGAGGGAGATGTACATTCAACTGTGTTTGTCAGTAGGGGAGTGTGGGTGATGCAACTGTCCAGGGTGTATGGGTTACAGAGGTACACTGGAGGTGTTCAGGGGCACCACACACACACACCTTTGGGAGATGGAATACAGAGACAATATTGATGGATAAAGAGATTTTATTGTGTGAGTGCTCGTGTGTGCTTGTGTGTGTGTGTGTGTTTGTGAGAGAGAGCGAGAAAGAGACGTCTCAAAGCTGCCCACTCATTATAATTAGCTCACATTTGATAGCTGCTCAACTCCTCTTAAATGTTCAGTCATTTATTCCACGTGCGAGGCATTCAAGGCTGCTTTCTGACGGCAGCGTACACGTGTTGTGCTTCGAAATGGCGCAGTACAGGGGACAATACATATGCTGCTTGGCTTTTGAACATCAATTAATTTAACTAACATTAAATACAACGAAGCGATTCCCTCTTGGAGTTTCTTCTACAGTTGTTTCTCTCTGTGCATGTGTTACGAAGCATTTTCTTTGAGTGTTGTTGAATCCCTGTGTCCAGGGACACTAAAAAAAGGCCTCAACACAATTTACATAACTTGGTGTACAAGTTGTTAGTTACATAGGCACCCTAATATACCAAAACAGTAGTGGAAGATGATAGAAAGCACTGAGATTCTGCTTCCAAGTTGCATTTCCGATCGGTGCTGAAAAAGGATATGAGCTAATGAGTTGGGCCCCTTTTTGTGGCACAGAGGACATGTTTGATCACTACACTCTGTACACTGGCTGTCAAGCTTTTCTCCGTGCAGCCCGCCTGAGGCCTGTCTTGGTCTAATAAAGAATAATCACATACGCACAGGAGCTGCCAACAACAATTGTCCAGCACAAATGTACCGTGTGTAGTGCATACCTGTATATAGCAGCCTGGTTTAGCCTGTTCATGGCAGAGAAGTCCCTTTCCGAACACTAGTCAATGCAATGGCATGGGGAGACGAGCCAGATTTGGATAGACAGATGCCAGCTCCGTTATCACCTCCAACTGTGACTTGTACTCGTAGGATAAAGTACAAATATTAATAAGATTTTTCATAAAGGCGAGATCTTTCAACCAACAACTCATACTGAAGAAACATGTATTTGCCGATGCTACGCACCATGAAAGTACCTTGGGCAATACACACCTTCACACTGACCCTTTTCTTGAGCATGGTGGCTTATTTTCTGGCAAGCAGTTTTACATTTTCAACACATTTATTGAGTACATCAAATGCAGATATAATCTTCATCCCCGGGAATCTCCTCTGCAGGCGCTTAGATGCTGAGTAAACTACGGCCCCAAGGGGTGTGTGTGATCAAAATTCAGTCAAAAGCACACTTTGGGTTCACACACCCAAGTCAACAAAATAAATCAATATTGATTTAAAATGTAATTTTGTTTTTAATGTCAAATAGTCGTATTCATTTGTCTAAAATGACCACATACAGGAGTGTGGATGATAGACACATTCTACGGTGCCACAGTCCTGCATTTTGTGTATTTAGCATCTACTCGGACCCCCTCCGTGCAGCTTGGTGCAGTTCATAAAGAGCTTCATTCATTCAATAAAAGGTTGTCCCTGGAAATATATGTTATGATATATATATATATAGCATATACATATATGTTTTATTATTCCAACCACACCTTATACTGATAACAGGATGTACTGACACAGAGTTAGCCATTAGAGTGCGACTGTCTGATCCCACCCTAAGCTGTCCTTACTTTGTCATGCAGTTTTTGTTACCATGGTCACAGTTGGCCAGTTTTTCCCAGATTAAACATGCGGGCATCATCAAAAGTAAACATCGGTTTCATCCAGAGTTTATGTTAAATTCAAGTTTGTTGCCTTTGGTTTGTAGCCAACGTAACCCATCTGACCCAATCCCAAATGCGTTTGTGTGTATGGATTGTAAAGTTGGTGTGTGTACAGTGCTTTCTTTTGTGCACTAAGGGTCAGAAATGGGTTGACTGCAACAGATGGCCTTCATGCATGTGTGTGTGTGTGTGTGTGTGTGTGTGTGCGTGTGTGTGTGTGTGTCAGTGGCCAAGGTGTAAGTGAAATCACAGCAGTTTTTGTGGAGCTCAGATGGCCGGAGCTCACATTATCGTGCATAGGCAGAAAGAATCTAAATGGCAAGCACAAAGTACACACACACACACACACACACACACACACACACACACACACACACACACACACACAGATAGAGACAGTCATCTAGTTTCTGTCAAGGGAGCACATTATGCATTTCATTGCTGCTGCTATTAATAAACATAAGCCAAATTCGTCTGAATACCTGCAGCTTTGGGACTGTCACTTAAATAAACTAAACACATTTGACCATTTAAACTACTCAAGCCGATCTGACACTTAAAATGTCACGTAGCATGATACCATCACCAGTTTCCACATCATGATAGAGACATTAGCGCTATTAACACAAACATTTGGACACGATGGTTTTACTGCACTAGACAGGGAGAAGGCTGTGTTTCTTGAATGCAAATTCACTAAGAGGGATTTATAGTTGTGCTTTCCAGAGGTGGGACAAAGTCCTTGTTTTGCAAATCACAAATAGGCTGTGACTATGAAGTTCCAACTCAAGTCCAAGTCATGTCAATAGGAGCCATTCATTTTCATTTTTAAAACACAATTACAAGTACAGATGATCATAAGTTACATCAGGTTACTATATTAGGCTGGGCTTCATTTGCAATTCATGAAATCTGAATCAAGTTTTGAATTTCTTATTAAATCCATTTGTCAGTGTGGGAAGTCAGAGTGGGTTATGAGACGAGGAGAGACAATGACGCCTTTTACAGTGAACATGCCGTCTTCAAACCCACACATATCAATGGATAAAATGTAGATGAAAAGAAAAAGTTAGCCGAACATGTTTCCATGTTTGTGAGAATCAAATGTGGAGATTTTACCTTGAAATGATCCAGTGCTGCCATCAGCCATAATGATTCCATTATCATATGAATGGCTGTATTTGCAAATGGGTGGGCCATCAACAGCTGCTTTTTGACTCTGAAACTTAAATGTGCATGTCATGCCCCTCATAGTTTTTCAAATTAAATTCACTTTCTCACTTTCTAATTACTTGTATTGAAATTAATTTAGGTGGATGTTTGTCTATTTATGTGTCCACGAAAAAAACTTAAGGGAAATTCCAGTTTTATCCCATCAGAAACTATAGGTTCAGTTGTAGCAAGAGACTCTGGATCCAGACAGCAAAGCAAAAAACATTGAGAGACACCAGTCTAGTGTGTCGAGGTGACATAACTGTGCAGCTGTCCTCTGTGACTCAACCTGTCTAGGTCCTGCAAGAAATGTGGTTTCTTTGAAACAGTGTCACTGAGGAAGATGTCTGTGCTGCTCCTGACTTCAGTCGTATTCAGCGCCGACAGATCTCAAGGAAGTTGCAGGGCTGTGCCCGAATGAAAATTTGTATCAGACAGCTCAGCCCTGAAATGACCTAAAATATACAGAAACACCTTTCATCAGGAAGCAAACATCGCACCATATCTTTGACCAATCAATATCAAGTCTGGGCCTGTTACCCACATTCACTCCCACTGCACTGATGAGAGTGATACAGGCCGTAGAGCTGTGATTCCTCAAATAATAGACAATAAAATGTAATAAGGTATTGCAAATATAAGTAGACCATTAAACTGAGCTAAATGGAATTGCACTGTTACACTAAAGAGGTGCTTCACGGACAATTGACCACCAGAAAACACTTTACTCTTACATATCAATCTGCCTCAAAATGATTTCATCAAAAAACACATCACTTGATCAGACAGACACGAAGGTTGCAACAGTACAACGTCATCATGGAATACAGGAAAGGTAAAATAAACAATGCTCCTGATGCCCACTACATTTTAATGTTAGATGCTGGCTCTACTCGTATAAACTACTGTAAATGGGAATAGTCCTGTGATGGGAAGAACCACATAAACCATAAAACAAGTCATTAATAGCCAGCTGTAGGGAACAAAAGGGTATAGTTGGATTTTGTTATTCTTGACGATAAAGCACATCACTAAAAAGCTCAGTTCCACAGATTCTCTAGAGCTGTAACGAAAACATACTTATCAAAAGATTTATTGAATATTTGACTAGAACATTTTGTTGGTTGTGGTTGACTGAATGCATATAATCAAATTAGTATAATAAGATGCTCGAGCATCCGTGACTCAGGCATTAAAATATGTTAAAAGATCCTTTATATTACGTTCTGCTTCTGAGCAGACTCTTTTTAATCGAGTGACGGTACCATTGATCCTGGAGCAGTGATTAACAGAGGATTTGCAAATTGATCTCAGGGGGTCAAATATATCTAGTGTTACCCAACATAGATTGTTACAACTGTTGACCAGGAAATCAATAGCAGCTGATTCATCATTTAAAGTACAGCCGTGTTGGATGTGCTAAGGATTAAAGCCGGTGGTTAGCACTTGTGATCTGAGCCACACACACCTTATTTATACTCAGAGCCAAGCGTACAAATAATGGTCAAAATGTGCTCATGTTTTGTGTAAGGGGTGAAAAGATGTCAGACCAAGTTTTTGCACCATCTCTTTTGTCTACATCTGTGGTATCTGTAGACATTCTCCTTATGTACGTGATACATCCCGATTTCAAAACTGGCTGGGTTTTGAAAACTCCAGACCCCAACTTAACCTCTAAAGGTAAAGAATTGAAGTACAGAAAAGTGAAGAGATTGCTAGTTTTTTTATGAGACTGCCCTAAGCCACTAAGAACTGAGGAAGGCTGCTGATTCCTGGAGCAGGTTTATGTGGAAGTTGGTCTACCCTCTGTCTGTCGTCCTTTTCCTGGGCTGGATCTACCGAGAGTATTCCTTTGTGGTGTTAACATGCATGGTATTTATATGGCTTTATTTTGCGTATCGATTGGAAACTGTGATTGTCTGTTGTCTTCATGTTATGTGACGTTACGAATGCAATAAGTGCTAAGCAGACCGACCACCCAGCGATACAGCAAAACATACATGTGAGTGCTCAATTGCAAGCGTCCATAAACAGTGGGAACAGTATTGTTGATGGTTCCCTAGTAAAAGTTGCAGCAATTTTACCTTAATTTGTGATTTTCCATTTTTGGAGTCAAACTTTTCTTTTGCCAACCCTCCTCTCATGATATTACCTTGTGTCAAACAGGAGTGTTAGCAGTGAGCCAGCAATATGTTGGGTTGAAAGGGGATGGTCAAGATTAGTCATAAAATCAACCCTTATCCTAAACCTGGTCATAATTCACCAGGAATAGGAGATTGTGCTTCTCGTGCAGCAATTCCTGATGGCAGACACAAAGCAGAGACTAAAGATGAGAGGCTATTTTTGAATGTTGCAGTTTGTGGCTTTAGCGAAAGCAATGAAGTCTCATTCATGGACTGGATCCTCTGATGTCTGGATTGTTACCCTGAATACATCATCAAAGCATCTCATAAAGGCTCCTCAAAAGGGAAGGGAGTCTTTTTTGTCTCAGTTTAGAGGACACAATCACTGCACTGTAAATGATTTAACGGAGCATTCAGCTAATCCCCATCAACTCAAACGGTTGCAAACAGAATTCGACCTGGTAGGGCTGATAAATCTCCATTGTAAGATGTGGACACCATGCTTAAACATCTTTGCTTTTAATTTTCAGTCTGGACATTTTGATCTTCCCAGTATCTTCCCAGTGCACTTTAGATCGTGTGTCTGTCATGTGTTGAAGTTAAATTTACATGTCTACCATGTGGGCGTTCCTCCTGGCATCCCAGAGTCGTCTGTTTGGATTAAGGTCCAACAAGGCAGAACTGAGGGACTTCACTGGCTCTTATCCCGGTCTGGATTCCCCGGGGGAGTGGTTGGAAGGGACAGTCGTGACCCTGAACGCCCGCTAAGTCCCTGCAGTCTGTTCCCCTAGTTAGTGACAACTGTCATATTTGTGTGAGAGTTTGATAGAAAACTGGAATTCTGATTTGTTGTGTATCACTATGTTGCTGTAAGTGTGGACATCCTTATTACTACAACAACAGAGACCGGATATGTCGATCCAACTCCACAACTGAGACACGTGGATTGATTCGATTTAAGGCAGATGAAGGTGTGTGTGTTTGAAAAAATATGTCAAAACAGCTTCGTGGCAAGCTGAAGGTTGCTGTGTCTTTCAATAAAACACGAATGTCTTTCCCTCCCTCTTTCGCCAGACTAAATCTTTGCTGATTTTGGAAATCCAGTGTTTTTATCACGGTGCATACGCTACACATACATACAGTATAGAGTAAAATCAGACACAGCAGAACTACACATTTAAAGGCATTTGACTTAAAAGTTGTAGCTCTGTCAGCTAAAACCTGTTAGTGGCTTTTTTAAATTACATACCCATGACTTTTTAATTGATTCCTGAAATGTGGTTCATAGGTATGATTAAATCGGGGCTGAAATATTGTAGGGTCATTTCACATTGCTGCTTTGAACAATCTCCACAGTCTCAGAGCATGTAAGTCATGTTGTTTTTGAACTGCCCAGCGGAAGAAGGAACATGTGAACACACCATATGACGTACATTTTCTTTTTTTTCTCTGACTCCCTTCTCATCGTCCACAATGCTAATCCAAATTCACAGATTCGAAGTGGCTTCATGTGGGATGATCTACAGCACATGCAACTGATCTTTGATTTTCATGGATCTCTAAACCACTTGCTGCGCCTGTTAAAATAGAAAAGTTTTGTCAAATTTAGATTTTATCGGTCTTAGGTCCATTTCGGAATAGATATTTGCCTCGGCCTTACTGAGTCACGTGTCCATTATTATTCCTTTTTTCTTTTGTTTATCTGTCACCTTCTTAATTTCCTTTCACAGCTCTTGTGTGCTGGAACCCACCATAACTGATATGACATCCTAATGTGTTTGAGTCTGTCTAGTGTGAGCAAAGCATGTAGTTGCTTTGGAGGAGACTACCTGGTATCGTTCTTTGTGCATTATGTATTTCATTGTAAGTAGTGTTATTTGTCTTTGTGAACACCCTGCAGAGGCAGTTAGCTTTTTGCTATGTAATGAATTTACTACGTGGGTGTATTCTCCAGGCTGCGCAAGTAATGATGCTGCAGTTTCCTGCTTGAGATTTGCTATTCATGTGTGTGTTTGTATGAATGAAATACAGTAGAAAAGGAAAGCAGCTTGTCATACGCAGGTTGTGACCAAGAAGAATTAATAAGAGCAAGAGGGAGAGGGGTTGATGTACAGTATCCTCTGTGGAGTCCAGTCTGCAATACCGTGCACTTTCTCAAACCGCTGCATAAAATATACCATTATGCATGTGTCAGCTACTTTGTGTAAAGGTTTAAGTTGCACTCTGGTTTGGTCTGAACCAATTCAACCTGCTGGTGTTTCATATAGTCTCTCTTAAAGCAAAGGTTTGTGTGTATGCATGTGTGTTTGTCTGTGTGTGAGTGTGTGTGTTTATCAGAGTCTGTTTGTGGCTTCTTCATGGTAAGATGTGGTTATTGCTGTATGATTCGAACTAGAACATTTGGAATCAAATAATCGGTTTGTTCCAAGGATGACAAAGAGAGTGAAGGCTCTTCACTGCTTAGAACTAATGTGTTTTAAATGGAATAGTTGGACTGAAGCACTGAAAGTAACAAAATATTCAATTTTCTCAGCTCCAAATCATGGGATAGATTTCCAGTGTCCAGCTTTTATTCTCTAATAGTCGAACCCCCAAACCCAACACTAAACACACACTTCCGTGAAGTAAGATGTAAAAGCTTAAACATGGTAACTTGATCATACTATTACCGTTGGCAAAGCATTTTACTCATTCAGCAGACACTCCTATCTTGCGACTTGCAACTGTGGGAGAGCACTAAAGCGCCAATACAGCAGGAGAGCTTGAAGTTGTCAGGATTCAGACTGACAAGGGACTGAATGTGCAGATACACCAAACAAGGAAGTAAAGTGCAATATAGATGTATTTCCAACAAACTGTATATACATATTTATGTATGTGATAACTTTTTGACATCAACCCAAAAGTACTGAACTATTGTGTAAGGGTCAATAGTGCAGGGGGTATCCAGTGACCTGAGGAACAAGGGGAGGAGTCCAGAGAGTTTGTACAGAGGTAACCCAGGAGACAGTCACTGCGGTTACATGTGTCCGATTGAAACCCGATTTCTGGCCTTGTCGAGTTTCAATCGAAGATCCATTTCATGTAACTCCACAAATCTAGATTTCTTGTGTCCGACTGAAGTCGGATAACCACCCCCAGATAAGCGATCGGATTTTGGCTGTATATCGGACAACGCGCGCATGTAACTCTGGAAGCTAGACAACAACTGGAGATGACGTCTTTGCGCATGCTTGAGATCCTGCCTCCCCCCTCCCTCCCGCGCTGTATCACCACTAGCTGTAATGAAAACAGCGCCACCTATCGTAGCGGGGTATGAAATGCTTTCGGACAAGAGTCGGATTTCTCATTGCCATGTACCCTGAGATAGAGCAGTTAACCCCTCATGGATAGAGAAACCGGGTTTCAGCCGAAATCGGGTTTATGCCATCATGTAAACGTAGTGAGTGTGGCTGAGGGAGCTGTCTGAACTGGGTAGGTACAAAAATATCTATAAAAAGGCTGGCAAGCGAGGGAAAACAATATTCTGTCAAGTGGTGGTCAGACTAGAGTTTATATTCTGAGGCAGGTGACAGATGACGGAGATACAGGTGCATGGCCTGATAGCAGGGAGGAGCAGGAACTGAAGGTCGTGCCCATCCAGCAGCACACACTGTCAGAGGAGAATAGAATATGAACCTGACAACCATATATCCAACTGAAGAAAGTACTCAGTGCTAAATATGTTCAATAAGACACTGTGTGTGTAATCAGGTTTAGAAGTGCACTAAAATAAGTGCGAGCTTGGCATGTTAGGGTAATAGAGGTATTAGAAGAGAAAGTACTCTAGGATAAGGTGACTTTTCAAGAGGTTCTTGACGATAGAGGAGCACCCCAACACTGACAACATGTGGCAGGTTGTTCTTATATCTGGAAGCCAAAAACAAGAACGGTCTAGACCGTAACTACCTTGTGTGTAGGGATGCCAGTGCCAGACAATGTTCCCTGGAAAAATGGCCATTCGTGTTGATGGGTGCCGACCCAGAAGCTGCTGAAAGCGTTAGTGACTTGAAGTTGATTCTGGCAGCCATGGGCAGCCTCTGGAGGTTGATGAGCAGCAGAGCGACAAGTGCCCTTTTGGGCTGATTGAAGACCAGATGTGCCAGAATTTCACTGTGCATGAAGGGAGGCTCACAAGAAGGACAGTGCAGTAGTTGAGGCGAGAGATAAGCATGGCCTGCACCAAGAGCTGTGTGACATACTGAGTCAGGTAAGGCCTGAATTAGTGTCCATATGCAGCATTTTCTTTTCAAGATTTTCACTGTCATTAACAGTAATGTATGATGCACGTTCACACCTTGCCACCTCATTATTAAAGAAATATTTCAAGATTTTGGGGAACAACAGTTGATCCATCTGCCCAGTGCCTCTCTGTGGTGTCTCTGGCTACAGCGAAGGTTGCCAACAACAATGGCACTGAATCTGGCAAGCTTACTGTGATAGCAAGACTCCAGGAAGCTGCACACAGTCACTACAGCAGGCTGTTGTTAGCCAATAAATAATTACAGCACATATACTGTGCATCCCCCTAATAAAACAAGTAGTTAGTTATTATTTTATTTTAGAAATATGCAATAAACAAGGGAGGTAGATTACGTAAATCCGTGGGTTTTAAAGATGTTGGGAGATATTTTATTTATCCCTGCTTATTGTCTTTATGCTAAACTAAGCTCATCACATCCAGTCTACAATTAGAGCACTTAGCTACCTTTAAAACCACAAACTGTCATTTTCATATTTTGGGACTATAATAGCAAGATAGGTTACATGAGTAAATTGGTGTGTTTTAGAGTTGGTTTAGGTATACAGTGTTTCTTAACTGTGGAAAGAGCAAATCTCTGTCCTCTGGTTCCCACAGCTTTTTTCTAAGAGGATTGACTCCAGCTCAATGGACTAGTTGACACTCTGACATGGGAGTGGTATAAACCCTCTAATTTCACCCTCAGAAGCAGAGTGAATTAGTAAATTAGCAAAGTCTCTAACTAGCCCCTTATTTGAAATAAAAACCAACCATAAGCACAAGTGTCTATCCAAGGACTTCATTACCCAGAAATCACATAAGGTTACAGGTCATCCAGATTTAGTTAACTGATTATTATTTGCTTTTCTATTATGCATGTAAAATTTGGTTAGTCGTGTCCTGTGGATGGATTAGATTCCCAATACTAACAGTAACGGATAACTGAGTGAATTTAATGTACTTTGTCTTAATTAGCTGAAGTTGGATAATTTAACCTTTATAGTCCCACATTAAATGTTGCTGTGTGATAGAACGAGTGAATTGTTACATAAGTGCAAAATCTGTGAACCACCCCCCAACACACACACACACACATGCACACACATGGGTCCAGATAAACAAATGCAAGCACACATGCATATATGCATAATAACACTTGCACACATACACGTGACAATGGTGACGGTCAGGGAGGTCAGGGGAGGTCTCTGGCACAGTCCAGCTGAAGTTGACAGCTTGTGTGGACATGTGCATGTATAAAGGATGTGTGTGTGTGTGTGTGTGTGTGTGTGTGTGTGTGTGTGAGAGTGATCAGAGGTCCTGTGTTAAGGACAGGCCTGCTAACTAGGCCAACAGCTGCTTCGCTGGCAATTCATCTTCACTCAGCTTTGAAGCCCTTTTCCCCTATTATTACAACACAGGAACATTTTACATATTCATGGAACTCACTTTGTAAAACACTGACCATCACACACACGTCCACATGCCACATTGGCACGGACACACGCACAGACATTTATTTAAAATCCCTTTGTAGAGGTTTACTCGTAACAAAACACGTGTCCAGGTGTTGGCTAAAAGCCTGCTTGAAGTGTTACCAGTTCAAATAAATGTGTCATAGTCACCTTATGTGTGTGTGTGGGTGGTTATGGTTGTGTAACAGAAATTAGGATTAATTTAAATTCAGCAAAGCTGCCACTCTGTCCCTCAACCACATATTGTGTGTGTGCGCTCTTCGATGGCAGACAGAAGACCAGCTCTCGTCTGTTCAAAGGGATCATCTGTTTCTGTTCTCTAGATTCCATCTTTTTACAAAAACAAAAACAAAATCAAATGCAGAATCAAATTCTGGAAAACATTTACATACATGTATACACATATTCACAAAACACACAGACCATTCGTCTTTTCCTCTTTTCTGACACATCCCTTTCTTCCTTCGTCCATCACTGTCTCTGACACACACACCATGAGGTGCATTGAAGCGAGACAGAGCTCACAGCTGTGAACCAGCCCAGAGGCCTGTTCCCGCCTCTCTCTGACAGCCTGGACCTCTGAAACACAACCAGAGGCAAAAGCAGGTCAGCCAAGGAACGAGGGCAGTGAGGGTGCATGAGTGCATGAGAAACTAAAGCAGAGAGTGCAGTGGACTAGCACAGGTTGATCCAGCAAACTGTCAGAATTTACTCTATATTTAGAATATATGCAGAGTTGTTCATTTGCAACAAATGACCACAGTCAGTGGTGTGCTTCAGTACGTCTCCCCAGCTATTTGCAGCAGAGCATGTTCTCTGCAGTGTCCTGTTTTCGCTGGTGCACCCTGCCACTCTGTGTCTGGTCAGAAGTACCTGTGATATATGGCAGAAGGAGTGACACTTCATTCCTGTTATCTGGAGAATCTCTGGGCAAGACATGCACACTGGCACTACGACACTACAATAATAGCAGGCGAAAGGTAACTTTACAGCACAGAGCATAGTGTATACCCCTTCATGTTCATTTATACATGGCACCTAGAATCATCCATTCCCCAACATATGTCGTCCTCTAACCAGAAGGTCAGCGGTTCAATCCCATTCCACATGCCGAAGTGTCCCTGGGTGCTGCACATAAGATCCATTGTATGAATGTGTTTGTGAATGGGAGAGTGGCAAAAACTGAACTGTGTTTGAGTGGTCATCAAGACTAGAAAAGTACTGTATAAATACAGACACAATTTTTTTTTTTTTTTAAATAAAGCTACATACATTTACATTATATTGTAACATGATAATTTATATTGTATGATATTATTAAGCTTTTTTCACTGAAGTGCTGAAAAATTGTTTTGTTTCTCTGCAAGAGCCGAACAACCTCTGAAAGTTGCAATGCTCCAACATTTTCACTCATGCCAACCTGATGGGTACAATGCATATTGTGAAGAAATGCCCCATTGTGGGTATTCAGGTTTATCCCTGTAGGAGCTTGAGTACCACATGGAGCAGCTTTAACATCATTGTACAAATCAAAACGACTTTCCTCTTCATGTTTGTGTGATTTGTAGAAGGCAGAGCAGAACTGACAATTAACTAGAGATTGTTTTCTATCACTAAATCAGCATCCACCAGTTATTTAAATTCCACTGCCTTTGTGTAGTTATGTGTCTGGTAGTCAGTGAAAATAATTGGTGTGGCCGGCTCAGTTCCCACTCTACTGTCACAGCATCCAGCCGTAGGTGTGTTGCATCCAGTTTTCCTTGTCAACATACTGCAGCAGACCTTCCCTTTCTATTTGACAGGTCATTTTCACAATCACTGTAGTGTAGAGCCGCCTATCAATGTTTGTAAGTGACTGTGAAGCCTCTCGCTTACCTGAATAAACATGAATTTCTAAAAGAGGTTTAGCAGCCATGACAGATTTAGACAGACTGCCATCTTGTATCTATGTCACTAAAAGACAGGGAACAAGAAGATGATGGGTAAGAGGAAGTGTTGCCAGTGGCTAGAACAGCTCACCGCGAAGAAATACACTTGTCACTTTAAATGTGTTAGCTGCAACATTGCTTAGACTACTATTGCACCCACACATTTAACTTTGAGTGCTGCCATTAGTTCATTGGTTGTTTCTGTTGATTTCTTTGCAGCGCTGATATCTGCCGGCTGCTGCACCAACTCCTGTAGGAGTGTAAAACTTTGGGACAGGTGAGTCTCACACATGCCCACATACATATGAAAGTTGTAAGGTCACACGTTGAAGATGCCTTCTCCAGTCCCTTACTCTAACCTTAAAGGGGTTTAAAGGGATGTTTAATTCCATAAGACACTTTTGGAGTTGAAGGGGTAAACTTTAGTCGTACTAGTCAATGACCTCAATTGTATTGCAAAAAAGTTTACCCATGAAACTCCGAAAGGGTTTTGTGGACCCCTCAATCAGCATGGTGATGAGTAGATAATGAGTGAATTTCATTTTTCTGTGAACAGTCCCTTTAACCATTGCATAAAAGCGCCTAACCCTAACCTTACTATAACCTGAAGTCCTAAATAATGGTCATCTGAAGTTTGAGGACTGGGCAAAATCTTAAAATGTCAAACCCAAAATTTGTCTGAGAACCATAGAAGGACATCTACACACACAAACACACAAATCCTTGTCTTACTATATTAGTGAGGAGCGATAATTGACAAAATGCATTCCCTAGCCCCTTATGCCAAGTTTAACATCACAGCTGAATGCCTAATCCTGAACCTAGCCATCACCAAAACCTAATTCTATCCCTTGAATCAAGTCTGAATACTAATTCCCCTTGCTCTAGCCGTGCTTTTACAATGCTAAATGTATAATGTAATGAGAATAAGAAGACTGACTCTAAAACTAAGAGAATCAGTCTTAAAGCTCCTGGAATCCTGCATATTGTGGCAAGCTGTGGCACCAAGGTAACCTTTTCTCTGTGAGCAGAAATTTTTATTTTCAGTAAAAAGACAATTATTTCAAAAAAATGTATATAACTGACTGCATATTTCTCATAGTGACATGGATTTTCCATACTATATTAAAGCCACAAAAACAAAATTAGTTGCCCATTACAGGAAAAAAGAGACCTGCCAATACTGAATTCAAAGTACTATCATTAGATTCCAAAATGAGGTCAAACCGTTTCACTTTTTCAGAGGAATTAATGTTGCCAAAAACAATTAACTTTCCAGTCACAGCTCTGGGACTAGGACCATGGGTAGAGTATATTTGTGTTGTGAAGTGATTTTGAATTCATTACATATTTTCCTAGTTGTTCAGATAAGGGCAGCAATCTAAGACCTAACTGTTGGTCCATCAACAAATAAGTGTTTGTGTTGTTTGATGTCTCAGGAAGGGAAAGGGGGGCTTGGCTCAGGCTGGGTTCAGCCAGGGAACAGAACTGCTGACAGTGGATTATGTTGGATGAGTCTGTGGGTGGTACGACAGAGGTATGGGGTACTTGGACCACTAGAGACCATCAAGGTCCTTGTGTAACCAGAGACAGAGCTTTGTCCACAAAGAGCTAAGAGCTGTGTGGCACAAAGTCAAACATGTAAAAACAATGATTTTTGTCCTCAACCAAGTTTGCCAATTGTCTTTTTCTGATATCCATGAATATCAATAAGAAGGTGCAGTCAGGGTGAGGGAAGTTTACAGATTGGGAACCTCAGAATTGATTACCTGCTCTTTGCAGATGATGTTGGCATCATCGTATCTTGACCTTCAGCATGTGGTCAAGCAATCAGAGCAGACTTATCCCTGGTGTATTTTAGCATTCAGTCACTTTGTTTTGGAACCAATTATTGTTGGACAGCCAACATTGAAACAACAAAACAATATCCTCGATGTCTTCATTTCTAAAAAAGGTGAACGCTGACCAGCTCACCGAAAATCTATGATAACATAATATTTTCAGGACTTTCAGTCAAGTTTTCTGATTCAAACCATAATGAGTGTCACTATTGACTAATTCATTTTAAGAACACATTCGCAGTGATGAAAAAGAAGGTCGAAGGACAAATCAAGTAGGCAAATCTTTGGAGGAGTTTGTGTGCCCAACATGCAGCTTTCACAAGATTACATTCTGAAAGAGACAAGTGCAAATGGTTGTTTGTCTCTTCATGGTGGCCCTGTGACAGAGGGTGTAGCCCGACTCTCTACAGCTCCTCCTGTGACCCTCAAAAGAAAAATTGGTATAGAAAATGAATGGATGGAATGGAAAAGACGTTGAATAAATGCCCTCACCTAATTTCACTTTTTGGTAAATGATTAACTGCATTCCTCTTCAAGAAGATGTGAACAGGATTCTGTTTTTCTTTCCTAACTTAATTTCTGTTGTGTGTATGTTTTCTATAATAGGTGAGCAGAGACACTGTTGGATACCTTTAAAGAACTGAGGTTTCAGTTTAAGCTGGAGTAAAAGTTCTCTTTCTCCGCCAGTTGTTTGCATTTCATTTGGGCAGGTTATAATAACCTCTGCTGGAACACCGAAATGCAATACCGCTTTTGACTTTGTTTAGTGTTTTTATTTGAATGTGGAATGAAGAATTCAAATCAGAGTAAAGAACAATTGCAATTTCCATTTAGGTTTACAAACATCAAAATAAGGGTAATTTTACATTTTTATTAAACCATGAAAAGAAATGCATACACAAATCCAATATGAATAACAACGTGGATTGTTTTTCACTTTATTTGCATGTTTGGTTTTTCATTCAGGCATCAACTATCTTACATAGGGGGTTGGGTTGGTTGGGTTAATATTTAATGATGAAGTGTTTCTTACTGGGTGAATAAATCAGCTTCAATCTTTACCTGGAGATGAGACATCCCTGTATTCTGCTGAGTACAGGCTCCACACACACACACACACACACACACACACACACACACACACACACACACACACACGCACAGATACGTATAGTAAATACACACAGATACATATAGCCACATGCAGTAATTGCAATGTTTCCCTCATGTCTTTCAGCCTTGATGCCTCCTGACCATGATATGCCTCGTCATCAGATGCTGCTGTGACAACACCCCCTGCCCACCTCCCTCTCGAGGGAGAAAACAAGTTATTATTGAGTTATTGGATGGAGGGAAGAGCAGATCGATACATAACAAGATGGATATATGACATGGAATTCAAAATTAGGCAATGAAGGGCAAGGGAGCCGATGTAACAAGATGACAAAGTGGAAAAACACAGGAAACCCTTGAACACTCTCTCTGCCCTGTCTGCTGCTGCTATGCATTTCCTGTGGACCACCAGACTGAATGTCACTGTATGGATTGAGCAGAGGCTCATCCCTTGCAAAGAGAAGAAAGGTGAAAAGAAAGATGAGATTTTTTTGTGTTGCCAACAAAATAGTCCTACCTCTTTAGAAAGATAGACCTTTGGATCAAAGAAGAAACTTGCCGTTTAATTTCTCCTGTTAACATTGGAGGTTACAGCCTCCACCCTACACAATCACAGTGCCAGTGAGTATTTTAAACTCAACAACATGTAGCTAACTATATCAACTACTTAACAAAAGTAATTGTGTATTTGGAACTGAAGCACAAAAGGATTTACAGAGTAATTTTAACTTCAAGAAAGAATGAAAGATAAATTATTACAACCTGTAATTGCTGAGATCTGGGAATACAGTAAAAACACAAGAGATCAGACTGGTTGTAACCAAGCCATTTAGCTAGATCATTGAAATCATGTTATATCAAGGTTAATAAAACGAAAAACTGGAAATCAGTAAATCTCAAATGGTAGAAATAATTCCTCACTGCACAAACTACTACAGTACTACACATTCTAAAACATTTTTGCAATTTACTCCCATCACAGTGGTGAAATGCATATTGAAATGTTTTTTTAAGTGCATCTAATTTATGACCAGCAGTCATAATTTTTTAAAACTTGCCTATACCACAAAACATTTGCACATTTGCTATTTCTATACCCACAGCTCATGGATACAACAAGAGAAGAGAGAGATTTACATGATGAAAGGCAGGTGACAAGCCCTGCGTGTATTTTTGTGAAACCAGCACACCTCCAACAAGTCAGAGAAAAACGACACCTTTCATCTTGTCATCTTGTTTTATGGTAAACCATTTGTGAATGGTCCCATTGCTCAGTTGTATTAAAACTACCTCTCCACTCTACATGCTCTACTTCATGTGTACAGAGACTAACCCCCGTCATTACAGCTGATGTGGATACTCTTTAAGTCACATCACCTGCAATAGTCAGCGATTGGCAGCACAAGGTAATATGAGGACCATGTGTGTGTGGCTTCTCTGATCCCTTGTTTTCCATGAGTTAAAACAGTCTTTTTTGGTGAATAGTTGTGTGATGTCTAACACCCACAGCTGTAGTCTCTTAATCGAATATGAGCTAGTCCCCAGGATGTGATCTTTTAAGTTGTGGGTAATTCAGTGGTCGCCTTTTCGCTTTCTGTGCCAGCATGTTGGATCTTGGAGGGCTGAATATTGCCACTGCATGCATCTCTGTCACTCCCTCACTCACTCAAACCCACACACACAGTACTGGGTACTGCAAAATGTATTTTTTTTTGAAGACCACTCCTGTTTGGGCTTTGGTATACCATGGGAAGATGGTCATGATGATTCAAGAAATGGCTGCCTGTGAGATATTGGGAATGATCACACAGGGCTGTGAACAGTATGTCTAAACAACCTCAGCGCTTGGGACACACCTGCTCATTGCTGTCGCATCAGGCGACTGGATGTTCCATTTGGAGGCCAAATGTCTTCGTAGAACTCAATCAATGTAGTGAAACTCACTGTGCAAGAGGGGTCTTGCGTTATCTGTTTTTTGTTAACTTCATGATGCCTCAGGGGAGCTCCCTGTTTGGTAGGACCTCCTGCACCAGGCTCAGGGGACTGTTTTTCATCCTTTTCCCCAGGGGCTTAAGCTCCGGGCCTCACCAATGAGTGGGCTGAGTTCCTAGTCATGGGTTTTCCCTAATCTGTGGTTTGCCCTCTGCAGAGACCACAGCCTCTTTATAAATCAAAGTCCACCTGGAAACGTTCAGGCTCTGCCTCATATCCCTGTCAGCTGATGAGTCATCGTCATGGGAACATATATAATCTTTGTGATCCTGAACCCCAGTTTCCTCCCCATCCTTCCATTCGCATGCATCCATCACGCAGCATTACGCACGAGTGTCACCAAAGTATTTATACCTTCATAGAGCAATCGGACTGATTACTTCACACATCAGTGGATCTTAACCTCCACTATGGGAAATTATTTGGAAATAGAAGTTTGAAAGTGAATAGTTTTCTTTATTTGTGTGAGTGATCAAATGTGCACAGTCAACTTCACTTCAGCGATTTTACACACTTGATGATACACACACAGTGTTAGAAGATATTATTAAAAACTATAATGACTCTGCTGTTTAATGGTATCTGAACGTAAATTGCTGTAATTTGTTTCATATCTTATCTGACACCCATATATATTTGTATATATTTATGTATATGGGTGTCACAAAAGCACAAATAAGACTGTTGGTTTGAATGTTAATTACGAAGTAGGTCAATAATCTGGCTTCAGTTCACCACCTCACCTCTGCATCGTCATTTTCCCGTTTCCAAACTGTCGTGCGCATGGGTCAGAGTTAGCTTGGCAAGGTTTTCCCCCTATCTTAGATTTGTATAGTGACCTGACATTCCATGGCCTTCTACCCACATACATCTGGCCTTAGCGCCTGGTGGGACCAGCCGAGCCTTGGAGGGCATCTGGCACATTCACCATTTGTGTAGAGTATATCTGTAAATAGTTTATTTATCTGCGCACATGGGTCAGCATTCTGGTGATGATGGGATTTTAAATCCAGCTGTCATTTTAGGTTCTAATTGGTTTTCTTATATTACTTTTGGAAAGTGTAAGGTCAACATAATTGAAAGCAAAAGGTAAAATGTATTATCCTTGTTCTCTGAGTGAAGCGACAGTGTCTCAGCTAAAAGCCATTCTGAGATTGGTTTTAATCAAGGTTCGGTGGTTTGAATATCACCTCATGCAGATATTAAGTGTGTTACCACCATAGGGGATGGGCCCTAAAAAGTATCCATGCTAGCTGCCCCTTCAATTGTCGTAACTTGTAAAGCGCCTTTGAGGACCACAGCCTTCTGAGCGGAGTGTAGGGGTGGAGGAGTGTGGAATATGTGTGGTAGAAAGATCCCTTCAATCTGAGAATGAGGGTTACATATGTAACCTTCTGCTCGTCATGGCTCATTTACCCCAACCCTATAGGGAAGCAGCAGAAAAAGCAGCATGTGTTTAATTAACCAATGCCAGAGGTGCACCACTAAATTATAAAGGTTTGGGCTTTGTATTCTATTTCAAGGGTTGAGAGAGGGTTTAATTTAAAACCCCAAACCAAATCTAACTAGCTGTTCCAGATTTCAACAATTAACTCTAGTTTTGTATTAAACAGGAATTATCCTGTAAAGAACCGTTTGTTTATATTTAGGTGATTTTTTTCTTTTTTGGAATTGCAACTGCTAAAGTAATACAAAATAATGAAATTTGAAACTGCTGTTACCACCAGGGCTAGCATGTACCTCCTGTTTGAAGAAAGTAAGCTTATAGAGAAGTCAACAAGTTCCCCTAGCCATATTGCTTGTTGTGTATGGTACTTCTGTACTTTTTCCTTTCTAGTTATTCTTTAGATATAAATTAACCCAGGGTCCATAAAGAACAGGTAAGGATACATATATTCTTGTGAAGGGGAGACAAAAAGGTTTGCTAAACTTTGACTCCTTCCTTAGCTTTTGTGTCAAGTTCTGTTCCTACACCGACAGTGTTATGTCAGCGTTTGGTCATTTGGTGCCTGTGTGTGTGTGTGTGTGTGTGTGTGTGTGTGTGTGTGCTTGTCATTTTCTACACTACCACGCATCTAGTCATGGACCACATGTCTTTCTATGGATGTTTAGGACACTGACACTATTTTCAGTTTATCAAGATATTATGCTTCAGGTCCCAAAATGAAAAGTCATCAATCAATAGTATTTTCATGTGTCTTTAACATGTCATAATGTTAAAGACTGATCATATCTGCAACGGAGAGTGAACATTAATTTAGTTCACAATGATTAGAGGAAAATATCAACCTGCAATTGTTACAATATCTTTTGAGATTTAAAGATACTGTTGCACAAAGCATCATTAGAAAAAGTATTGTTGATCCAGTGTTGTTGAAGTCACTGAAAGATAGTAATTAAAAAACATTATTAGTTTTCTAAAGGAAAACAGTACAATATAGCCCACATTATTACCACAGTGGGATGATTAGAGTTGTCTTGCATTGACTTATCCCTGCAGTATATTGGCCAGTTGAGAGTAAATATTTATCAAGTCTTATCTCACAGTTTTGATAGTGGACTAATGGCAACTAATGATCCAGTTTCTTGACAATCATTAAAGCAAGATTAGCTGCCGAATAGTTTTGGGTTCAGAGCTGGTAATGTGATACCATGAGCTTGGATCAATGATATGATGGGCTTAACATTACATTCATTTTCAGTTTAGCTGAAATTGTATTTGTTATTGTTGAGCTGAGAAATTTACCACAAAACTTTCCCTGACTTAATGTTTAAGTTATAATATACATTTTGGCTTGTTTGACTTGGACTATACACTTTCTTCAATCAGTGTGTCAAAATAAAATAATAGGACCGCTTGGTTCATGATCGGTGAGTGTACAGTGTGCTTTTCTGTGCTCGGAAGTAGCTGCCGAGTGAGCGCTCTGCTTTCGTTCTGCTCTCTGAGGTAAAAGTCCACCTCATCAAGTCATCCTGCTCTAGATCCAGGCAGCTGTGTACTTTTGAACCAGATCCAAAGTCCGAGAGAGCAACATAATACAGTGTCTCTGATTTGATATCTAGTGTCAACAAAAAAATGTGTTACACAGTTCCGATCTTTTATTAGCCTGGAGAGTTAACTTGACTTCTTTAACATGTTCCATGACTATTGCTTTGATTCTGAACATCTCACCAAAACCTTTTAAAAAATATGGCAGTTCAATAACAGCATTAATCAGATGAAAAGTTATATTCACATTTAGCAGCCAAATGTGATTCAACTTATACAATTCCTAATCAGGAACAGCTCTATAAAATATAGCCATCATTCAGCCCTACCTTCTTTTAAACCACTGGTTGAATATTTGTGCACATTCATTGGTTTCTAAGCAAGAGAAGCGTATTTAGATTCTGAACAAAAGCACTGTTTCCATGTGGGTGGGTTAGTGAGGACTTCTGAATAGAAGCTCCCACATACTGAAGCACAAAGGTCAATATTTAATAAGGAATGACTTGCAAACTTATGAAAGCAGAACTTGAGGTTAATGTCAAAAATGTATTTCAATCCTCCTGTTATTGCAGGATTACGACTGGAATGTTATCTTAATCAGAATGTTTACCTTTTCTTTGAAAATTAGATTCACCACCAGATGAAATGATCAAGACATGTGTCCTAATACAACTGGATGCCCGGTTGTGTAGAAAATGTGACCATTTTACTCTATCCATCTACACAGTGGCTCAAAATAATGTACACATACAGACATATACAAATATACATATCCTTAAGCTGTACTGTATAACCTCTTCGCCCTGTTTTTCTAGATTTGGTGACAAAACAAGAAAGGAACTATAATAAATATATATATATATATATATATCTACAGTTATTATTTTTGACTTCTTGGTATTATATAACTAATTATTATATCCAGAGATGTATGTATATGCTAATAAAGTGTCTTTATGTAAAAACAACTCCTTTTTCAGAAAGTCTTCATTGTATCCATTTATTTGTATTTGACATACAAAGACATACATACATATTGTAATTGTATAGCATAGCTTCTCACTGACTGGGTCATAACACAGTACCTGTCTGCAGTGTTGGATAGATCATGTGTTATTGTTTGTGTTAAAGTCACAGTTTGGTTTTACTATTGCATCAATTTTTCCACTTTACTATACAGAATGATGATGTGGAGAGACGGTTTTCACACTCATCTGTGTGGTCATTGGAAAAGGCGGGGGGGTGGGGGGGGGGGTATCACAGAATACTATTAGGTCTACAATATGGCCTGTTCCCTCAGCTGGAACAAGTTGCTGTCCATGAAGAGCTGTAGAAGGACATTGGGTGAACGACAGGATGACAGGAGAGAAAATATCTCAAAATCACACATCCTTGAAATGTATCAAGAAAAGGCATGATGGTATATTCAGATAGAAAACATGATTTTTAGATTTAATTTAATTGTATTCTGGTGCCATTATCTTTCCTATAAAACATCTTTTCTATTACAATTTACCTTTAATAAACATTATAATGAGACATGGCTGTTATCTAGTTACAGTTTCTGCTGTTGATTATTTTCCATAATGAAAAAAAGAAATATGGGGTAGCTATAGATTTTTGCAATGAAAACTAGCCAACTAGCTAGAACAAATAAGGTGTTGTCCAGGTGAGGTTTCTAGTGCTTTATATCATTTGTGAAAATGTGGTCAGTTCAGGACCCAACTGCTGTTTGATCATCCCGCTCACTGCCCGACAGAAACACACTTTGCTTATGGTGCACACATACAGTGCTGGCCCATCAATAACATCGCTTGCAGTTGTACTGTAAGCGGATTGGGCATTTTTCATTCAATTATAGCACTAGTATATGTGAAGTCCCCTGCATGTGTGTGCTATGTGTGCAGTGAATAGATTCCCTTCTAAGTTGCTGCCAGGGGAAAGGGAACCCTATTATTTATTAGGAGGGATGGCACAGAATCAAACAAATTTGTATATGAGCAACCCATGCATAACTCTCTCTCTCTCACACAAACACACCAAGCTATTTAGTCATCACTCTTGCTCTCTGCTCCTCTCTCTCTCTCTCTCGCTCTCACACACACACACACACACACACAGTAGAGGGGGTGGCTGGCTCATTGGGGTGTCACTGTCAGCACTACAGAATATACAAACTCTCACTCTCTCTCTCTCTCACATACACACAAACAGTACAAAATACTTGTTGGTTCACTCTGCAATGCAGCAGTATCCGGCTGCTGGTGTCTCTGTCAGTGCGCCAGTATACCCAGTGCGTCTGTGACCGCTGTGCTGGGGGAGTTCTGGTCTGTCTCGCTCTGTTCCTTTGTTTGAATAGATTCTCCTGCTTTCACATGTCTAAACCCATAGTTTCTAAAGCAGTGTCTAAACCAAAGGTACCTAGGAGTTTAGGAACCTCAAGGAACTAAAATATAAAGTCCGCTGTGTAGAGACCTTGCCATTTTGTAGTTCTGTCCATATGTTCAGTGATTTTTTTATTACCCTATTTAGTGCACTCATTGTTTCTCACAATGCATCATGAAACTGATGGTCACTAATCGAGCAATATCTACCATCATGCATTGTGCTTGCGGCGGAGAGACCAGTGGAGAGAGGCAAGCAGGAACAGCCCGACCTGTCTTATAAAGGAGCAGAGCATCACAGCACAAACTGAATTTAAGTTTATTTATACATTTAGTCATCCAACATGTTTTCTACCTAAAAGTGTTAATACTAAGTGTAAAATAAACGTTTGTTTGTCATAATCCTGTGACAATGACGTGATCACAAAGTAGAATCTGAAAGTGTTTTTTCTTTAGCAGATGAGCTCATCCTAGTCCCCTATATGGAAGTCTCTCTGTAGTGGGTGATTTCAGACACCACCATGGAGAAGATCCAGATTGTGCTGCTGTTGATTGCAATTTACTGCTTTGAAAATAGGACAATTGAGTCAACGCAGTAGACGAGCTCTTGTAACAAAGCTTAATCAAGCATATTGAAAAGAAGAGAATGTTGTGCCTCGCGATCTGTATAAATGGTACAAATACGTAATTAGGAGGCTGGGGCCGCATTATTGCTTTGACAATAAGCCGGTAAGATGTTGCTAAGACATTTATGCCACGAGGACCCTGGTGACCTTGTATCGCAGACACAATGCAGTGTTTTCTGACACGGAGCTAAAACACTCGAAAAGAGATTTTAAAATACTGTTTAAAAATAAAAACAGAAAAAGTCAATGACAGCTGAGAGGAATTCCATATGACTAATAGCTTGTGGCATCGACTCGTGAAATAGGGAATTTGCCTAAAACTTTTGCATACAACTGTATCTCGCGCATATTAGCCTCTCACATCGCATAAATATGAGGGCAGAGTTAAGCTTGTAAGGCTGAGTGGTTCTCACAAGGATGACAGCGACGCTTGAGGTGGTTCTCTCTCACACACACACACACACACACACACACACACAAACAACGTTCTGCCTCAATGGTTCTGCCTGCTCTTACGTAATCGCATGCTCATATGTGAACAACTGCTGGCTAACGTAACAAGGAATACACAATTTACCCAATAAAGATTTGACAATAGCCATACCATTGTATTGTGCCCCTCTTTTGACAAGGATGGAATCACTGTGGCTCCCACACCTGAACAAAAAATAGATAAAACAGAACAGACATATTGTCTCCCGCTAAGATTAAATGTAAAACTGTGGTCATTTGTGCGTGAGAGCAGCAGGATCTCTCTTCACCCCATGGGTCCTCTTCCTTATCATCTGTGGAGCCATAGAGGGCCGGCTGCATCGCTGGGATGAAGAAAACATGTACAAGTCCCGGAGGAAGATGCAGGACACCCACTAAGGAAGGAAGTGACAAAGGGAGCCAGCAGAAGCACCAATGAAAAACTGGAGTAGATTACATCAACCTCATAGAGGGGGCGACAGATGCTGGAAACAAGACCTTCCAGTAAAGAATGAGACTATGTTCACATCTAACACAGGGCCTCATGTTTTGTTTGTTATCAGTTTTAAAGCTCCATACAAAGCCTCAATCAGAATACACCAGCAAATCAGGTGAATTTTGTATCTGTTTTTAAAAGTGTAGTTTTTAAACTTCTTATAAACTCTGTGTACACTCCATCTTCATGTTAATCTGTGGGTACTTACGTTTCTATGTGCATGAAGTATTCATCACTCTTGACAATTGCTCTGATTAAATGCTTTGGCTCATATGATAACCCAACTGTAGGCCTGGACTGGAAATACCGAAAATCATGTAAATGCCAGATGGGACGGCAAAAAAAGAATCTCTGACCTGCCACGGGCAGTTTGACACTGGGAGAGACCATCTGACTGGGGGTTACACAGCCCCAAATAACCTACCTATACTGTGAGGCAGGTGCAGTGTGCACTGGATATATAAAGCCTTTGGATGGCACACAGAAAATGCTTTCAATCTGGAGGGTATGGACAAGAATACTTTCTTATTTGTTATTTAGAATTTTGGAACAGAAAAAGACAGTGTAGAAACACAGATGATTTTTCCCACTTTCTTGCCTCCAGTTCCTCTAACATCTTTCAAGCAACCAAATGAGAAAACTACATCACAACAGGTTAGTTCTCAACATACCTTCAGTTCCTGGGTTTCATTTCCCGGGGCTTCTTCTTTTTACCCTCTTCTTTCCTGTCTTGTAGACAGAACTGTCATAACCGATGAAAAGGTCACACAGCACTGAGAGATGATCTTGGACCTAAACAATAAGACACTCTTCTTTTCTCTCGCTTTCGACCCTTTAAGAATTCCTCTGTCTTTAAATGTCGGAGACACAAGAAGCAGAATGAATGCTGTTGTAGGTCAGAAATGTCCTTCATTAAAGCACCATCATCATTCAACCGCTAACATACACCAATAAATGACAAACATTAAATGTGTTTCCAGCTCGCAAACGTAAACCAAGCCCCTCATCTGAGCGACGCTTTGTTTACTCAAAGCCAAGACAGATGAGCAAACACTCCTCCTGCTCCTCTGCCACCGTTTGCGAAACAACAGCCCCCCCTCACTGCAATTGCTGTTCATTTGCATTGGACACATGGTGGAAATGAGACTCCCACAGTGATGGATGGCTCAGTCTCCCTGCTATTTAAACAGAGTGACTGAAGACCCGTGGATACACATTCCCTGCACCACACTTTCTCAGTCTCTCTCCAGCCACCATATACCTTCACAATCCATCTGATGCTAATAGACTGTTTTCAAGCTAATAGGCTCAGGTGATACATCTGGAACAAAAACCATTGGCCGCTCCAGGAGCAGAGTGAGAGAGACTTTATCAAGCCATTTCCTGTAATAGTAAATATTAGAGGGGGAAAATGAATGAATAAAAAACACACTAGTTACTCAGGAGGGTCGGCTGTTGAGTCCCATAGCTGCCTGGAACAGTCTCTATGGGGGGTTGTTGATGAGATTAGAGAATGGGAATGGAATGCACTGTTGAGGTGTGCCACTGATATATATATATATATATATATATAGTGTAATACATAATTTATATATATAATCATATATAATAATGTAACAGGCATTACGTGCCTTTATGTTCTTTTTATTTGATAATTTACAGTGAAATACTACATTAAATAACAAACTAAATAATTACCATACCGCTATGTTTCTAATTTGCGATGAATTTATATATATTACTGCTGGTAATTGTTTTTATCTGATGAATTTATAAAGATGTAAAACAAACATTCATAATGTGTAGTGCAATTATCATGGTTAGTGACAGTTGCTCTGGGATTGTTGAAGCGCTTATATTCTGTTCTTTCCTTTCAAACTGTATCATTCACTTTATATATTCATGGAGCAAGCAGACGACTAATATATGTGTACAATCATTTATGCATAACAAACATAATAAAGTGAATTGTCTGTTATTAGTCCCTAAATGAAACCCAGTCGTGATTCGGGCAGAGATGTATTTTCTGTCCAACATGTGGTCTCCTAAATTGAGCAGTTATTTCACACATCATTTAGAGTGAGTTACTTCAGCAGCAGAGGTTCTGGCCGTGAGAGTAAAGGTCTATATACACCTCAATGATTCACTGAGTGATTATATTGTCAGAGTGTGTGCTGACCACAGGCCTTACAACCTGGCTCGCTAACACTTATTTGTTCCTAGTGGCTGTGAATTACATTGTGTCAGTGCAGACAAACACATTACAAGATAAGCAGCATCACAAACATTAGCTGTTGACAATGTGATGGTCTGGTACTGGACACCAGGGTGGCTGCAGGCCAAATTAATAAATACCTCTGTACTGAGCTGTGAGAAAATGTACTAACCCACAGGACTCAATGGAACTGCACATGCGTTTAAAGACATTTATTAATCACGTCTGTGTATCTGCATGATGACAAAGTTATTAATCACCTGTATAATAAGAGTCTGTTCCTGTGACACTGTAGTTCTTTTGTTATAGGCTGAGAACAATGGTGCACCACACATGGCAAGAGCAGCACATACACTAGGTTGCAGCTGTACACAAGACTCATCCTGTGTGTTGTCGGTGAGCTGCAGGCTGAGGCAGAGCAGCAGGGAGAGTGAGAGGTCGATAAACATTTTGTTATTAACTCTGTATCACTGCATGAGATAAGATACAATGTCACAAACATATGTTATTAAATACAAACTCATTCAAAGACTTTCCAAGGTTATAGATTAAGGATGTGTACACACGGGAGTGAGAATACAGGTGGATCAATGAGTGACTATAATAGTTATTGGTAGAAGGTGGAGTAGGTAGAGAGTCGTGGGTAGGTGAAGTAGGTGGACTGGTAATTATTGTATTTGCTCAAAACAGAATCAACAGTTATTGTTCGCATAGTAACAGAAAAAACTGCCATTTTTTTCTGACAACAGCTGTGTCCCACTTCAGTCCGGTTGAATTAAAAGTAGGTAAAGAGTTCAGTTTGGTTGAATTGAAGTGGCATTTTCAAGCATCGGACATCTCATTGCTTGCCATTGCTGTTACCTCTTTAAAAAACGACCGCTGTGACGCATTCGGTCTTCAAATACAGCCGCTGAGGAATGAACCACCAAGTGTTTGTACCAAGTAAGCAACTTTAATTAAAATATACTGGCTGACATTTTGGATCATGGTATCAAGGTCTCTTAATTATTGTGTATTGGTATTCCCATTAGTTGTTGCCTTGACAACTACTCTTTCCAGTCCATATTCAAAGAAAATACAAATAACTAACAATGTTTGGACTCTCAGTATATAATGCCAACATACATCTTCATTTCAGTCAACAATGGAAGGACTCCACATAAAACACAGGAAAAAAATCGAACAATGTATTATCATATTTGCAGTTATCCAGTGAGACAATATTTCTCATGTTACCTGTACGATGCCATATCTGGAGGCACTGGAACCATCTAAAGCACAATAAGAGATGGAATACCATCAGAGCTTGAGTGTGATGTTGGTGTATAACTATGTTGTAGTGGCAACAGCTGCTCAAGGGTACTGCCACCACAGCAAGTCATTCTGGGATGTGATGATAAACCCTACAGTTTGCAGTGGGTGGAGAGGCCGCCCAGCACCTCACTGTGATGCACTATGTTACAAGGTTAGGCTTTTGCAGACTAATGACAAAGGCATTACGGTGCTGTGAAGAAATTGTATGTGAACATCAAGGCTGACATATGCTCAAGTAGGCAGGTACAAACTTACAACTCAAAAAATACTGTGAGAAACAGGAAGTAACAGGAGCGCAAGTAAACTAAAAGAATTGAAACTGAAGCACAAGGTCAAACTGAGGAGATGAACATATAAACTGACAGAGAAGACTGGGAGCAATACAACTACATTTCTGGCTGAGGAGCAGTGTCATATCAATATGAACGCTCCCAATGCGAGCCATGTGGGAGGCGTATCAGAACATTAAGGGATGGTCTTCACTCCAGTCTTTAGTTTCATCAGGCAGGCTGGATTGTGCCTCTCTGCAGACATTCTTCTAAGAGGCAGTAGCCACAATAAACAGTTGTCCACTCACAGTTGATGCCCTGAGTGACCCCCCGGATAGTCCTGAACCCTAAGCGCCCAATCACTTACCATGAAATTGGTTGCAGCCTTACCACCTCCTGCAGGTTCATGAAAGAGGACATGTATGCTTGTATCAGGTGCTAGGGTTAGTCTGGGGTCACAGGAAAAGGGAATCTCTATCTAGCCACGGCACCAGGCAAGTAAAGGAACCTGAAGGTTACAACACGAGGATGGATGCACTTCCATGAAATGGTTGGAAACTGGCCACTATATATAGAGACTGGACACTAAATATAGAGACTGACAAAGATGGACTTGAGAGGAGAGTACAGCTTTGTCTCAAATACCAGAAGATGATTATACAGCATTCAGAAGCTAATTCTGCTCCTACAGACTCTGTCCTCTCCAAAACAAACCCTTTACAGTATGGAGAGTTTCAGACATTATTATTGGCTTGTGTAATTCAGAGCAAAAGTCAGTTTGAGTTTAAAAATAATTCATGCTTTGTGTCCCATATTGTCCTCGAAATCATTCATTATTTGTGGAGTGTCAATTACCTTTATAAAAGCCCAGCATTATTTTATTATGTTAAAAGTTGTTTTTTTATTTAATAATTTTCAGTGCTGTTTTTCGTCAAATAAGAACCGGTTGATCACTTAAGCTGGGTCTTTGTCTGGAATCGATATAAGAGTGGATAATGTCCATGTGTTTTCCAGTTAAGCATGCATTTAAAATCAATTTAACAATATTGTCATGCTATTTTAACACCATATGTTGTTCTTTATCAGTCAAGAGCTAAAATTAACACAATAAGGACATCTCATTTATTAATTATTAGTATTTTCTAATGAATTACTCAACTTTTATAGTCCTGTTACCTTCTGCAGTTGACATAAATAAAGGTCCATTTTTTCTTATGTTAGACAATTGTGTTTCCCCACAAATCCAGAATGACATATCTACATTAATTCACATTTTAGCTTTTCTTCTTTTCTTTCAGTTTTCTCAACTCTTTACTGAGCTAAGGACATTTTGCGAAAGGCCTTAAGCTTGATACATAAAATCTTGGACTTGAATGAGGACTGTGCAATCAGATATGGTTAAATATAAAAAAATTCCTTCAAATATAAATAAATTTAGATGTTTTTGTTTCTTTTATAATTAACTCATTATTTATTTATATTTTGTATTGTCTGTCCTTAGAGTCGTTTTTTGTTTGTTTGTATCTTTTTTTCTCTCTTACTGTTATGTCTCATGCTCTGTTGTATAGTTGCTCTTGGTGTATTATTCTGTAAAAATGTTAACAATAATAAGGGCAATTATTTGTTGAAAAAAGATATAAACAATAAATTAATTAATGCTCTGATCAAATTGTATCTACATACACAAAAGACCTGCAAAACATACTGTAGGTTAGAAGGAAATTATACATTCTGAACAGTTGTATTCCTTCTGTTTTTCAGCTGGGTAAGAACTTTGGTTTGGACTTAGAGGGAATAAATACTCAGATGATGACAGTGCTCCTGTGATCCAGCTCCAGCACCAATCGAGTGAGCAAAACTGTGCAGCCATACTGAGCCCCAGAATTTCTTTCTGTCAAGCAATGGCAGTTTATTTATATTATGCATAATTTTAATTAATCCAGCCCCCAAAATGTGTTGTTGTTCATATTAATGCAAATCTCTGTTTTAATGTTTTATTTATACGTCCATCTCATGTTAGAATGAGGCTTACGCCTGCAGGCTGACGAAATTAAAATGAAAACAATTCAGATTGCAGGGCTTTCCTTAATGGACATCTTTACAGGTTATCCACCTCAACAGGTCTGTGTTTTGGACGATGGCTCCAGAATTTGACAACAAGGGGAACATTTTGACTAGTAGCTGATTTCTGGGGGGGGGGGGGGGACTACTGGAGTATTTGGATAATGAGGGGGAGGCATTTGCTAGCAAGAGGGTGCTGTGCTTTGGGTGCAGGGCCTACATGCTAAATATCATTTTAGGATATGGTAATTAAGTTGTGGAATTAAATCTATTCATCCTTTTTAACAATTATTCACAATAAACTGAAGACTTTTAAAGTAGTGCATTGCTTGTTTATTGATTTCAAATAGAGCTTGGAGTATATTTTAAAAAAAATTTACTTTAAGATGCTGACAACTTACAACAATGGACAAATATTTCTAGAAAACAGGGGATATCTTTGTGATTGAAGATGTAAAACGCCTCATGTGAAGAAATAAAGTTCTTTATTCATTGAGTCCTCAAACAGCCTCGTAGACTGCGACAGCCATTGCCTACTAACATTTAAAAATACATTCTTCTGATGTTTTCGCATCACCTCGCAATGCATCAAGGGATATGTTGGGCCAGGAAGGATCCAGTCAGTTGAGCGTCTGTTGCTCTTGGGTGGAAGGACACATTTGTCGGCCGCATTTGGAGAAGCCTTCGAATTGGGAATGTGACACGTGGCATCTGTTGCACTTCTGTCCGTCCTGGGAGAGGGCTCCCTCACATGTGGCTCTCTCTGAGGTTTCTACGTTATTTTCCCCTGTAAAAAGGTTTTTTACTCTTGTTGAGGGTTAACGACAGAGCATGCCACACCTTGTTAAAGTCCTATGAGAAAAATTGTGATATGTGAATATGGGCTATACAAATAAAATCTGATTGATTGATTCACTTCCAAATCGAAAAAAATCGGTCATGAAAGTAATAGCTTAGCTGTCCGGCAACTAACATTTCCTTTCTCTGATATGGTTGATAACACCTCCAATAAAGTACAACAGTTAGCAAGTAGGGCATCAACTGAAAACTGATGTTTCAACCAAAAGCCCCTAACAAAAAACACTGGACTCCATGGGGGGAAATCCCATTCCATAGGAGAGAAATTGAGTCATTGCTCTAGACATGAGGCCCATTAATATCTTGGAAGGGTAAGGACTGAAACAATTGATTAAAACTCTGGAACCAGGCTACACTAGACCAAGCAAGAGGCTATCTGTCATGCACTGACAGCGAGGCACACTGACATATGGGACAGAAATATGCAGACGTATCAAGCAAGCAAGTGCTAGGCTCTCTGTTTCACAATAGACTTGTGGTCCACTCAACAAATGGAGGCGTACATGGCAGTGATGGCTCATTGGATAAACAGCCACTGGGAAATGGGAAGCCTTGTACTGAAGACTAAGTCAGTGGAATAGACAGTGGTGGTCTGTTAAAATGGGGCGCTGGGGCACCGCTCCCTCCAGTATCCTGAGAAAAAAAAGGCTATTCAACATGTTGACTATTCAACATGTTTACTCGTCAACTAGTTGACTCGTACATCGCGCCTGGTAGACTGTAAGCGCCTGCGAGCATTCAATAGAAATGGTTTTCAAATTCTATTTGTTAGATATCTGTTTAAATTCATATACTTGGTGTTGGGCGCCGGCCAAAAGAAAGTGAATGTAAGTTCTTTAACCTTTGGCAACCAAGGGACCTGAGGCTGCTCTTTGATTGGTTGTTCGACCCTCAACGTCATCACTGAGTTATTTCCGCTGCGAGCTGACCGGCAAAGAGAATCCAGTCATTTCTACTAATTCCATTCCAAAGTGCTAATATTCAAAACACTTTTATGTATTTGTTTTTACACGTTTGGGAATGAATGACATCACAGCTAACTTCCCACAAGCCCACTTTTATATAATGATTTCTCTATGTCTGGTTAGCACTGCTAGTTCTAATTACAAGTTTGCAGCTAAATTTAGCTTCACTGCACCACATTGGATTCAAAGACGTCTGCCCCAATACTTATGGCAAAAGAGCTCACAGAGCATGCTGTCAATTTTCTTCTCTGGTATTGGTTGATTTTAATCAGAGTTTCATTATTACTGGAGGGAAAAATATCAATAAAAACAAATATGTCTGCAGTCTTTGGACAAGGCTTAAATACACAAAGCAAACTAGACTCGCAAAACAACTTTGTCGAGGCAGGTGTCTCAACCATCATGCCTCAAATAGACTGACATCTACCTTTCTCATTATGTTGAAAGACACAGTTTATTCTATTTTTCAGTGTAAAATTCCATGTAGTAAAATGATAATGCGATCACCAAGAGTTTGCTCTCTTGAGTTTGTCTGACATATGCAGTACGTGAAGACAGTGAGGCCTGTGCTGAATTCCAAACTCAATATTAGAAGCTTGCAAATGAGACCAATCTAACAGAATTGGATATAAAATCCCAGCGCTGAAGTTAGCATAACTTAGCTGCTGTAATGTAATTTCCCATTTGGCTTTTAATGTGTGTCATTCTCTGCTCAGCGGGGGCTCTTGTGGTCGCAGACATTACACAATAGTAGCTGCAAATGTCTACAGTTCAATACAAATAACTCTTTTGTGTTATATGTTGTGCTGTGGAGATGTGATGTGCTGGGATGTCACCTTGGCAGAGGTGACTTGTTCACGCCTTAACGATGAAGTGTGGGAGGGGGTGGGGGGGGTGGGGGGTAACACTGAAGGTGAGATGGTGGAGGAGTAACCAGGAACTGGTGGCAGCTTGTGTAATGTAGAAGAAGCAGGTGCTTTTGAGTTTGCATGTTGTGTCCAGGTACCAGATAGAGAAAAAATGTATAAGATCAAGAAAATCCTGTTTGAATAGATTGACATAACTCTCCACAGAGGTTTTTGAAATACTATGATTAAGGATTTTAACAACTTATTTGAGAAATGAAAATCTGTACTTTACTGCAGGAAAGTGAATGGAAGCAGAAAACTCTATTGACTCATAGTCCGGTTTTCTCTGGCTTCATCCATAGGACAAAATTTTAGTTTGACAGCAACATTTTCTAAGGAAAACAGCGAAGGCTACTTCATAACCAAAAATACCCAATAAGCAAGTGGTTGTGAGTTTCCACGTTATTGTTGCCATACATCTCAGTTTCTGCTCGTCCAGACTGAACTGCGGCCCTGGAGTTTTAAAGCTAAAACTTTGAGGCCAAAACTCGGGAGTAACCTTGCTTTCCTTTTGTCTTATTTCAATACAAATAGTACGGTGGCAATCTTATAACAATTCTACTGTGCATTAATCCACGCTTCATTTAAAATAATCAATCACAGAGAAACAAACAGTCCCCCAACACAGGGGGATATGGTCAGAAATATATATGTACAGCATGTATATTATGGTAAATAACCAAGGTTCGCGTTAAAAAAAATACATTCCAGAGCCTCCCTAAAATGTGATCATCTATCAACACTGACAACTGTTGCAATAGTAAATCAACATTTCAGCTGCACCTGATCGCACACACTCATAGATATCAGTTCTCTAATTGTGACAAATATTTTCAGAATCAGAATCAGAATCAGAATTCTTTTATTTGCCAGGTATGTTTGCACATACAGGAAATTGCCTTGGTGTCATTGGTGCACTACTTTTGTACATAAAACAACAATATATAAGAAATAAAATAAAATAAAATAAAATAAAATAAAATAAAATAAAATAAAATAAAATAAAATAAAATAAAATAAAATAAAATAAAATAAAATAAAATAAAATAAAATAAAATAAAATAAAATAAAATAAAATAAAATAAAATAAAATAAAGTATATACATATATACAGTAACAGAGTAACAGAGTTATGGGCACGTGCTGTGCGAAGGTGCAGAGATTGGTGATAGTGCCAGTAGTATATAAGTTATAAATTATGTGCAAGGGGGGGGCTGGTGGGGTAGAGTCAGTGTGATGCAGAGTCATTGTGGTGCAGGGGGCTTGTTTGTGAGCCCCACTGCCACGGGGAAAAAACTGTTCAGATGGCGAGAGGTTTTAGTCCTGATGGCCCGGAACCTTTTTCATTAATGTCCATGAATTATTCTATCGTAAGATGGTGAATATGTTTAAAAACGCAATATGTTCCTGTTAAAGAAAGGGGAAACCAAAATCCAGGAATTTCACCAAAAGTTTATGAGTTCTTTCCTGACCCATTCTGAATTCTTCAATCAACTTTTGTGGAAATGTATTATCTTCATGTAAACTTGCTTACAGACAAACAAACCATCAAACAAATGAGCATGGGTGAGAACATAGCCTCCATGGAGGAGGTAAATATCATTCATTCTTTAAAATGAGCTCCTTTGTTTTTTGATAACATGGGTGGAGTGAAGTATCTATTTTTAACTGTGATTATCCTTTATATAGGATCATCTTGTGTTTCACTTCACTCTGCATCTTTTGCTCTCATTGGCTATGACCAGTCACTGCACTCATTGCCAGTCACAACATGGCTTTGATTGCGAAAGGTATTAGATATTTAGCCTGCTAGATATCTCTTGTCTGCATCTGTGATGCACCAGCGACTCTCAGAATTGAATCTTTAAACAGTTCACAAACAGTGACCAAGCCTTGATTTGCTGATCAGCAGCAATCAAAAGCTTATCTTGGACATATCTTGTAATCTTTAATAAGTGTTGGCGAGTCGATAATTAGGGTAAAAATGTGTAGTATGAACAATTTTATATGAGTAAAGCTTAACATCTGGAGACATTTATATTTTCTCCTGGTGTCTGTTTTTATCTAATTAAAGGTTGAACCACTGTAGGTTTAATTTCCTGTGTGAAGACACAATATACAAATAAAATAAAAGAGAAAATAAAAAATAACAACTAAGCTGAAGAGTGAAGTAAGAGAAATGCCAGTGTAAATGTCACGAGAACCATCTGGTGTATCCTATTAACAACATCACACGATATCACGCAACACAACCCCCACCTACGTGCCATTCGTTCATGTAGAAAGGGAAACCACACTGTAAGATCAGGCAGTTTGTCTGCTTTATTATAGACACAGGCACAAAGCGCTTCATGAATTCTCGCTGTGAACATCTGCTCAGTCATGCAACATTTAAGCTTTGCAGGGATGTTTTTTCTTTAATGTGATTTATTTCTAATAGCAACAGTTTAACATGCGCTATAGCACCACTGATTCACACCAGCATTGAGTTGCACTCTTGTGACATACAGTGTGGGACCACAATATATTTACAGTAAATCATTTGTCATGTTTCCAAGGGACACATGAAGATTTATTTCTTTAGCTTTGGCCATGAGAAGCCAGGCCTCTGGGGAATACACCCATGCGTCTTTTTCGGCTGGAGTCCACCATAAGGCTGAGCCTGGCCGCTTGCCTGTTGGTTTCCATGGCAATCCCATCCCCCCCATCCCTTCTTAACACAAAGTGGAAGTGAGGGTCAGTGTGTGGACTGGCCTGTTTTTTTTTTTGTTTAGTTTTTTATTTTGTTCTGTATTTTTGTGTTTGAATTTTAAGATCCATGAGGCAAAGGATGCTGACAGTACTTTAAACATGACCTGGAACATCATTTAATTTCACAACCTTTTCCATTATTTTGTTTCCATTGGCCTGTTTATCCTTTGCCTGCTGTTACATTCATCAAACAGCAGGATTCAGCAGACACCAGAGGCAACCACAGAAGTGTGAACAAGTCACCAATAACCTCGGACTGAATCCCTGCAGAGATTGATGAGGGACGGCACTGACTAGCTGGGTATTGATTTGTCATGTCTTGTCTTCTTCCTTCTTTCCGTTTCTGTAATTGCTATCTTTTTCCACCTCTTGGTCTTTTTCTGAATCTCCAGCAGGACCTTTGTTCTCTCGCCCTGTGTGTCTTTCTGTAGCCTCAGGCCATCACAGCAAGGTTTTGAAAACAACAGGTGTCAACAGAGGCAACTGATGTCCAGACCGATTTCCCCCAGCCAGATAAACTGCTCACAGTGTTCAAGACAGCACACACACACAAACACACACACACACACACATACACACACACACACACACACACACACACATCTCTCATATAACATCTGAATTCTTTGAGAAAATCGTTTAAATCATACAATCCTCTAGCAATTTATTTTTTCATCCATTACAGTGCTCAACAATTATTTTCTCTCTGACAGCTCCTTATCTGTTTTTTTAAAGGATTGATGGGCACCTTTATAGATGATAAATTAAATTGCTATATACTTGAACATGTTCCCCTCTCACAGTCCAAAGACATGCAGGCTTGGCTGACTGGTGACCCTGAACCGCCTGTGCGTGTGAACGTGAGAGTGAAGGGTTGTTTGTCACTGTGAGTCCGACCTGTGGCTTTGGTCAATAGATGGGCGACATGAGTTAGTGGTTGTAATAACTGTCACAAACACCAGTGTCTGTGTCAAAGAAAATTCAAAAATGAATCACTTCTGATGAGCATCATCACCACCACCATTAAAACAAAACTATATAAGGTAAACATGGTTATATTCTCACTCATACTCTGCAATTACAGCTGCAAAATAAAACATGTACACATTATTTACTATGAATTATTAATCTGTTGGCAGCAGTGAGCATCGCTTTCTTTATGTCTCTGTCTCTTTCACTCTTGAATTGGCAATTAGTGCTTTGACGAGCACTATTAACAGTTTTAATTTGTGCCTCATGTCATATTGTCATATGCTATTTCAAACATATTTGCATATTGCACAGATCAAGTCTTTTCACCTCTGACCACAGACTAAAACAGATGCTCTTATTGGGATCATCATGACACGAACAGTTAAATTAATTCTGTATCATATGCAGTGTGAGCTCTAACATAAGGAATACTTATGCCTTTTTGAAATTTGAAAATAACACACAAAACGAATGCTTTAGGTTTCATGCTATCCTGCGTTACGTATTATATCTTACATTTCACAGTTTGAGAACATTTTAGCAACTAAGATGATAAGCCCCCTATTTCACTTAATGTACATATGTCAGCCCTGGTCTGAGCAGAATGTCAATGGGGTAAATAAGTTTAGTATTTTAACAGGAGCCAGCTCCTGATGACCCCATGCTGAAAGCTAAACGCTGCAAGGGATTGTGGGGGGAAAACGAGAGGCAGGGGTATAAAAAGGTTATCAGTGTAGTAACTAGGGTTGCAAAATTCCGGGAATTTTCAAAGTTGGAAACTTTCCATGGGAATTAACGGGAATTAACGGGAATTAACGGGAATTAATTGGAATAAACTGGAAATGTTGTGGGTAATTTATACTAACTGTATTTACCTTGTCATATACAGACATAAATATAAACATTTTGTTGTGTCATAGGCTGATTTGAGCCCTAAAGGAAACTTTGGGCACTTGACTATATGCTTCGGCATCGTTGTGTCATTCTTAACATAGGTCTTTGCACAGTATTTGCAAATGTACACAGCCTTTCCTTCTACATTGGATGGGGTGAAATGTCTCCACACATGAGAGAGTGCACGTGGCATTGTTCTTTAGAATAAGATGAGAAAAAAGTTTGTAAAAAAATACTCATGCAATGCCAGAGATATAAATAGTTAGCCAAACAATTGGAATCATCTGTAAACATATTTTACAATTGATGGATAAATGAATGGAAATAGGCTAGATGAACAGATGAACAATCCTCAATCAGCATGCTAATATGTTTTCCCAGTAATATCATTGAAACTTACCGGACTAGTCCTGCACTCTACAGCAGGCCTCAATAGCCCTGAATGTTGACATTCAACATGCAGCTTGTGCTGCATTCCATACATCTTTAAAATAGAGTTTTGAATGATGTTTTTATTGCTCAGCGTTTAATTTGCATAGTTTTGTTTTTTTTCAAAATTCCCAAAATTCCCGTGCTTAATATTCCCGTGGAAAGTTTCCGGAAAGTTTCCGGAACTTTACCGAAAACTTTCCACCCCTTTGCAACCCTAGTAGTAACCAAGTGAAAACAGCTTAGGCAGCATATCTGATGGTATCTTGTATTTAAAGTTGTATGTGTGTGTGTGCGTGTGTTTGTACAGCTTTGTGATGACCGGTTTGGGCATATAGCCAACGGAGTGAGGACATTTTGGGAAAGTGAGGACATTTTTTAGCTGGTCCTCACTTCGTGACCGCCCTTCAATGGACTTTTTGGGGGTTACGACTTGGTTTTACGGTTAGGGTTAGAATTAGGTTTAGGTTAGGTTAAGGGTTATGCATTCAGTTTGGATGGATAGGGTAAGGGACTAGGGAATGCAGTTTGTCAATGAATGTCCTCACTAAGATAGCTGTACAAACATGTGCGTGTGTGTGTGTGTGTGTGTGTGTGTGTGTGTGTGTGTGTGTGTGTGTGTGTGTGTGTGTGTGTGTGTGTGTGTGTGTGTGTGTGCCTGTGTTCAAGAGTTGGGGGATCACAGTGTGATAGACTTGTAACTGATTTGATGTCATTCAGCCAATTTATGCGAAAGGCAAGTGACATTGTTGGCAGGGGCCAAACCAGTGAGGCGGCCTGTTGACTGGTATTGATCCATGCTCACAATATGCAGCCTGTTGTCAGACTTTCAATTCAGTGGAAATTAGCTCAATGACACCTTGCTTTAAGCTCTAGAAATTGCTTTGGAGAGCAGGGGGCTGGAAAAGAGACACGAGTAGTTCAGTCCGGCCATCTGAGGCTCTCTCCTGGTCATATGTTCCACAAGCTTCTGCTAATTAATGCAATCCCACATGGGTCAAGGTTTTGCCCTGATGTGTATCATCATCTGACCTTTTGTTATTTTGTTATCAGTTTTATGTATATGTAATGCAATTTTTTTGTAACCATGCTGCCTGTGAAGGGGGTGACAAGTGGTTATTTAATTAATTGTGTGTATTTAACACTTAAATTGCTTTTTACATTTTATTTTTACCTAGTTAATATCATGTGGTAAGCATATTTGCTTATTTGAAGTTCATTTACTTGTATTTTGTATTACTGGATTGACCAGACAGCATACACATTACATTCCCTCTCTGTCACACTCAGTGAGGTTGCCTTTGTAGTTTGTTGAGGTCAGCTCAGTCATTACCTGTACTGCAATTCACTTTACTCTATTTAGAGTTTACCTTTTATTGGCCTCTTTGTAGGTTATTATCTCTGATTAGAATTATTTTTAATTTGGGGGGTAACTAAAAATCCAATTGGCTAATACATTTACAACACGCCTGTTGAGACAATTAACACGTTACATATTTCCCAAGTTTCAGCCACTACAGATGACAAATACCCTTTTGTATAATTGTGAAATATTTTTTAACGCTGTAAATAAAGCACTTCGTCCCCATCAAACTCTGTTTAAATATGTTTGATGAGTCTGAGAAAATACATCTACCTACAAGGTTTACTCAGTTTGATCAGCTATAAAGAATCTTGAGTCAACAGACCAAAGTGTTTAATTTATTTTCCAGATGTTAGACAGCAAGCAATAAGACATGCAGAGCCAGGAGGAGTAATTGATTGAACTATCAGTCTGAATAGTATTAAGAGGAGGGTCTACAATGTTCAAGGGCCAAGCTGTCTATGTATGGCATATGGATGGGAAACATAAATCGATTAAGAATGTGTAAGTTATATAAGTAATACTGTTAGATCCTTTCTCTCTCTCACACACACACACACACACACACACACACACACACACACACACACAAACACACACATACACACAGACTTTTAAAAGCTGTTCTTCTTGGCTAAAAGGCAAACAAATTAGCTGATAATAAAAATCTAACCAGCTATGAGTGGTTTCTTTAGTCTCTGTAATAGAATGCGATGGTCAGTGCTATCAAATACAGCCCTAAGATCACACAAGACAAGAAACCAGTCTTTTGTGTGAGGCAATTAAAGAGTGTGCTATGATTGAATCTAAATCCTGCCTGAACATTTGAGAATAAGCTATTGCCATGTAGAGAACCACACAATGAATTGATGACTGCCCTTTCAAAGATCTTAAATAGAAATGCAACATAAAAGTCTAAAGTTGGCTAAAACACCTGGATCAAGAAGAGGTAATAGCACTTTAAAGGATTATGGTACATTATTGTTCGTGTTAAGAAAGATAGATTGATCATTGAGTAGCAGCCTAGTTGGGATGGGGTCCAGCAGACACTGAGGAAGAAATCATTGAAGTTAGTTGGTGCAGGTCCATGGGAGAAAATAATTAACATGTAAAAGCTGTTCCTCAGGTACATTTTTCAAATCACATTTTATTCATTAAGTATTTTCCTTGGCCTCTTTGTGGATAGCACCATGCATTTGCACAGCCTCCCATTCCACTTTTTCCACAGTTTGTTACAGTGCAACTTTATGTCATTGATCGCAGATGAAACAGTTTCATACCTGTCATGATGCTCTTTAGACTCCTGACAGTAAAAGTCAGGGTTACTGAGGTATGACTACTTCACCGTGCATAACGTTATATACATGTGTGCGGAAAAAATGGGAAATGGTCATTTGAAAGACATTGAAAGTTTTTTTATATAATATGTTATATTATATTGCCTTTTCCTAATAAAGAATAAAAAAATAAAAAGTAAGGCTTCATCCATATTACTACTTTTACATTCGAAAATAGCAAAATGATCTCACATGCAACTAAAACAAAATATGCTATGCTTCCCATCATCCTTTAAGAGATCCATCGCTCCACCTCTCAGTTGCATTGTGTTGCGTTGTCCTTGTTTATACAAACACACACGTTCAATGAACGTAGTGTGTGAACCTTGAGTCTTACACTGAAAAAAGTAACTGCCTTACTCATCAACAGTACATGTCATCTGCTCTTGTGTGTTTGTTGACCTAAACAGTGTGTTTTATACAGAACAACTGTGCTTGTTGTTCATTGAGTATCTCTGCTGTTGTGACTGAGGTAATTGAAAAAACATGGATTTCCTGAGCTAATGTTTAATGGCTAGATTTGCAAAAAATTCTAAGAGAAATCAACAACAAATTAACAAATAAAAAAAAAAATAAAAAAGTCCTATCTCGCAATTTTTTCAGAAAGGGAAAATTAAATCTTGGATCCGTTCCTGATACTACTACTTGTAAAGTGGAGCCTCCAAAACAGCTCCAGTGATTCTTGCACCAGAATGGAAAAATAGACAGCACTATTATGAGATTGCACAGACTGAGCAGCACCCACATTCACTCAGGTGTAATTTAATTTCAACCGTGCAATTCATCATTTCAGTGTCTGTGCAGATTCAATATCTCTGTGTGCAATTGGTAGACTCAGCTACTGAATCTGTTTACTGTACACACATGTATACACAATATGCATGTATATACACGATATACGCAATATACATGTATATACCAGTATACATGTATACTGTCTAATTTGATATTGACCTTGAGCTAACATTGTTGCTATTATTACCTCAAGTCTATATTGTCAATTTCTCTATTTTTCCACTTGTTCATATTGTTCCCATTTTCATATATGTACAACATTTAAAATGAAATGTAAACATGTATATTTAGGTTGCATATTACCTATTTGTTACCATGTCCTGTCCTCCTGTAATACTGAAAATGATTCCATTGTCTCATCTCTCATCTCATCTTCATCCGCTTATCCGGGGTCGGGTCGCGGGGGGAGCAGCTCAAGCAGGGGGCCCCAGACTTCCCTTTCCCGGGCCACATTGACCAGCTCTGACGGGGGGATCCCGAGGCGTTCCCAGGCCAGTGTTGAGATATAATCTCTCCACCTAGTCCTGGGTCTTCCCCGAGGTCTCCTCCCCACTGGACGTGCCTGAAACACCTCCCAAGGGAGGCGCCCAGTGGGCATCCTTACCAGATGCCCGAACCACCTCAGCTGACTCCTTTCTAAGTAAAGGAGCAGCGGCTCTAATCCGAGTCCCTCACGGATGACTGAGCTTCTCACCCTATCTCTAAGGGAGACGCCAGCCACCCTTCTGAGAAAACTCATCTCGGCCGCTTGTACCCGCGATCTCGTCCTTTCGGTCATCACCCAGCCCTCATGACCATAGGTGAGGATAGGAACGAAGATCGACCGGTAGATCGAGAGCTTTGCCTTGCGGCTCAGCTCTCTTTTCGTTACAACGGTGCGGTAAAGCGAACGCAATACCGCCCCCGCTGCTCCGATTCTCCGGCCAATCTCACGCTCCATAGTACCCTCACTCGCGAACAAGACCCCGAGGTACTTGAACTCCTTCACTTGGGCTAAGGACTCATTTCCTACCCGGAGTAAGCAATCCATCGGTTTCCTGCTAAGAGTCATGGCCTCAGATTTAGTGGTGCTGATCCTCATCCCAGCCGCTTCACACTCGGCCGCCAGCCGATCCAGTGAGTGCTGAAGGTCACATGCCGATGATCCAATGAGGACCACATCATCCGCAAAAAGCAGTGACGAGATCCTCAGACCACCGAACTGCAACCCCTCCCCACCACGACTACGCCTCGATATCCTGTCCATGTATATCACAAACAGGATTGGTGACAAGGCGCAGCCCTGGCGGAGACCAGCACCCACTGAGAACGAAACTGACTGGCTGCCGAGGACCCGAACACAGCTCTCGCTTTGGGAGTACAGGGATTGGATGGCCCTGAGGAGAGACCCCCTTACTCCATACTCCCGCAGCACCTCCCACAGTTTCTCCCGGGGGACCCGGTCATACGCCTTCTCCAGATCCACAAAACACAAGTGGACCGGATGGGCATACTCCCAGGCCCCCTCCAGGATCCTTGCGAGAGTGAAGAGCTGGTCCGTAGTTCCACGTCCGGGGCGAAAACCGCATTGTTCCTCTTCAATCTGAGGTTCGACGATCGGCCGAACCCTCCTTTCCAGCACCTTGGAGTAGACTTTACCAGGGAGGCTGAGAAGTGTGATACCCCGATAATTGGTACACACTCTCTGGTCCCCCTTTTTGAACAGGGGAACCACCACCCCGGTTTGCCACTCCTTTGGCACTGTACCCGACTCCCACGCGATGTTGAATAGGCGTGTCAACCATGACAGCCCCTCAACACCCAGAGCCTTTAGCATTTCTGGCTGGATCTCATCAATCCCTGGGGCTTTGCCACTGCGGAGATGTTTGACTACCTCAGTGACCTCCACCAGGGAAATTGACGACGAAACACCATCAACCTCGAGCTCTGCCTCCAACATAGAGGGCGTGTTATTCGGATTCAGGAGTTCCTCAAAGTGTTCCTTCCAACGTCCGACAACCTCCTCAGTTGAGGTCAACAGAGTCCCATCCTTACTGTACACAGCTTGGATGGTTCCCCGTTTCCCCCTCCTGAGGTGCCGGATAGTCTTCCAGAAACACTTTGGTGCCGACCGAAAGTCCTTCTCCATGACCTCTCCGAACTTCTCCCACACCCGCTGCTTAGCCTCCGACACGGCAGCAGCTGCAGCCCTTCGGGCCTGTCGGTACCCTGCAACCGAGTCAGGAGTCCTCCAGGATATCATATCCCGGAAGGCCTCCTTCTTCAATCGGACGGCTTCCCTGACCACCGGTGTCCACCACGGTGTCCGAGGGTTACCGCCCCTTGAGGAACCTAAGACCCTGAGGCCACAGCTAGCCGCCGCAGCTTCAGCAATGGAGGCTTTGAACACCGCCCACTCCGGCTCAATGTCCCCAACCTCCACAGGAATGCCAGAAAAACTCCGCCGGAGGTGTGAGTTGAAGATACCTAGGACGGGGGCCTCCTCCAGACGTTCCCAGTTCACCCGCACTACTCGTTTGGGCTTACCAGGTCTATCCGGAAATTTCCCCCATTCCCTGATCCAACTCACAACCAGATGGTGGTCGGTTGACAGTTCTGCCCCTCTCTTTACCCGATTGTCCAAAACATGCGGCCTCAGATCAGATGACACGATCACAAAATCGATCATTGATCTTCGGCCTAGGGTACTCTGGTACCAGGTACACTTATGAGCACCCTTATGTTCGAACATGGTGTTTGTTATGGATAATCCATGACTAGCACAGAAGTCCAATAACAAACGACCGCTCGGGTTCAGATCAGGGAGGCCGTTCCTCCCCACCACACCTCTCCAGGTATCTCCATCGTTGCCCACGTGGGCGTTGAAGTCACCCAGCAGAACTACGGAGTCCCCTACTGGAGCCCCATGCAGGACTCCATTCAGGGTCTCCAAGAAGGCCGAGTACTCTGAGCTGCTGTTTGGTGCATACGCACAAACAACAGTCAGAGTTTTCCCCCCTACAACCCTTAGGCGCAGGGAGGCGACCCTCTCGTCTACCGGGGTAAACTCCAACACCGCGGCGCTCAGCCGGGGATTTATGAGTATCCCCACACCCGCCCGGCGCCTCACGCCCTTGGCAACTCCGGAGAAGAATAGAGTCCAACCCTTATCCAGGAGTACGGTACCAGAGCCGAGACTGTGCGTGGAGGTAAGCCCCACCAGATCTAACTGGTAGCGCTCCACCTCCCTCACAAGCTCCGGCTCCTTTCCCCACAGCGAGGTGACGTTCCACGTCCCCAGAGCCAGCTTCTGCCGCCCGGGTCTGGTCCGTCGAGACCCCTGACCTTCGCTGCCACCCATGTGGCTGCGCACCCGACCCCAACGGGTCTTCCCACAGGTGGTGGGCCCATGAGATGAAGAGAGGGGGGGTGCCACGTAGTTTGTTCGGGCTGTGCCCGACCGGGCTCCGTGGCAAACCCGGCCACCAGGCGCTCGCCATCGAGCCCTCCGTCTGGGCCTAGCTCCAGACGGGGGCCCCGGGCTTCCTCCGGGCTGAGTCCCATCTCCTCTTGTAACGATATTCATTGAGGGTTTTTGAACCATTCTTAGTCTGGCCCCTCACCTGAGACCACTCTGCCATGAGAGACCCTACCAGGAGCACCCTCTCCTGGAACCATCACCTTATCGTGGTGGAGAGGTTTGCGTGTCCCTGTGAACCTGAGGGCTGTGTTGTCTGATTCCATTGTGTGACTAATAAATAATTATTTTATCTTATCTGATACGACTCCTCTACTCTCTGAAATTCGACCAGAAATGATCAATCTCCCTCATTTGATGCTTTTATTATGCAACATCCATTTTCTGGGCAAAAAGACAAGCTACAACAAAAAAATAGTCATAAAAACCAATAGCATTAACTATAAACAGTAAGTATATACTGTTGTAATACAATATAGTAAGTATATATACTCCCACTTCCAATATAAATATGTTACCCACAAGTATCACACACAACGGCGGCTGTGGCTGTGGGGTAGAGCGGTCGTCCTCCAACCTGAAGGTCGGCAGTTTGATCCCCAGTCTTCTCCATCTGCATGCCGAAGTATCCTTGGGCAAGATGCTGAACCCTCAATTGCCCCTCATAGAACAACAAAGTGCTGCTCATAGATGCACTGTATGAATGTGTGTGTGAATGGGTGAATGTAAAACTGTACTGTAAAGAGCTTTGAGTGGTCATCAAGACTAGACATGCGCTATAAATACAAAACCATTTCCATTTACAACAGTCTATCAGAGGCTAATCGCTAATCTCAATGGTAAAAAATGGAAGATACAGAAATGACCCAGGAGGAAACCCCACCACCTGTATACCATTGGCATGTTATAGTGCTCTGCTCCCGTCCCTCAGGGATTCGTTAACACATTAATGCAGTGGTTGCTGCAGGCTTACACCAGCTAGGCCTGATTGATGAGACTGGAATTAGCACCTTAACAGTAAAGCTGGGTTACTAAGGGGAAGGAGCACACCCCTCCCCCTACCCTGAGGCAACATCGCAGTATGTTATGGATGATGATATCTGTCTATATGATTGAATGGCTACAATGAGTTTAAGTGTGTGAGTGTGTGTGTGTGTGTGTATGTTTGTGTGTGTGTGTTTGTAAGAGAGAGACAGAGGCTGTGTTGAAAATCACACACTAATCACTGTGTCGTCCACTATATAGTAAGTTCACCATTTTGTAGTGCTTCCAAAATAAATATTTTTATACCCTTTATAGCGCACTCAATGTTTCCCACAATGCAATGGGAAATGTAATATACAGTCGATGGTCACTAACCAAGCAATATATACCATCATGCATTGTGCTTGTGGCCGAGACAAGAGGAGAGAGGGCAACAAATGTAAATACAAGAAGGGTATCACAGCAGAAACTGCAGCAAACAAGTTTATTTACATGTTTTTGTGTCAAATAATAATGATTTGTTTTTCTCTTTTGCTGGTGAACTCACTATATAGTCCTTTACAAAGAAGTCAGTATATATTGAAGTAGGGGTTAGTGAGTGAGTGGGTGATTTCAGCCAGAAAGAGAGACAGTACATAGGGAAATACACGCCTTCGTCTGGAAGTACTTTTTGGAGTTGCATCCGAGTTAAGTGAAATGGTCGTATTGAACAAATCATTGCTTTTTGGGTTGCACTTTATAAATAGCTGGCATGCTGGGGATTTACCAGAAGCAACACAGCTGTTGCAGAGACTCAATGTGAGTCAATTAAAAAGTCTAACACAAGAGACTATTTTTATCAAGCATGCACATGTGTCAACATCTTGTCACTTCCATTTCAAACCTGTTAATTAAAAACTCTCACTTTTTTTCAACCAAGCATCAGTAGGAGTGTCTTACTTCACCAAATCATTTTAATCACTGGCACTGCAGCCTGCTTCCGCTAAACCACTGTTAGTTAACACTGAATTAAATGCTATTGAGTATTAGCCTCAAAATCACACGGTTGAAACAGACGATATTTACTTCCTTTGTTATATCATACATTTGGATGGCTTTTTAACAGTGATGTTAGGGGGAGGGGGGTTGACTTCCTGTTGTTCAGCCCCCTTAGTTCAGCCTCTTACCCGAAAAATCCATATTAACCCAAGCTTCCTTGAAATCCACAAAAGATTGTCCAAACCTTTTAAATCAAATGTTGAATTTCATCCTAATTATTTTTTACAAATGTCATTTGTACAGAAAATTGTTATTCTGCTTTCACTCAACAATGAAGACTAAACCTGCAGCCTTGGTTTTTGAAGCACATTAAATGCCCGTAAACCTTATAGGTCTGTAGGTCTTAGGAGAATGTGCAACAAAATGTACCTACAGCACCAGAGTTCTAGATTGGCCACATGCAGTTCCTCTCCTCTGGTGAGGACAGTCAGGCTTTGAACGTCTGAAGGTTCAAACTGCTGGAACACAAGCAGGTCTAGATCTATCCTTAAAACGGCTGTTGTGACCCATTTTGAGTCAGATATTTTTATCCTCATTCTGTGCCTATGCCACATTATAGCCTAGTTACAGAGTGGGACCATGCAGGCAGACAGCAAGCCATGGCCTTAAGATTGACAGAGTAGGTATTGACAGATCAGTCTATACACATTAGCTATGACTTTGCTTGTATTGCAGCAACTAAATTGCCATTAAAAGATTGACAATAAAGAACATTGGATTATTCTAAACCTTCTGGAGTAGTGAGATACTTTCTGACTTTGATTCATTTTTTAACACTTTCGTTTCATTTACTTTATTTAAGTGTATAGTTATGTGGAGACATTAGTGTCTGAAAAACAGCCTATGCTTAAGTGTAAGTGAGACGCCTTTTAGATCGCTTTCACACCCTCACTGAATTCTGGATAATCTCAAGAGACATTCCCCAGATAGGCTGTATGTCCACAAAGTTCCAAGAAAGAGGCTCTGGACTTACTCAAGCCAGTCTCTTCAGAGAAATCAGCAGTTGGGAAAGTTCTAACAGGCAGAGAGTTGGTAAAAAGATCTGGTCAAACACAATTCAAGAAACTTTTATCAATATACCATAGTAAATTGTTATTATCCATTATTCATCTGTTTGGATATAACATTCCGCACTTATCATGGATGAATGGATAAATACAGGTCATTAAAGGTCTCGGAGGATATCCACATTGTAAAAATATCTATGAATATTGACAAAACACTGTACAAAACATTCACATGTATACTCTTTTCCGTCTAGTCCTCCATTATTAAATAAAGTTTTAATTGTGAACTGAATGCCTATCTCTGCTCTTCTTTAACCCCTAAAATTTGATTTAATTCTAAACACTGTGTCGGGTCACATGTGTTTCATGGTGTCCCCCTCTGTTACCCACTCTGTGTTTCTTTCTGTTTTCTCCCTGTGTTCTGTTTCCTGTTTTATGTTGTAGTTTCTGCTCCTTGTGTGTTTTCCATCTTGACTTCCTGTCTTTGTCCTGTTTCCCACCCTTGCAATTTTCTGCACCAGTTCTCATGTGTTCCACCTGTGTTCAATTACCCCTGCCTTCCCTGTGTATATAAGTCTCTGTGTTTGCTTTTGTCTTTGTCGGTTCGTTGTTGTCCTTCCTCATCACCCTCTCTCCTTTACTCGTGAGTTCCTAGTTTTTCCCCAGGGTTATCTATGTTTTTCAGTTTTTGACCAAGACATGGAAGTTTTGGTCAATGGGGGACATGCTGAGCACCTCAGTCGCCCAGCAACAAGCAGTGCTTTTAGAAAGTATTTATTTTCTAGAGGCATGGCTGTAGGACAGTAGTGATCTGTGAAGGCTTTGAAGCGTGTGATGAGTAATCCAGGAAGGTTTTTGTGAAGCGGGTATCGAGGCTTGTGTTGATGACGTATGTGGTGATGTTTGAAGCCTTGCGAGCCGGCCGTACCATGTGACTGATTCAGGAAGTGGTTAACGGGTTTGCCGTGGGATTCGCAATTTGGTGATTGAGGATTCCCAGCCCTTCACTTTTGTGGATGACACAGGGTTCAGAAAGCTTGTTAAAGCTTTCAAGCCTACCTATGTTCTCCCCACAAGGCAGGTGTGTATGTGAGCATATGAAGCATTTTCCCCCATTTCCCCATATTTGCCATTCGAAGTGTCCTCTTCTTTCCCTCAGGCTTTATAAAAAAATGGTGGATGACAGATATAAGGAATCCAAGGAGAAAGCCAAAGCCATTGTGTCGAAGGCATCTGCAGTTAGTTTATCAGATATGTGGACCTCTATCAACACTGATCGGTATCTAGATGTGACATGCCATTTTATAGATGCAAGCACTGCTTTGCATTCTGTTTTATGGGGTGCTGCATTTCCCTGAGGCACATACTGCTGAACAGTAAAAGCAGCACTTATGTCACACTGGTGTATAACACACAAAGTTAATTGCCCCGTGACTGATGGTGCAACAAATATGGGTGTGTGTGCCAGGGAGCTTTGTTTGCGTCTCACAAATTGTGTGGCTCATATTTTAAAAAAGTCTCTTCACCAAAACACTTGTTAACATTCGGGCAAACTAAGAAGATAGGAGGCTTTTTCAAGAGCAGCACCACTGCAAAGATGAATTCCTTTATTTCATTGCAATATTCTAAAAGACGTTGTTTTGTCTAAGTTGCTGCTGCAGCTACACTTGAATGAATCCCTTTATGTTGGCTAATTTAATAGGAGTGGCTGACGCAGGTGCTAATGGGCTGGCCGGCACTGAAGCTAATTCAAGAGGTGGATACACGCTGGAACAGCACATACCATATGCTCCAATGCGTGTATGACCTCAAGGAACCTGTAGGAGCAGCTTTGGCAGGCCTACGCACTGACGTTGCCCCACTCATCAGAACAGTATGAAATTATGGCAGAATGTCTAAAAGTGCTTTCCCCATTTAATGATGCCACAGTTGAGCTTTCAGAAGAGAAGAGTGTGCCTGGATATAAAGTCATTCCCCATTTATCAATGCTACACAACACTCCAGACAGCACCGCAATGGCTGAGAGTCTGAGGAGACAGTAAAGGGAGACTCTATACACTTTGCAATCAATGAGCATCATGTCACTGGCGACACTGCTCGATCCCTGGTTTAAAGAGATAAGCTTCTTTAGCCCCAATAAAGTAGCAGATTCGGAGAAGAGGCTCACTTCTGAATGTGCTACTGTTAAACGAAACAGCGTGTCTTCCTCCTTATCATCGCAACCGCACATATCAGAAGCTTCTCAGCCTGTGACTCAAGGTAATGAATACTGGATACATTCTAATTGTGTTAATGTATTTAGTCACTCACAGCCTGTTTGTCTGTCTTAGGTAGTAAACTGTTGCATCATTTGGACACCACAGGCCTGCAGCGAGGACTCAACATCTCACTGCGGACGCAACAGTGAAGGTCCAGGCGTCCCTGGGTGAAACAAACATTGGAAGATTAGAGAACCCCTTCGGGTTTTGGAAAGGACAGAAAATTGTTCATCCCAACTTGTATAAACTTGCTGTTGCTTTTCTCTGTACCAAAGCTTCATCTCTGCCCTGTGAAAGGATATTTTCTAAAGCTGGCGAAATCAACAAAAAAGAAAAAGAAACTGCCTGAGGCGCAGCACTGTGGAAAAGTTGTTATTTATAAATAAAAATTAATAAAATGTTTCCCCTATATTACGTGTTTCATGTTGTCCCCTAGTAACATAAGCAGTCACAAACCAAATAGCACATTCACATCAAAACTCTCTTCCCAATTTGTTTCCACTTTACTTTTTGACCCTGCCATTGTATCATAAAGACAGACACCATATTAATAACTTCATAATTTATGTATTGGCATCACAAACATCATTCAATTCAAAGCTTCTGACACCAAAGCTGTGGTGTCATTATAATCACTCTGCCTGTTTTACATTTATTGTCCACTTGATGGCACAGTAGAGCCAATGAAGCACCATGAAGCTTCGCCCATGAGTGAACCAATTGGATGGAAAGCTTCGATGCTTCATGAAGCTAAATCTCGCCATCACTAATAAATAAGTATTTGAAATTATGTCACTGGTGGATACAAGGCTTTTCAGGATACATGTTTATCATTCTGTTACATTACTTAATGACCAAGTCTATTTTCTTTTTAGATAACGCAGAAAAAACACATGCACGGGGACGTGGGGACTGGGAGCTTGGTATGTAATATAATGTCTGCGATGCTGACGACTTGATGCATAGCAAGATATAATTGTTGATGATTTGTTGAGTAGTTACAGATATCCCTTAAGTGTTTATACACTTTGAGTGGTGTTGTGAAAGTGTGGTGAAAATTGTTTTAAATTACAATTGTTCACTCTCTCTCATGCAAATTCATCTGGCTTTTAATTCAGTAAATTACATTTTACAACTTTCATCTTTGTCTCAAAACCTGCAGGAGAGCTGCACTTTGTTTTATTCCATGTGTCTCAGCTGAACTCTTCTTCATCTGTCTGTCTATAATTTCTAACTCTGTCTTTTCTTCGTGTTAATGTGCTGCAGACTCTTAGCGATGAGGCAAAGGATGAAGATCCAGAGACATGACAGTGAGGTGTCCGGTCCTGTGCCTCCACATACCCTTTCCCTGATGTCGCCCGAAGCCATGGAGATCATCGGCCACATTTTCAAGATTGAGAAGGAATATAGAAAAGGTCCACTAATGATTAGAAAGATCAGCAAGGGTGAGGACTCTTGGGTTCACTGAAAGTTGCTTGTTGTTCTTTGATTTAACCTTTCATGCTCTTCTCTGGATTGATGAGGGAGAAAAACCTATCTAGTAGATATTGAGACAATAGTAGCTTCTAAACATCAACAGGTGGCATTTATGAAGGTTGGGATTTGGTCATTCACAACTTTGTGGTCTATGCTCAGCATGAACTGCCATGAGGTATAGTGTGAGGTTCCTGCAAAAAAGATACATGGGGGAGAGCACACAAGCCACTATTTCCCATAAACTAAATGTAACAGCGATGCAACTAATTATTAGTTTCTTTATTAATTTACGCAATTCCTTTAGTGTCACAGGCAAGCTTTCTACTTTTACTTCTCTTTCCAGACATGTTTCTTCTACGTAGTGAAAGGGGTCTCCTCTTTTTAATTCAAAATAGGCAAGAAGGAGGAGGACCATACCGATTCCCATTTCCTGAGCATCCTTATAACTCTCTGCTCGGGATTTTCAGCTTTGTGGCAGCCTGCAAAACGATTTGCACTTGTCAGCACAAAGGCTTCTCATGAAGCCCAGAAGCCGTTTTCCCATTTTTTTACACCGATGGAAATCTCTGTCAATGATGCTCCAGTAAGCTCTTCAAAGTGGACTTTCATGCCAATGTCTTGGAACAAAAATGGCCCTCCAAATAGAATGCAGATCTGTTCCCATGTTGACATCTTTACATGGGAGTAGTAGGTGCACTTCATAAGAGTTTCTACCTCCTCTGGGCTAAAATTTGTCAGCTGGGATTTTCTCTGTGTCGTACTCATCTGACCCCTGTTAACACTTCATAATCCTTTGTGCTGAGAAACGCTTCACATTTTCAATTTGGGTAAGATGGACCTTCATTTTCTGATTGCACCACAGAACGTGCACCATTTTTCATTTGTTGCAGAGACGGAAGCCTTCCTTCTCCTGCAGCAGTTTCTTTGAAATTCAAAAGAAATTTTGAAATTCATTTCAAAAGAAATTTTGAAATTCATTTCAAAAGAAACTTGTAATACAAAAAAAGTTACTTTTCATGAATAATTTTACTATGTAAAGTTTTACTGTGGTAGGAGTAAAGGAAAAAATTAAGCCTATTTGGGTGTATTTGGGGAATATTCGATTAGTGTATAGCTAATTTGCATATTCAAATTAATTTTCAAAAAAACTTGTAATACAAAAAATGTTACGTTTCATGGTTACTTTCATTGTGTAAAGTTTTCATTTGATAGGAGTAAAGGAAAAAAATAGCCCTTTTGGGGTGAATTGTTGCCGGGCCTTATTGGCACACATTGATGAGAATTAAACATATTTCTAGGATTAACTAGGATTTCTTAGGACTTTTAATATGTTGTTCTGGACACCTCATAGAAATGATCTATGCTGAAAAAAATTATTTTACAATTAGTCGGTCGTAAAACGCTACTTTGCCTGGACTATGAAGGCACTTGACATATATACGGAGAAAGAGAGAGAGAGACATACACAGAGATTATAACATCAACATTAATGTCAATGATGTATAAGGATTTTCAACAGGACCATTTTTATTAAAAAAAATAATTAAATAATTGTGGTGCGACCATGATTTATCTTATAATCGGTGACATAATGTCTATTGGCTCCAGTTTCATATTTATCGTCCTGACGAACAGAAGAGAATGCTACAATGCGGCGAGAACCAAAATGTCAAACTGCTCCCGAGTTCTGCTCTAGATTAAAAGCTGACGGCAGAGACTTTTAATCCATTTTCATTTTTCATCTTCACTGAAAATGATTTACAAAAAGGAAAATCACTTTAATTATTCCGTCATTAAATGAAAAAGAGTGAAATAAAATCATATGACAAGCAAACCACAACAATCATCCAAGCACCTTGGAAAGAGATTAGATTCAATTGAAAAGTAACATAAACAACACATGTTGTACATATAGTTAAAATAAATAATAAAAACGATATTTCACTGACTGGATGAAAGTGCAAACGTGGTACTGCATCCTACGAGTTCACCGAAACAAAATCCGATTTTTCTCTCTTAACATCCTACAGCTGCAAATCGTCCTTACCTGTCGGACATTTGACTTAAACACCTTCTTTGCTATGAAAAGCCAGACACTATTTATGTGTATGTGTTTGGTAAAATAATGCAAGCTACAGCTAGCTAACTCCAGTTAGCTTAAAGCCTGGTATCGGAAGAGTGATAGAAACCCCTTAGTAGACTATTGTCGCGAATTCGCATCAAACCACTTCCGGTCTTAATGCCGCCGAAGTGGCGTTTGTATCCCACTAACGCCTGTTGATGCAAATATTATACATGCCAAGGAAGGTATTGGATGCACTCTGCTGCCATCTAGAGGTCGGAGTGGAAAATACATCCAGTGCGGCTCGGCAGACTGTATGGATTTTGGCTGCTTAATTTGGGGAATTATCCAAATTTGAGGTAGTGGTGCTAAGATAAAAAATACATACCAGCTTATTGGTTGCTTCTAATGCTAATATATATCGGAATTTACTACATGTGACGAAAATGTATGATGTAAATAGCAGATTCCATTTTGTATAATATCTTAATACTTGCATATATATGCAAGTATTATGCATTGCTTGATTACTTCCAGTATATGTGAATGAGTTGCACCGAGTCTAAAACCTCTCAATATGAACTGATTTTAAGTCGATACGATCCTGCTTCTTCTGAGACTTTGCTTTTTCTCTCTGAAGGAGAATGTGTTCAGCAAACTCCCGGACGGCTCCCATCCCCCCGACTGCGTGGCAGGTGTACTTTGCAGCATTAATTGCTACCCTCGGGGCATTTCCAGGTACTGCACTCAAACCTGCCAGACTTAGACAGTTAACATCTGCTTTGTCGCTACCTGAAGAAAGAAGAAAACATTTATGAGGGAAGAAACAAGCTAGGTCTATTTACATAAACATAAAATAATAACATCCACCTCTACACAGGTGTTCTACAAGGCTCTCTGCTGGGGCCCCCTTTTGTTTGCTATATACACCACCTCCTTGGGTCAAATTACCTGCTGCTAACATGGATTCTTTTATCAATACTTTGCAGACAATATCCAGGTATTCATGTCATTCCAGCTAAATTACCCCATGTCCTCAGCACCAACCCGGGTTAAACGAAGTAAGCAAAAACTACTGAACATAGTTCCCAAAAAAATTTAGGAAATGGGCCAGGGAAGAACCTATTAAATTTTGGTACAGATCCAGGAATTTTTCTTTAACACTGTGAGATCGCTAGAGAACCACACTATAATAAAGGTATGAATGCTTTACCCATGTATGCCACGTCCTTCCACTCCAACTTCCTCTGCTCCACGATCGCTTTCAAAACATTTAGCGGCTCCTCTCCCACCTGGATGATTTTGCAGCCTGTCCTCTCAGACAATTGGTTAACCAACTGGGTCATTGGGTCCTCGCTGGACATCAACAGCACCACCTGGAGATGTTAGACAGTGCTTAATGTGAGTGATAAGGGATAATATGAATCAATTCCATCCCTCTTTTGATTACGTGACATGGGGATGGACTAATAGCAGGCAGAGCAGGGTGTTCCAGATATCTCTCTGCCCAGCAACACTTTCTAGCACCTCCTGGGGGATCCCCAAGCATTCCCAGGCCAGATGAGATATGTTATCCCTCTAGCAAGCCATGGGTCTAGGACAAGGTTTCCTTCCAGTTGGTTATACCCATATTAGGTTTCTAATTTGAAATGTAGATTGACTGATAAATCTTAAACTCTGCCTTGTGGTTAAGCTCTCATTCACCACAACGGTGCGGTACGACACTTGCATTATTGCTGATTATACACCAATCCTCCTTTACATCTCCTACTTCATCTTCCCCTCTCTTGCAAACAAGACCAGACCCTGAGATACTTAAACTTCACTTCACTGCACCACAAGAACCATGGCCACAGTTTGAAAGTGGTTTTCATTCTGACTGCTTGACACTCAGTCATGGTCTGACAAAACCAACAGAACAACATTGTTTGCAACAAGATTGGTGACAATAGTGTTAAAATTCAAACCTCCACTTCCTCCTTCTGCAGCATCCGGATGCCCACAGTGTCTCTGGTATTAATAGACACCATCTCTTTTCCGGATATAGACAAAAAGATCCTTCCTTCTGTTAAACATCCGGAGACGTTGCAGAACATCAGCCGAACCACCTCGAGTGCAACCAGCCCGAAGTAACCATACCTGTGGGAAAAGAAAGATATGGAATGACCAGATCCAGATGATTCAAACGCAGGGCACCAGATAAAGACCTACAATATTAAACCAGCCGGATCATCATTTGGTTTAGATCTAACAGACGTAATCATCCAGGTTGTTTGCAAAGATAAAAAACATACATACTTTGTCCAGCTTTAGTTGGAAGAAGGGGTATTTTGGCAGCTACTTTCTTGTTGGAGTTAGTTTAACAGAAAAATAATAAACATGGTATATTTTAATCATCAAACTATCCGTCCCTAGCAGTTAGCATCGTTTATATGCATCTCACCTTAGAACTCGCTGTTCTGCCACAGGCCAGTCGATGTCCACGTCTATGTCCACGCTGTACTCTGGTAGCATCTCATAGTAGCCGACCTTACCACCCTGCAGACCCAGATAACAGAAGAGGGATGAAAAAAGAGAAAGTAAAACAACAGGATCTGCAGCAGCATGTACAAATACACAAACTGAATATTGACACTAGAAGAAATTGCAAATCAAGACGTAAGATGGCACAGCCTATTTTTCGGGATAACTAAAAAGCATCCTGAGGCAAACAAATTCTGGATACTGAAAAATCTACTGTGGCCCAGTTACCTGGAGAAGTCCCTCCTTCATAATAAGGTCTCTCGTGGTGAAATAGAAGGAACCATTCTCACACAGCTCTCCGTTCCAGTCCTGACGTCGTGGACGGTTGGCTGGGTCCAGGTTGAGGGGCTTGGTCAACTCACCATCTGCAGAGAAGCAGGGTTAAGGTTAATACGCACTTTTTATAATGCACGGCTTCACTAAACATCAATATGGCTTTTACTTTAAGAGATCAATTTAACTAAGAGTTAGAGTTGAACCGAATACTCGGATGAAGTGAGTATCCAATTCGGATAATGTACGGAGCACGAGAACCATCCAAGTAAAATGTGTCAATATCCGTACTCGTGATGAATGAAAATCCTCATTGGATAGCTGTGTCCACATCATCCCTTGAAATGCCAGCCACACACAGAGCTCTTACCCTACACAGATCCTATAAAAAGTTCACTGCTGCTGCCACGCCACACAATCTGGTCGTTGTCACAGCTACTCTGTCCACAGGGATACTAATGTGTTACATCGTTGATCTATATATTCTCAATAAGTTAGCAATTCACAGATCGCTTCACTTACATTGCAAGGCATTGGGAGAGGGACACGAAAGATCATTTAAGATGTGTTATTCAATCTGGACAACATGTAATATTGTTTCTAATATTGAAAGCCTTCACAACAAAAGTCCCAACATACACACACCTTATAACAGGAAACACACACCAACCTTCCACAATAAAGCAACCAAATAAAATAGCTTACATTATTCTCACCACTCTCTATCACTACCAGTCTCTCTCTCACTCACTCACTCACACACACACCCACACTACATAATTAACATTGTGTTTGACTTTGTGTAGAAATTCAAAAATACAGCACCCCCCAAAAAAAATGACAGGATGTAAAACAATGCCCTGTGATCAGTAACACACACACCAACATCACACTGTTTAAATGTATGTTTTTGAAAGCAAAACAAAATAAATATTCAATAAAAAGGAAATGTTGAGTATGAAAACTCGTTCGGGTTGAGTTTGAGTGTGTTGAATATGAAAACCTGCATTTTACTTAATACTTTTTTTAATACTGCATGTGTGCGTTTATTCACTGAAGTTTATAAAAAACGTTCTGAATAGTTCTTACTCTTGCGATCAAAAACATTGATCTGAAGCTCAATTCTAAGGCTGTTCTGTGTTTAGTTTTCTAATAAACAATAAATGTAGAAACTTCTGATCAACCCATATCCATGTCAGGCTTAAAGTACCAATTTCCGGTTTAAGTCCAGGCCCTACCGAGTAAGGATACGGACATTTTCGTTGGTTGAACAGATACAGATAGAGATAATGGTGTTCTTGCTTGAAATATTTCAAGACTTTATTGTGTTTTTGGAAGGAATCTATTGATTTTATGCTGAGGTAGATAACGTCTATAGGTAAAAAAACAGCAAATTAATGAAATGGGATAAAATAAAGTTTGCAGATTCATTATTGTCCTGTAGAGGGAGCTAACAGCAACAACGTCTGCTGACTTACATCGTTTCTTGACCTCCTGCCAGCGGAACTGGTGTCTCCTGACCACAGAGAAGACAGAATCGTATCCCTGCAGCGTGATCATCTCCAAAGCCTCCTTCACATGAAATGGGTGTAGACACGGGGATGTTGCCTGAATGTTGCATATCACATCCACCTCTGTGAAAACAAGTCATCAAAAGGACATGCTCTAAATCTCAACAGCTGCTTTGTCTCCACTCCGTGGTCAGACTGCGTGCAGTTACTCAGATGCACAGCCAGTGGATTTACAACCTGAACAGATGTTGCCCCCTCTGATACTAAAGTTTACGAATGTACAGTGTGGAGTATTTTGTGGTTCACCTGGGTTGAGCCTCACAAACTCTTGAATGGTTTCCAATGATGTCGAAGTGTCTCTGGAGACTTCAGGACTCCTGCGATGCACCTTCGCACCCCAGGATTTTGCCACTTTCTCAATCTCATCATGGTCCGTTGATACCCACACACTAAGAAAAACGACTATTATTAGTCGAGCTCAAGTTGTTATGCTCCGTCTCACATTGTTTTCTATGACACAACTAGTTTGTAATAGATAAAACTCATGGACATGTAAAAATTATAATGGCAATAAAATAAATATGAATACACCTTTATTGGCAATACAGGTTTTGATAAGGTCTGGAGCTGATGTATGGTTTTATATTTTGTGTATTAAAGAAGTTTAAAAAACAATAATGATTATTGTACCTGTGGAACATAGCGGAGTCTCCAGCAGCTCTCAGCGCCCAGCTGATGAGGGGGACCCCGGCCAAGGTCTTGATGTTTTTGAGGGGGATCCCTTTACTTCCACCTCTAGCCAGGATCAACGCAGCGACGTGTCTCTCTCCGCTGCGTCTGATCTGCTGCTTGCAGGCGGCCAGCGGGAGGTCCTGCGCTCTCTTCCTGGCTGCCATTTCGACTGTTCAGTGGCTCTGGAGGTAAAGAAGCTGCCCAGAGAGAGAGGAACGTTACCTTCAAAATAAACTTCTGTCGTCACATGGTCACATCCAGTGGCGTTTCTACAATAGGGGCACGTGGGCCACTGCCCCACCAGATCCAGATGGCGCTGTTGTGCAGAAAGCTCAATACATCTGTACTTTGTGGCAAAATATATTGTATTTTATTTTATATGCAAAGTAGCGTGAATGTGTGTGTTAATAAACTTAACTCACAAGCATTATAGTCTTGTTTTGGAGTAATTTGATTCGTGTGTGTTTCTGTCTGTGTGCTTGCTCTGTGAAATGCTGCTCTCCTCTCTCTCTCTCTGCTCTGTGGGGCAACGCCGCAAGCTTAAGACTGTTGCCATGGAAACACCAATGAGCGTGAACCACACAGGCCAAAGTTAACATTTGGAGATTGGGCAATTTCAGATGTGCCTCACGAAATCTGCCTAGCAACTTCACCTGAGCTAGCAGGCTATCCCCCGTCAGTGAACAGGACCTGAGTCTGTGGAGAGGTTTCACTCACATATCGGATGAATAATACGGTTTGATGATGACGGAGAAGCTAAAGACGTCTGCGCTGTGAAGGACATCGCCTTTTTTACAAAGTTTGTTTAATAAATTCTGCAAGTTATTTTAGCTATGTGTCTGTCTAATCTTTTTACTTTGTTGCAATCATTTCTACTTTAATGCTGTATTATGGGCAACATCTTTGTGTCGCGCTGAGCGCTATAGCATGTGAAATGTATTTGAAATAGGATTTCTGCTCCCTGCTGGCACTCAAAATGCAGCCCATAGTATATCTTCCTGGTCTATATAGGCCTACTGCTTATAATAATCAGCTACCTCTATTTTTGTGACGGTGACATGACGTCATACAAAATTGCCCCACCTGAAATTTCAGGCTAAAAACGCTACTGGTCACATCATGTCATAAACACACAGGGTCTGTTCCTATATCTCTGCCTGTCCGTGTCTGGATCGAGCTCACTACCGCTATCTTCTGCTCCGGAGATCAAACTGTCAGTCAAGAAACACAACACATTCACATAAATAAACAATAGATAAATAAACAAATACATACATAACTGAATAATTAAACAAAACAACATTTAAATGAATAAACAAATACATAAACAAACACACTACATACATAAAATCATTTCCTTGACATGCTTAACATATTTTACAAGTTCTCAGTAATTTAAGTGTTTAGAAACACAGTATTTGCATTTCTTTTGAGTCTTTGTAAACAATGACCTCATATTTTTGTTCCATAAGGTCAAGGTCCCCGTCTTAAATGAAGTTAACAGACAAAATTTTCCTGTAAAGTGCATTAAACTGATAAAAATGTTTACAAAAAAGACCCTTCTTTTATGCATACTGTACCAGTGATTAATATTTCAGCCACAGATATTGGATATTTTATTTAGATACAAGTCTTACTATTCTTGGTCGCACCACGATACGTGGTCACTCCAAATGATATGAAAACTTCTTTTAATGTCCTTCCATCATTTAAAGAGATCAATAAATTCCATACAAAAAATACATTAAAACTAGGTTTTCTTAAAATTTCAAAAAATATTCATGAACACAAACATTTCAGGAACATTTTTCACATGACAATCTCATCACAAACATTTAAGTGCAGGACACATTTGTGGCCTTGTTGTGAATAAATATTTCATGAAACTTGACAATCATAATACTGCTGATGGTATTTGGAATGTTCGCGTGAAAGTCGGGCATGTGGTGTTAAATGCATTTTCTGAACTTTGCCCAATCTTGGCTGCTCAACTAAGAGTTGCGTGAGGTTGCTGGATCAGGTTCTGACATGACAGCATGAACATCTCTCTTATAGTAGAAAAGGACATCTGAATATTGTGGCCACATAAACAAGTTATTTTCAACCGACTTCCGCAAGGATCTAACCTGGACTTCGTCTCCCACAACCTCAAGGACCTGGCCTACATATGGAAGCTCAACTTATGCTACAATCAAATAGGCATGTCTTCATTTCTGCATGATTTTCTTGGATTCCACACAGGATGTTAGCAGTTTCATTCCAGTGATTGTACACAGGTGTTCTGTGTTGGCTATCACTCTCTTCCCTTTATCAGCAGTAGAGTGTGGGACAGACACCCCCCGCCCCCCCCACTGTGTTGGGGGGGGGGGGTGCACAAGTAAAAAGTGTCTGTGAAAAGGAAAAATAAAGCAAATTCTAACCTGTACCTGGAGAGTCTGGTGGCTTCACTGACGAGGGACCCGCAGTAGAGACAGAGCAACTGTTACATATAGTAATACTAATGCCGCTGCATGAGTTTCGGCTGAAATGACTGACATGTGCTTTGCCGAGTAGTTCTTCTTGTTTGTTTGGTTTATTAGTAGGTGGCAAACAAGATCAAAGCACATTACTGGCAAACTTAACAAACCAAAACTTCCGTCGATCTCTTAGATCAAAGGTATGTGGCATCAGTGGAAACATCACAGGAATGTGATGAAAGCTTTATATGCACGCCATTTTCCCTAAATGTTTCTATCACACTGCCATATTTAAGCTTGGAGGCAAGTTGGCGTGGTAAGTGATGATGTCGTCTGGGTCAGCGCCTGCTGATGGAAGGGAAAATATAGGTTCAGCTGTGTGATGTTGATTTTGGTTGAGTTATTCAGTTGAGTTTTGTTCAGTTGAGCTGATTTAACTGTTACTGTTGTTGTTGTTGTTGTTAGTTACAGGTGCAACATGGGATTATTTTTTGTAAAATTAACATGTTTGGGTTTTCTGGTTCAGAATTGTTGAAGATGGCGGCGACGATTGACCTGGCACTAAAGAAGGCCTTCTCCGAGCTGCAGGTGAAGATGATTGACACCCAGCAGAAGGTGAAACTAGCTAATCTGCAGATCGATCAGCTGACACGAGTCCACAAACACGCTAAGCTAACACACGCAGAGATCAACACGCTGCCTGACAACACGAGACTCTACGAGGGAGTGGTACGCATGTTCATTGTGCAGACGAAAGAGGAAATCAACAATAAGCTGATGGACAAACAGAAAATGGCTGACAAGAAGATCAAAGACTTACAGCAGATAAAGGTGTACCTTGAACACAGCGTGAAAGAAGCTAAAGACAACATCAGAGAGATGCTTCTGTCCCGGAGAGCTCAGTGAGCTTTTGGATTCAAGATGCAATGGACGAAGACGACTTTTAGCTAGCCCTTCAAACTTATCTACCCTGAAGTTCAATATTGTATAGCTTGAATTAAACAGTATTGTTACTCCAAAACTGCCTGTTGAGGAATTTTTGTACATACTCACACAGTAGTGTATATGCCACTATATATTATGTATATTGTATATTGCACATTATATCTGTACAGGAGAATAGTGCCTGTCTAATTCCAGGGAGTTATTTGATTCACCAGCTCTGCTCTTTTTATGGTGTTGCAAAATCCTGTACAACCCCATACAACCCTGCAGGTAACGGTTCCATGTACAATACCATACCTTCGTGCCATGCCAGTTTTACAGAAACAGGACTGGGCCTCCTGTTTGCTCTATGTGCTGTTCTGTTACAATACCACAACTCATCAGAGTTGTCTTTGGGTTTTCCCAGATTGATCTGGAGGCAGGTCCGCTGGCCTGCGTCAATCTTCTGTATTCCCTGTCCTCCTCCTCAGTCCCAGAGTCATCGCCGTGTCCGACACACAGTCCTGAGTCCTCATGTAGCCAGATGCGTGCGCCCTCCCTTCCGCTGCGGGGCGCTCTACCGGTTGTTGTGACGCGCCGGTTGTTAGGCGAAGTCATGCACCCTATTTAAGGAGGCAACCGTGTTTGCCTCGCCCTCCCTCCGGTTACATTACTCTCAGGTGGGTTTTGCTAACGAGGGAGAGCTACTTCCGTTGCGGCGGAGCTTGGCGGGTTACCAAACGCCTCTCGTAAGATATCCCTCTCAGTGCGACTGACTGCCGGCGCGGCATCTCTCCGCCGGGGACCTTCAGGTGCAGTAGCGCATCAGCTTGCAGGACTCAGCTACAGCTGGGGAGACTCCCTCCCTCCCTCCGGGTTGCTGGGACGGGGCCTTGGCCTGATAGGGTGAGGCCCTGCTCCTCGTCGGCCATCATTGGACCTGCTGTTCTGGTTTTGTTTGAAGTTCTGGTTTTGCCTTTATTATATACTGCACTACATTAAAACAACACTTTCCAGTGTCTGGAGAAACTGAGAAAGGCACTGAGTGACATTAAGACTGCCTGGCTCAGCCCGAGGACTTGATCATTTTTAAGAAATATCCTAGTCTCCACTGTGACTCCACGCTACACCTTCATGGCGCGTGGAGGGATCACGTCGGGGGGACGCCCGATTTTAAAGTAACATTTAACCCTATTTACACTGTGTTTATATAGGTTTGTATTTGCTTTATTTTGTTGTTTGGTTTAACTTGTTTTCAATCTTGACCTGTTTTAATCTTTTTTTTATTGTGGTCAGGTGCTGTGGGCCGGAGGCGGTGACCCAATGCCTGGTGGGTGGGGTTCTTCACGATCAGTTTTGTTTGGTTTGCAGTGTCACGGGTTTGTTTATTAATCCCTCCCCCTTTTCTTTGGTTCTCGTGGCCGCGGTAAGTCCCAGCCCTGTCCCGTTGTCGAGAATTTTAATTCATGTGTTAACTAGTGTTTTGTGTGTTGTTCATTGTGTTTTTGGTTACCTGTATTTGATTTATATTAAAGTGATTTACTATTAGTTTAAACACGTCTCTTGCCCCTCTGATTTCATGAACCTGTGCTGTTGCACTTAACAAATATTAATATTTCCTGGAGGTGAAACTCCCCGGGTGGCGTTGTGGCAACTCTCTCAATATCCCCGCTACACTCACATACTGGGATCTGTTGATCAGGTTGTTAAATATCCAGGATGTGAGGTGCAGGGCCACCTCACATCCTGGATAGGCTCGAATACGCAGCAGTACTGTTCTTTACTAGTGATGTGCCCAGAGTGACGTCATCTATCATTTACAAACACTGCTAGCCCTCTTCCTTTCTTCTTAACGCACTCCACTGTCCTGTTTGCCCGTATCAGCTAGAATCCGTCAAGTGCGGCGACTGAGTCCAGTGTTGTTGTGGATAGCCATGTCTCCATGAACAGCATGATGCTACACCGCCAGTAGTCCCTCTCAACACCGCTAACTTGTCCATCTTATTGGGTTGAGATCTTACTTTCCCCATGCTGGTGGAAGGGAGCTCGGGGCTGTAGTGTCTCCTCCTAGCGCAATGCTGGGCCCCGGCATGATTCCCCCTTCTACTTCCTGTCGGATCTCTCCTCTGGGAGCATCGCTGTGTTACAGAGCGCTAACAGCTGATCCCTACTGCAAACAATAGGACCATGGCTCCACAAAAGATCTACGGGCTTTGTTGACAGTGTAAAAAACAGAAGAAAAAACACTGCAAACGTGATGCACTTGGTGTCCATAGTGCACAAAAGTTAAAGGAGCAAAAACATACAAAAGAGAGTAAAAGTAACTGAAAAAGACAAGATAAGGGAAAAAATGTGCCAGGAATAAGCGGGAGCTGCTGGGTGGCCACTAGGGAGGTGCCATATTAGCTGTAGTGGACAAGAATTTAGCTAAATTAAGAAGGATGAAGTAGAGCTGAAGTCAATACGATACAACAACAAATCAGAAGAGATACAACATGCATCAGCATGTCAGTGATACAGATTTTTAATAAAAACACTAAAAATGTCATATATTCAATACATTTCTATTTCTATCTTGCTAAATTACAATATACATCCAAAGGCATTTGACATATATACAGAGAGAGATACATAAACAGAGATTAAAACAGCAACATTAATGTTGAGTGCCCATAACACTCCTTTCAGAGTTATTTGCAGCTGTTTGTCTTTCTTTGGACAACTCCATCTCTATCCTCGTCTGGATGGAATTCCAGTTTATCTCAATCTTTCCAGCATACTGCAGGAATTTCACATTTGTCTCCTTCTCTCCAAATTTCTGAAGGAACTTCTGCCTACAGGCCATCACAGTGTCCACATGGGTCTTATGTTTGAGAGCCAACTCCATGGCCCTCCCCCAGTTGAAAAGGTTAATGTTGACTTGTATGGCCTGGTAGATGAGTCCAGCTTGTAACAGAGTTGCTTCAGCCTCCAAGATATGACCACTGAACAACAGCAAGTGAGCCAAGGATGACTCCTTGGATGGCTGGTTCTTTATTAATTGAATGTACTGCACCCTTGGTAACTCTCCAATGGCAGCAAATGCAATTTCTGCTGTGTTCAGCTCCCTGTTTTCCAAGGACATACCAGCCAGACATGCCCACAGTGTTTTGTCCTTGGCAAAGCGGCAGAGGCGCAGTGCATCCTCCCAGCATGAAGATGTGATGTATTCTTGAAGCAAGGCTGGGTATGGAGATATGGCACTGTGAAAGAGTGAACCATCTTCTTGGCGTAACGTTACCTTGGTCCCAACATAGCTCAGAATGTGGGGGCATCGGCTAAACTCACTGCTGTCCTTCGTGTACAGTGTTTTTGGCAGCAGGTCTTTGTCAGTGAATACAACACTCGGGTAGCACCACACTGTGAACTGATTGTCTTGGATTCCACACAGGATGTTAGCGTTATCATTCCATGCCATACTGTGAACCATGCTGCCAATTTTGAAGATTTTGTGCTTTAGTCCAAGATGACAAAAAGAAGTCAGATAAAGGTCACAGTTCTTGTCTATGAAGGCCATCTTCCTCTTGGTGGATGGGCCACACTGGTCCAGAGCGATCTCCACCACCTCCAGCATGTGGGTCAAGGGCTTCTTGTTGCCAAGGGCTTTCCCGCTCAGGGCATCAAAGAGAATGATGACTTTTTCATCACTCTGGTCCCGGATGGCAATTGTGTCATTACTCAGCGAGACACCCTGAGCATTTAGGCTGTCAGCTCTCATACCAGGGAATTTAGGGGAAGATATCAGTTGACCCTCATAGGAGAACACATACAACCCTGCTCCTTCCACAAGCAAAAAGTGTTTCTCTGCTTGCCGGATGAGTCTCACTTTTCCCTCCTTCAAGTCGAAGATGAGGGGAGTATTCCAGTTACTTGAATTGTAAACATAGCACTGGAGGGATGTGGCGACAACCAGGTGACCATATGCCAGTGAGGCTTTGATGACTCGATCTCTAAACTCCAATGCGTGCACTGCATCGTTCATCACGTTCCTTACCTGCATGGTGCCCTTTTTGGTAAGAGTGACCACACAGTTCTTCAACTCCCATTGCTGCTCGACCACATGGCTAAGCATGACATGCCCATTACCACAAGCCCCGGCCAACTGGGTGCCATCTGAAGACCAGGCCAAATTTATGACACTGCCTGTGTTGGGTTTCTCCATCGCATAGGTCAATCCACTCTTTTCGCAGAGCCACAGGAAATTGAAGGAGCCCACGGCAAACACTTCTCCATTTGGTGCCCAGGACAGAGAGGAGATTGGGTAGTCATGAGCTGACGAGGAATAAAGCTGATGGCCAAAGCTGTCCCATACCTTATATTTAGAGTCTTCTCCACCTGATAGTATCAGGTCATTGGCTGAATTCCAGTCCACCTTCAGGACAATCCCATTATGTGCCTTCCACTGTATGACTTTTTCGCTGGGTTGCAGAGGCTTAATGAATAACCATCCCCTTGATGTGTAGAGAATTCGTTTTGAGTCTGGACTCCAGTTGACAGAATACACAGGAGACCCTTGGCTGGCTAGTGTTGAGCACGGCATACCACTTTTTGACCACATTTTGATCTGCCCATCTTCTCCAGCTGTGACGAGAGCAGACCCATCATAATTCCATCTTGCAGCCAAAACAGCTCCTCTGTGTGCTTCAACACTCTTCTCGATGTGTCCTATCTTGGAGACCAGGTGGAACTTTCCATCAGTGCTGGTAAGGACAAAGATCTCCGCCTGGGTCTGTCTAGAGCCACCAACAGTTTTGGGTAACCACTGTAGATCAGTGGGGTAAATGTCATTTGGCAATTTGACAACCAAACAGCTCTCACTGGTCAAAAGGTTCCATTTGAGGATCTGGTGGTCGTCACTGCATGAGAACAGTTCATCTGCTGTGGTCCAGCCAACACAACTCACTAGTTCCTTATGGTTGGATTCCTTTAACAGCGATGTTTTCAATCTCATGGTGGAGGTTCACTCTTGTGACTTCAACAACATTGAAATAGTACAGTAATATACTATAAATGTCATGCCTCTGCATGCATTTCTGCTGAAAATACTGATGTGCTGAGTACCTCTTCTTGTTTATTTGGTTTATGGCATGTGACCACCAAGAACAAGGCGAAATCACTGCAAAATGTTAATAAACTGAACATTCCCTTAATCTCATACATCAAAGGAATGTGGCATCAGTGGAAACTTCAGAGGAATGTGATGATGTCACATAAAGCTCATAATAATGCGATGTCACATTGCGTGATGTCGCCACTGTAGAAGCCTCCCATTGACAGAATCATTAATTCCATAAATTGCAGAAAAAGCTTAATATTTCAAAAAGTATCAACATTTCACAGATTCAAATGAGTTCAATAATCTTAAGGCAGTTAGTGATTGAAAAAAGGTTCATTAAAGCAATTATCAATAATAAATAATGGATTACTACAGTACTGCTGTCAACATTCACACATCAGTTAATGACAGTTATTTATATTACCAAAACCAACACACAAAAACAATGCATGGGAGAAAAACCATCAATCAGTGAAGATTCCCTGTTACTTTTTGCCAACACGCCATCTTCCCCTAGGGTTTCAATCATACTGCCATATTTAAGCTTTGGGAAAAGTTGCCATGGTTAGTCAGCGTGGGCTATATGACTGTAGCCATGTAAAGTTCATTTTGGTCGTGTTATTGAGTTGAGTTTTGTTCAGTTGAGCTAAATTAACTGTTACTGTTATGTTTGATACACGTGCAACATGGGATTATTTTTAGAAAAATAAACATGTTTGATACCTGTACATTGCGTTTGAGTCTGCCTCCTAGTTTTAAAAGCCACTCTGGTCAGGCTTCCCACACCCTTGCATGTAATTGTGATGGTGTAGCCGTCTAAATGACAGTTATTAATTGGCCAATTCTGTGTTTTGTTAATCAGATACCCCCTGACATTTTTTTACATTTACTTTTTATGTGCCTTGGGGTTGGGATACAAAAGCCAAACAGGAACTGTCTCTTTTATCCTTTTGTGGAGGAATGGAGAATCTCTGTTTTAGGTGGCAGTAACCATGAGATCAGTCAAGGAGACATGTGAAGGTGCACCCATTGCACCTCTGTGGGTGATGTCACAGCAAGGCCATTCTCCCAGAAGTTTAAACAATTAAATGGTGCATAGGGCTATAGAGTTTGTCTCCATCTTGGGGTGAAAACACAGAAAGGAAAAAGGAATTCATGAGTTTAAGCATGTTATAAAGAAAAAACAGGTGACAAATAGGACAAATTGCTGGAAGAGAATGGAAAACTATATTTGGGATATATATTGGATATATTTGCTTTTGAAGACTAAACTAAGTATCAATGGGATGCTCCCTGACTAGATGCACCGAGTGTTGCTTGGCATGTGCAGACAAATGGCAACTGTATGAATTGATTCTAAGGGCGTGTTCACACCAGCCTAGTATAGTCTGTTTAGATCGCTCAAAAGAGCTGCCTCATGGCCAGCGTTGATCAAGCCCTGCAACACAGTCATAAAATGGTGTTCTGTTAATATCTGCCACTTTCAGTGCTTTTGGTTCGACCAAATATTCAACAAATAGATTCTGACAAATATGCTTCATCTCCTAAATAGATACATGTCAAAAATGTATGCTATCTATACCTTTCTACTATAACAGAAGTGATCTTGAGAAGATGTTTTTATTTTTATTTTTTTCAGTAGGCCACTGTAAACAGAGAACAAACTGGAACATTGAACATTTCTGTCACCTTGACTGCACAGTTAAATAGTAATTTCCTCCTCATTTAACAGGATTTCCAGATTTCCAAAAAGGTACTAATAATAATAATATTAATAACTTTATTTGTATAGCACTTATCTAAACAAGGTTAAAAAATAGTTCACATTTTTAGAAAAACCAAACAGTTCCCACAATGAGCAGCACTTTGTCAAGAGAGAGAAGAGAGAGAGCAGGAAGATCACATTTGTATTCTGTTAGGCTCGTTAATGTCATGGAATAATAATAAAATAATAATAGATACTCCTCTGTTATCCATACTGTGGATTACGCAACCCAAGAAGCCATTTGGCAACTATTAAATTGTTCCTCGGTAAATGGGGACCAGCCTCAACTTCTGATGTGTCAAGCTTACATTGCAAACACAGATTAAGGCACACAATAAGTGTGACAATTTATAGTGCAGAGAGCAGCAATGATTTCCTCTATGATGCCAAGATGCGGTGAAAGTGTTTAAAATGTTGTGACATCTAGTGGTGAAGTTGCATGTTGCAGCTGAATACACCTCACGGTCCCTTTCCAAACATGGAAGAGTACCTGTGGAAGGCTTCAGTTGTCGTTAAACTCAAAAGGTCTTTAGTTTGTCTAGTCTGGGCTACACTGTAGAAAACATGGCAGCCTCCGTAGAGAGGTTCTGCTTTATATAAAGTAATTAAAGGGCCATTAAAGAAAACAAAAATTCGTACAATTTAGATGAAACACACTTGTGAAAGTACCACTATAGAGTTATTTTATATTCAATTTCTGCCAATCGATCTCTTTACTTAAATCTTCCACACTGGAACTATATAGAGATAGTTCATAAAAAAATCCAAATTCACTCATAATCTATTCACCACTATGCCGATGGAAGGGTGGGTGAAGTGTTTGAGTCCATAAAACACTGTGGGTTTCAGGGGTAAACAGCATTGCAGCCAAATCCAATAGAATCAAAGTAAATGTGGACCACTTCTTCAAATGTAAAAAAAAAACAGAAAAAAACATGAAATGCCTCCATGCTCCTGTGGTGTCATACAAGTGTCCGGAGACATTCAAATTCAACTCTAAACGATGTCAGTAACATGATACGAATTTCCATTTTTCTGTGAACTACCCTTTTAAGTAATTGCTTCAGGATACCGCTAACATTTACCACTCAATTACAGCCGATGAATAATGTAGAGAAAAAATTTGCGGCAATCCAGACACCGCACTACACACACTATACAAAAATATATGTGGGAGGTGGCACCATTTTTAGTTACAATGTGCATTATAATAAATGACCACCTACTATGAGAAGTGAATGTGGGTTGAGAAAGAACCATTACTGAATTATACACATTTTACCAGATAAATTGATTTTAGGAGCCACTCTGTGACACATATAATACAATCCAATGAAATGATTAAACATAAAAATCATTAGTATTGTCTGTGTTTTGTGTATTTTCTGTTAGCCACTTCTGTTCTCTCTATCTTCTCCATCTTTCTTCATTTCAGGCAGAATAGTCTGTTGTTCCTCAGCAGATGGATTATGTCATTGGGAGGTCAGAGAGAGGTTTGCCATTTTCTTTTTTGTATAGTACTGCTGCCATCTTGTGGTGTGTATTGATAATAGCAGGCAATTATTTTTTTACTTATCATCACACTGAGCTGAATTTATGCATGAGGGTTGTGCCCACAATATTTTTTTATACCACTGAATGTATTATTTTATAACAACTTATTTTTTAACCTACATGAATCATATCTCCTGATCCTTTGAAATATTTTAACATGTTTTTATTAATATTGGAAATTCTGATTTTAAGTCACAGCACAAGCAAGAAGATAAGTACATAAGAGATGTCACAGTAACAGCTTCTCTCCCGGTAGTCTTTTTCTATCCAGAGGCTAAAGGGTATAACCATCCAAAAAGAGGACATCACTGTCTAATGGCTGAACCTGCAGTAGACAGATCAGCCTACCAGCAGCCCACACTTTGACAAAAAGTTTCCGATCAAGAAACCTCCAAAAACTAGAGCTCTTTAAATGCAAAAGAAAACGATGGTCTTCCATATCAACAGCTCTCTCCTGGTCATATTTAAAAATTTTTTTTACATTTTTCACAGCTGACACTTTTGTCCAAAGCGACTTACAATAAGTGCATTCAACCCAGAGGGTACAAACCCAGAACAACAAGAATCAAGAAAATAAAATGTCTTCAAAAATAAAGCAAAACTACAAAGTGCTATAAGTAAGTGCCATTTAAGTGCTACTAAATTGTTATCACATGATACACAGATATAATTCTCAAAGTAGTGATAAAGTACCTCAGAATAAGGAGAAGCTTTCAGAAAGGTGAGTTTAGTTCAAGCTGCGGCAATGAGGGTGACACTTAATGTTTAACTGTTTTAAAACTTTAATAAAATATCTGAAAAGTGGAACTTTGTTCATTACAGATTCCCCAAAGTAAACATTTTATTCACATGTGTATTTATCTCCATGCAGATTCAGTGAGAACTTGTACATAATGGTTTTTACACAGACCTGAGCGCTGTATAGCCAATGATTCGGCTAAATCAGTCCTAACATCTTTGTGAGCTTCTTTTCAGTACTTACAAAAGGAGTACTGTTTAATGTACCTTTTATTTACATGTGAATATGTTGTATATCAGTATTCTGGTCTGTGCCCCCCCTTGTCATGCTGTGGTACGTATCGCTCAGGAACCTGTCTCTCTGTCTACATTTGGAGCTGAAAGAGACAGGTATGTTTCATTACACGGTCTAATGCAGGGGTCAACGTTTTTCAGGCCAAGGACCCCCAAACAGGTGGAGAGATGGAGCAGTACTATATATATTGTATAAAATTGTGCCATGTATAAACATAACTACCCTGATATTGTGCATTCAATACTAATGTTAAAGCCCCATGAGACGAATTGTTATTTGTGAATGTGGGCTATACAAATAAAACTTGATTGATTGATTGACTAAGCTATTCAAATATTACACGGGTTCATATATTCATGTTTAAATTCAAACATGTGCAAGGTACAGGGGGGCCATGCCACTGCCATTTATAAACATACAGTGGGTAAGGAAAGTATTCAGACCCCTTTAAATTTTTCACTCTGTTTCATTGCAGTCATTAAAATCAAAAAAGTAAATTTTATTTCTCATCAATGTACACTCAGCAGACCATCTTGACAGAAAAAAAACAGAATTGTAGAAATTTTTGCAAATTCATTAAAAAAGAAAAACTGAAATATCACAAGGTCATAAGTATTCGAGTATCAGAGAAGTCGTTTTCTTGTGGGATTTGTAAAGTTCAAATTAAAGTGCATTGGTCCTTTTCAAATGTTGTTTGTGAACCCATATTAAGTCATTGTGATGGGTTAGACATGTGAGGCAGGGAATATTTATGTTTATTTTGGTTTACATTATTGCATGCATCCTTTACAGTACTCTAAGAATAAGATGTGAACTGATTAACATGTTGTATCACTACAGGTGTGTTTGCCAAACATTAATCACTATACGATAATTTCAATTGACTGGTTTTATCAACATTGTTATACTGTCTGCATTTGGAGCTGAAAGATACAGTACTCTAAGAAGAAGATGTGAACTGATGCAGTCTCTGTATAGATATTGTATCATTACAGTGTGGTCACACAATAGTGTGAGTATGACTCATGTCAACATTACATCCTACTACTTGTTTACACTCAAATCCAGGGCACATAGGCTGTTAAGCAGTTACAAAATGTTATAACTATAGCTATGCTGCAAAAACGTGTTTTGTAGACGTTGATTGATTATTTATTTAAGCCTCGGAAAACACATTGAGGAATAACACCCTCATTTACAATGGTGCCGAAGGTATAATGAAAAGTCAATACATTGAAGGGAAAATTTGATAAATAAGAATGAAATAAATATGCATATATACAGTAATGCAAGGGTAAAGGTAATAAACTATAATTTTTGACGATTCAATAAAATACTGTCAACTAACAGTTACAATTACATGTACAACAGAAGTCAGTTGTACATGAGATAAGATAAGATCTTCCAATGGCCATCCCTTTTCCCAAGGCCAGCCAACCTTTTATAATGCTACTAGGGTCAGAATATAACAATGTCTTAACTTGATTATTTGAACGTATTAAGGTGAAGATAATCAGAAAATGCTGTTTCAGACCATTATCTTCATCAGTTTAAGGTTGGATATTGCTGTTGTTGCAAACATGTCTATTATTCCTTCCCAGATCCTCCCATTGTCCTTGCTCCTACTGTCCTCACACCTGCTTCCATCGTTGTATTGTGCGCTTCATAATTTTGCCAAACATTTTCAATGGTGAACAGGTCTGAACTCAGTTTTTAATGATAAAGCCAAGCACTTTTAACCGGACAAAATGGGTCTTTCTAGAATTAGAGTCCCTGAAGTCACTAAATGAACTAGTAAAATGTCATGACATAGACATGTTGTTGTTAAACCGTGCAGTTTTATACAATGATGAACATCAAAAGAAGTCCTTGTAAACTTCTTTTGTGGATGCCTCAATCAGTACACATCACCTGTTACCAACTCTTTACCTGTGGAATGTTCCATGCCAGTGTTTCGGCCATATAAATAAATAATAGACTACCACATGAAATGATAATGACCCTCAAAAGATCACATGAATTCTGGCATATCTTTATCTAGAGTAAAGCTAGAATAAAGCAACCATGGTGCACACAATTTTATTTTACCTTGTTCAATGTCATTTTTCAGCCTTGTCCATTGGTTTGTTTTTTGTTCCACTAAAGAATAGGGTATGGGCTTTGGCCAAGAACCTTTTAAATTCTTGGGTGGATTCCAAAATTTGTTATCACTTTCTGTAACAATGCAAGATGGAGTTTTGCGTAGGGAATAGCTCATGGATCTTCATGAAAGAATATCTGATTGAATTCTTCCTATTTGTGGTCTCACCTGAACTGCCAGCACAGAGTCCTTCAGACACACCTACACACATTCGGAGCCATGCCATTAGCTGTTCCAGATTGGCCGTCCTGAGGGCCAGATATCTGTGACCTCCCTGTGCCCCCTAAATACAGAGTTACAGTAGTGTGATTAAAGTGTGATTGGCAGTGACGGTTATTAATTCTAATCTTGGGCACATGTGTGAGGTGGTGGGAAGAGGGCAGGCAGCAGTGTGTGCCATGTGGATGCCACGCAGAGGCTAATTCACAGTGAAACACTATGAAACACTCCAAATTCCCTCAACACACAGACCCTGCCTACAGACTCCACACGCTTTTCCTTTTGTTGCACAGCACAGAGGTTTCAAAGAAAGAAGGTTATCCTTTAACGACACACCCACACACATTTCAAAGCACAAATTGCCATTCCCTGAAAGCCTAAAAGTTCATAATTTGAAAAGAGAAGTGTGATAAGAAAGTAATTTGTCAGACTCAAAAGGGTATTTTCTTCCCTCAAGGTAAACCCTTGAAGTAAATGATGTTTCATCCGTCTTTAAGATGTCTTCTGCTCAGCTAGAATCAGCCAATAATTGGAGCAGGAATGGAACGATTCTCATCACTCATGAGGAACCTGTCACGCAAATAGGATAGCAGTGATTTTGAAATATCCAGGTTCAGTTGCACTTACAGTGCTCCGAAGCCATCAGGTAAAGCTGGTGACAAATCGATTGACTTAGCCAATAATACAAAATATACAGTGACCCGGTTTTGTGAAAACTTACACCTTTTGTGAAAACTTACACCTGAAACAGACACAGACACTGAAAAACAATTGTCGAGGAGGAATCATAGGTGAGTAGTTTAGATGAGCTTGGTCACTGACTAAAGAGCAATCCTCTAGAATGCAAATAAAGCTGAAAGGCTATGTTTGTGAATTAAGCGGAAAAGCATCTCTTACTTGCTGAAAATGTCCCCTGATTGTACACATGAATTCAAGATTGTTTCCAACCCCAAAGAGAAGCACTTATGAAGAAGAGAATCATCAGTGGCTCCATTTGAGGTGATCTGAGCTGGATTCACAAGGGGAAATGGCTTTGGATTCATTCAGTTGTTGTTGTCACTTAAAACTTCCCCAACAAGTAGCACTTACTGCATTCAACAAACAAGTTAATACTCAAGTTGGGGTAATAGGTAGGACAGAATTCTTCAGCAATTCTTCATGAACTATGTGAAGGGGGAAAAATTGCAAAATCAGCAACAATACCCCAACCACTAGCACTTACAGCTTTGAGAAATCATGTCTGTGCTTGTGTTAGGGTAAAGATGGTGACATATCGATTGACCTATCTAATAATACAAAATATACAGTGACCAGGTTTTGTGAAAACTTACAACCAGGGACACAGACACTGAAAAACAATTGTCAAGAAAGGAATCATAAGTGAGTAGTTTAGATGAGCTTGGTCACTGACTAAATCCTTTTTGACAAAAACTCTACCTTAGTTAAGACTTGCCTCATGGTCCAGATGGTCCTTTGCAGCATCTTCTGTGCTGTGTTCCAGCACCAGTGGATTGTCTTCTGCAATGTTGCCCATCTTAAAGTCGAATGTAGCCACACCCACCCTGCCCCACCCTCTTTCAGAAAGACTTTTCAATGGTCTTGGTAAAGGTTCGTTAAGGAAAGGATCACACCTTCATGAGACAGCTATCATGTATGCAGGGTTGCTGATGATAGGCCAATTGGAATTAAACTACTTTTGTGAATGCATCTCATTGCCAGATAGTAGCCTGTAGTTTCGGCTAGAGGAGTTTCTAAAGTAATATCAAATAGCATTGTATTCTTCAACAAAATTGAGGCAGTGGGTGTAATTGTATGGCTATAAAGAGCTATCCTCTTGAATGCAAATAAAGCTGAAAGGCTATGTTTGTGAATAAAGCGGAAAAGCATCTCTTACTTGCTGAAAATGTCCCGTGATTGTACACATGAATTCAAGATTGTTTCTTTAGCTCACCAGGGATCTTTCCCTCACATTCTTATCCCTACCAAGACAACCCCAAAGAGAAGCACTTATGAAGGAGAAAATCATCAGTGGCTCCATTTGAGGTGATCTGAGTTGGATTCACGAGGGGAATTGGCTCTTGATGCGTCTCAGTTGTTGTTGTCACTTAAAACTGCCCCAACAAGTAGCACTTACTGTATTCAACAAACAAGTTAATGCTCAAGTTAGGGTAATAGGTAGGACCAGCTCTCAAACTAGGAATTCTTCAGCAATGAATGATTTAACATGTCTGTCTTCATAAACTGTGTGAAGGAAAAAGAAGAGCAAAATCAGCAACACTACCCCAACAAATAGCACTTACTGCTTTCAGAAGGCAAGTCTTTGCTTGTGTTAGGGTAAAGCTGGTGACCACCTAGTTGTGTACAAAATGTCTTCTGAAAATCAATTTTTCTAAATATCTTTGGAAACAAAAAACAACTACATAACAGTTTATTTTGATTTCTGATTCCATATAATGGAATTGAATCATTGCTGAAATATTATATTGCAGAACATATCCCAACCAAAACAACCCCAAAGAGAAGCACTTATGAAGCCAGTAATCATGAGTGGCTCTATTTGAGGGGATCAGAGTTGGATTTCCATAACATTGTGTCATTTCATGTTGTTTTTGTTGATTAAAACTGCCCCAACAAGTAGCACTTACTGAATTCAACTGTCAAGTCAATGCTCAAGTGAGGGTAATAGTAAAGACGTACAAAAGACTTGCAATGTTCTTTCCAGTCATAAAACACCAGAAATGGATGTACAAAGCAGCTGTGAAGAGAACATGGTCACTTGAAATCATCAACACTACCCCAACAAATAGCACTTACTGTTTTTTAAATACAAGTTGGTGCTTGTGTAAGGGTAATATTGGTGATACATTTTTTTCTGCTCACATTTAAATGTTATTCAACTACAGTGTGTGTCTTCCTGAAATGTGTTCCACATTCCTGAGAGTGATTCCTGTACTGTTACTCAGTACAGTTTAGTTTTTCCCAATGAAGAACTTGACTTAACCAAGACAACCCCAAAGAGAAGCACTTATGAAGAAGAGAATCATCAGTGGCTCCATTTGAGGTGATCTGAGCTGGATTCACAAGGGGAAATGGCTTTGGATTCATTCAGTTGTTGTTGTCACTTAAAACTGCCCCAACAAGTAGCACTTACTGCATTCAACAAACAAATTAATACTCAAGTTGGGGTAATAGGTAGGACAGAATTATTCAGCAATTGTTCATGAACTGTGTGAAGGGGGAAAAATTGCAAAAAATCAGCAACAATACCCCAATAAATAGCACTTACAGCTTTGAGAAATCATGTCTGTGCTTGTGTTAGGGTAAAGCTGGTGACGAATCTTTGACTTAGCTAATAATACAAAATAAACAGTGACCAGGTTTTGTGAAAACTTACAACCAGGGACACAGACACTGAAAAACAATTGTCAAGAAAGGAATCATAAGTGAGTAGTTTAGATGAGCTTGGTCACTGACTAAATCCTTTTTGACAAAAACTCTACCTTAGTTGAGACTTGCTTCATGGTCCAGATGGTCCTTTGCAGCATCTTCTGTGCTGTGTTCCAGCACCAATGGATTGTCTTCTGCAATGTTGCCCATCTTAAAGTCGAATGTAGCCACACCCACCCTGCCCCACCCTCTTTCAGAAAGACTTTTCAATGGTCTTGGTAAAGGTTCGTTAAGGAAAGGATCACACCTTCATGTGACGACTATCATGTATGCAGGGTTGCTGATGATAGGCCAATTGGAATTAAACTACTTCTGTGAATGCATCTCATTGCCAGATAGTAGCCTGTAGTTTCAGCTAGAGGAGTTTCTAATGTAATATCAAATAGCACTGTATTCTTACTCCAAAATTGAGGCAGTGGGTGTAATTGTATGGCTATAAAGAGCTATCCTCTAGAATGCAAATAAAGCTGAAAGGCTATGTTTGTGAATTAAGCGGAAAAGCATCTCTTACTTGCTGAAAATGTCCCCTGATTGTACACATGAATTCAAGATTGTTTATTTAGCTTACCTGGGATCTTTCCCTCGCATACTTATCCCTACCAAGACAACCCCAAAGAGAAGCACTTATGAAGAAGAAAATCATCAGTGGCTCCATTTGAGGTGATCTGAGTTGGATTCACGAGGGGAATTGGCTCTTGATGCGTTTCAGTTGTTGGTGTCACTTAAAACTGCCCCAACAAGTAGCACTTACTGTATTCAACAAGCAAGTTAATGCTCAAGTTAGGGTAATAGGTAGGACCAGCTCTCAAACTAGGAATTCTTCAGCAATGAATGATATAACATGTCTGTCTTCATAAACTGTGTGAAGGAAAAAGAAGAGCAAAATCAGCAACACTACCCCAACAAATAGCACTTACTGCTTTCAGAAGGCAAGTCTTTGCTTGTGTTAGGGTAAAGCTGGTGACCACTTAGTTGTGTACAAAATGCCTTCTGAAAATGAATTTTTCTAAATATCTTTGGAAACAAAAAACTACATAACAGTTTATTTTGATTTCTGATTCCATATAATAGAATCATTACTGAAATATTATATTGCAGAACATATCCCAACCAAAACAACCCCAAAGAGAAGCACTTATGAAGCAAGTAATCATGAGTGGCTCTATTTGAGGGGATCAGAGTTGGATTTCTGTAACATTGTGTCATTAGGGCCCGAGCACAGACATCAAAGGTGTCTGGTGAGACCCTATTGAAATTGTAAGGATTATTAGGGCCCGAGCACAGACATCAAAGGTGTCTGGTGAGACCCTATTGAAATTGTAATGATTATTATTATTATTATTATTCAGGCAAATGAATTGGCTTTTTGAGGGCTTTAACATGCTCAACTTCTTACCAAAATTTGCAGAAAGTTAGAAAGTGGTGAAAATTTACGTATTCTGAAGGAATTTTCAATGGGCGTCGCAAAATGGCTCAACGGTGCCCCCCGAGACAGCCCGAGACCCCCGGAAGGTGTTCCCATTGACCTATCTTCACAAAAATCGATATACAGGTGTATCATGACCAGACAAACAAAAAAGTCTCTTGGTGCAATTGGAAAAACACAACAGGAAGCCTGCTATTTTGCATTTAGTGGCCATTTTGGCCATATTCCACATTTTTTCTTTGATACACTTGTACCAGGGTTTTCATCGGATCAACTTCAAATTGAGATGAGTGTCATCACAACAAGATGGAGATAAAAACTGACTGACGGATTTTTTTTTAATCACACGGTGTGACCGTGGCGTGGCGTCAAAGTTTGATTACACGCCATTAAAACACGATGTTCTGTAACGCGGACATACATGGACCATGAATCCTTTGATTTCAGTCTTCCTAGATCAAAGGAAACTTTATGTTTTGCAAAGGTTACGTCTCTCTCTCTCAGAACTGGTTATTTTAGTTTTTTCAGACAAAAAGCATGCAACGCTTCAAAATGGATGTGCTCGGGCCCACCCAGTGCTGCTTTGCAGCCCTAAAAATTTTATATTATTCTTGTTACAAGTTGAATCACATTTGATACTGCTCCTGTATATATTTATTTTATATATATATTTTTTAGATATATACATTTTATTTTCTATTTAAACATTTTTATATTCTATTTTATTCTATTTTGTACTATTTCTATTTCATTTTTATTTTTTATTTGAGCATTGCTAGTTATTATTATTATTATTATTATTCAGGCAAATTAATTGGCTTTTTGAGGGCTTTAATTATTATTATTATTATTATTATTATTATTATTATTATTCAGGCAAATGAATTGGCTTTTTGAGGGCTTTAATTATTATTATTATTATTATTCAGGCAAATGAATTGGCTTTTTGAGGGCTTTAACATGCTCAACTTCTTACCAAAATTTGCAGAAAGTCAGAAAGTGGTGAAAATTTACGTATTCTGAAGGAATTTTCAATGGGCGTCGCAAAATGGCTCAACGGTGCCCCCCGAGACCCCCCGAGACCCCCCGAGACCCCCGGAAGGTGTTCCCATTGACCTATCTTCACAAAAATCGATATACAGGTGTATCATGACCAAACAAACAAAAAAGTCTCTGGGTGCAATTGTAAAAACAAAACAGGAAGCCTGATATTTTGTATTTAGTGGCCATTTTGGCCATATTCCACATTTTTTCTTTGATACACTTGTACCAGGGTTTTCATCGGATCAACTTCAAATTGAGATGAGTGTCATCACAACAAGATGGAGATAAAAACTGACTGACGGATTTTTTTTTAATCACACGGTGTGACCGTGGCGTGGCGTCAAAATTTGATTACACGCCATTAAAACACGATGTTCTGTAACGCGGACATACATGGACCATGAATCCTTTGATTTCAGTCTTCCTAGATCAAAGGAAACTTTATGTCTTGCAAAGGTCACGTCTCTTTCTCTCTCAGAACTGGTTATTTTTGTTTTTTCAGACAAAAAGCATGCAACGCTTCCAAATGGATGTGCTCGGGCCCACCCAGTGCTGCTTTGCAGCCCTAAAAATTTTAGTTATTATTATTATTCAGGCAAATGAATTGGCTTTTTGAGGGCTTTAACATGCTCAACTTCTTACCAAAATTTGCAGAAAGTTAGAAAGTGGTGAAAATTTACGTATTCTGAAGGAATTTTCAATGGGCGTCGCAAAATGGCTCAACGGTGTCCCCGAGACAGCCCGAGACCCCCGGAAGGTGTTCCCATTGACCTATCTTCACAAAAATCGATATACAGGTGTATCATGACCAGACAAACAAAAAAGTCTCTGGGTGCAATTGGAAAAACACAACAGGAAGCCTGCTATATTGCATTTAGTGGCCATTTTGGCCATATTCCACATTTTTTCTTTGATACACTTGTACCAGGGTTTTCATCGGATCAACTTCAAATTGAGATGAGTGTCATCACGACAAGATGGAGATAAAAACTGACTGACGGATTTTTTTTTAATTATTATTTTATTTGTAACTCAAATTACATAACTCTGTTAAAAAAGTTTTATTGAATATTATTTAGAGTGTTTCTTGTGTACACCCAATAACCCAATTCATCTATATCCAGTTATTATTATTATTATTATTATTATTATTCAGGCAAATGAAATGGCTTTTTGAGGGCTTTAACATGCTCAACTTCTTACCAAAATTTGCAGAAAGTTAGAAAGTGGTGAAAATTTACATATTCTGAAGGAATTTTCAATGGGCGTCGCAAAATGGCTCAACGGTGCCCCCCGAGACCCCCCGAGACCCCCAGAAGGTGTTCCCATTGACCTATCTTCACAAAAATCGATATACAGGTGTATCATGACCAGACAAACAAAAAAGTCTCTTGGTGCAATTGGAAAAACACAACAGGAAGCCTGCTATTTTGCATTTAGTGGCCATTTTGGCCATATTCCACATTTTTTCTTTGATACACTTGTACCAGGGTTTTCATCGGATCAACTTCAAATTGAGATGAGTGTCATCACAACAAGATGGAGATAAAAACTGACTGACAGATTTTATTTTAATCACACGGTGTGACCGTGGCGTGGTGTCAAAGTTTGATTACACGCCATTAAAACACGATGTTCTGTAACGCGGACATACATGGACCATGAATCCTTTGATTTCAGTCTTCCTAGATCAAAGGAAACTTTATGTCTTGCAAAGGTTACGTCTCTCTCTCTCTCAGAACTGGTTATTTTTGTTTTTTCAGACAAAAAGCATGCAACGCTTCAAAATGGATGTGCTCGGGCCCACCCAGTGCTGCTTTGCAGCCCTAAAATTTTTATTATTATTATTATTATTATTATTATTATTATTCAGGCAAATGAATTGGCTTTTTGAGGGCTTTAACATGCTCAATTTCTTACCAAAATTTGCAGAAAGTTAGAAAGTGGTGAAAATTTACGTATTCTGAAGGAATTTTCAATTATTATTATTATTTTGTAGGAACAGTACAAGAAAAGTTCGGCTTTTTTTTATAAGTCTATACTTATATACCGGTTGGTATATATATATATATATATACTTATATACCAGTAAGTCTATATTTATATACCAGTTGCACAAAAAAGGCGTTATGGCGGAGCGTTATGGAAAATGGCAACAGGAAGTCGCCAATTATTGACGTTCACACGTTGGATCATACCAACTTTGAATGTTTATCTTTGTTGTTCATGTTTTATATCCGGGTTATTTGTTATTGTTATTATGTATTAGACAAACATAGAACACAACATAACTGAAGGAACAGGTTCTTGTTATTATTATTATTATTCAGGCAAATGAATTGGCTTTTTGAGGGCTTTAACATGCTCAACTTCTTACCAAAATTTGCAGAAAGTTAGAAAGTGGTGAAAATTTACGTATTCTGAAGGAATTTTCAATGGGCGTCGCAAAATGGCTCAACGGTGCCCCCCGAGACAGCCCGAGACCCCCGGAAGGTGTTCCCATTGACCTATCTTCACAAAAATCGATATACAGGTGTATCATGACCAGACAAACAAAAAAGTCTCTTGGTGCAATTGGAAAAACACAACAGGAAGCCTGCTATTTTGCATTTAGTGGCCATTTTGGCCATATTCCACATTTTTTCTTTGATACACTTGTACCAGGGTTTTCATCGGATCAACTTCAAATTGAGATGAGTGTCATCACAACAAGATGGAGATAAAAACTGACTGACAGATTTTTTTTTAATCACACGGTCTGACCGTGGCGTGGTGTCAAAGTTTGATTAAATGCCATTAAAACACGATGTTCTGTAACGCGGACATACATGGACCATGAATCCTTTGATTTCAGTCTTCCTAGATCAAAGGAAACTTTATGTCTTGCAAAGGTTACGTCTCTCTCTCTCTCAGAACTGTCTCTCTCTCTCTCAGAACTGGTTATTTTTGTTTTTTCAGACAAAAAGCATGCAACGCTTCAAAATGGATGTGCTCGTTTCATGTTGTTTTTGTCGATTAAAACTGCCCCAACAAGTAGCACTTACTGCATTCAACAAACAAGTTAATACTCAAGTTGGGGTAATAGTTAGGACAGAATTCTTCAGCAATTCTTCATGAACTGTGTGAAGGGGAAAAAAATTGCAAAATCAGCAACAATACCCCAACAAATAGCACTTACTGTGGGTGTGGTCAAAAATGCACCTGTAGCCACGTCTAACAGTGATGTCACGAGGTGCGTGAGTTCACCTGCATACAGCAACATGATGAGCAGGTAAACCACTAGAGGTCGGCAAAAACAAGATTTTCAAAGGGGGATGCATTCAATTAATAAAAAAGGTTTGCGTGTGTAGAGTGAAGAGGATTGTTTGTCAGCATTTTTTTTTTTAAAACACAACACTTTGTATTTGCTTTAGGACAAGAACTGGAAAATTGTGGACGGCCTGTCCATCAATGATTTTTCCCGATCGAAGATGGACGCCACAGCAGCCGAGCTGATCGAGGAGAGAGACATGGCGGTGTCCTTCCTGGGGGTATGACTAGACCCTGCAGAGCCACCTGACCAGCACTTAGAAGGCCGCACAACTCCAGATGCACGCCTGTGACGAAGCACTCCACCAACCCCTGCAGTAGTGTGTGTCTGTATGAGTGTGTCTGTGTTTATGAGTGTGAAGTTGGGATTTACACTTTTGTGTTGGGAATCAGCAGTTATGAGTAAACCAGGTGGAGACGGTTATTGGTTATTTGGCTTTAGTTGCTGGTGTTTGTTCTCACAGGTCTTTAATACTGTTGGAGATGTTAGGATGTGAACAGTGAAGACAACAGTAATCATTGTCTTTTTCAGGATTACCAGACTCATCCTGTCAGGTAGCAAAGCCATTTCCACCAGAAACGTACTCATTCTGAATGACTCTGTCTGTTGTTTAGTGGGAAAAAAGAATGCACCCAGTTTTAATTTGGTTATTGATTATTACATTGGTCTCATATTCAGTAAACACCAGAAACACCTTTTGTTTCATCGTGACACACAAGTATCTCCACTCTAACTATAGTCCACCATTTGTTACCAGCCTGGTTCCAATATATTTTCTCTGGGAGTGAATAGATTCTTGTTACATAAAGTCAGTGATGCACTAAGTCCTCAAACACTGGAATTGAAAACGTTTACAGTTGAACAATAAAAAAAGATTCAACAATGAAGTTGTGTTCCTTTTGTTCCCTGTGTATCATCTTAGTGACAGACCAATAAAAAACAGGTTTTTCAGCATAGCAGCTGAGTCAGAGAGCGATGTGACCTTTTATAACAAAAGGTTTATAAAATTATCAGCTGGTTTTATCTATTTTTATCTATCATTGGTTATTTTTAAATGTTACAAGGTTGTGTTTATTCATATTTACCTCAGTCTTGTGTATAAATTATCTGTAGGATACTTGTGAAGGTTATACACAACATTCTATCAAAATAGTCTTAAAATTAAAAGCCATCTCTCATGGTGGGCAATTACTTTTAATATATTTACTGGAGGACCAGATTTTGCTATTTGGATTATGTGTTTAACCATTTTCCTGCCACTGCCATGAGAACCGTGCAATACCATAATGTCTTTGACTTTTTTTTCACATCTGGAGAATTTATTCGGTAAATAATATTAAAAATAGAAAAATTTCGATAAAAATACACAATTAGCAACAGAAATAAACACATCTGAAATCATCCAGACAGAATAAAATATATACCAAAGGTTATGTGAGCAGATCAGCAGCTTCAGTGACGACATGGACGCAGCAGCACTGGTTAAAGGATCTCTCTGTTCTTTTCTCCTGTCTTTCCCATTTCATTGGTCCTGATGATGAAACACAGAGGACGCATGTCACCAAACAATCCCTGGGTAAGATCGGCCGAGACCCGGTGCAGTGTCGGAGCAGCCAACAAAAAACGGTGGTTATTGGATGTTTGTTCGGGGTTTGAGAATAAGTTTCCCCGTATCATCACAGGACATGTTGTATTCTGCTAAAACTGTCCGTAATCGAGCAGCGATAATTGATGGTGCCACAACTCGTCTGTGTATCCCAGCAAAGAAGAGAGCTATGAGAGTGATGCAGCTGATGGTGAAGAAGGGATGATTCCACAGTGATGAAGAGAACGAGACCTTCTGTGTTTCGGGGTCTGTTAACCAGTTCCACGCCCCAGTAGCCGTACACACAGACACCACTAGCAGAAGCATTCTCCACCTGCCTGTTGCCGGTTGCAAACAGGAGACATACTCCATCAGTCTCCTTTCAAATGCCTTCAGGTCTTCGGCCTGTTCCGAGGAATTCATGTCTGCTTCTCCCTGCAGCCTGAGGCGCCGCCTCCGCTCGGCTGAAGGACGAGCAGCACTGACCAATCCTGTCTGGGACACTCCTCCACACCTGAAGCTGAGTCCACCTTTACCGAGTGTGTCCTGAGAATGTTTCCTAGTGGAAGCATAAATAATGACAATAAAGTTGGGCCGAGCACAGAGCCCTGTGGAACACCGTGGTTAACTTTGGTGCGCACAGATGACTCATTAATTTGCACGAATTGGAATCAATCTGTAAAATATAATTTAAACCAGTTTAGGCCGGTTCCTTTAATGCTAATTAATATCCTTTGTTGTGTCCTTTGCTGTCTTTTGTTTAATGTTTTATTTTGACATGCTGATGAAGAATTAGTATGTCCATACGTTACAATGTGAACAACAGTTCACATGTTTGACAGAAGATGGCAAGACCCTCACAAACCAAACTCCGACAATAGAAGGCCAGGGTAAGTTAATAATACTGAAAGAATCATGACACTGAAAATATAAATAATATGGTTTATTAAATTGTGATTGCGTGCAATGGCACATTCAAGCGAAAAACTGGCTTCATCATAGTAATCTTAAATCCATACATGTTTTCTATTTGTAGTATGCATGTATGGATGAAGCCCTTGATTTATTTTATATTTTCTGTTGATCGAATCACATCAGTGCAAATGATATGTACTTACAGTTTTATTTTAATTATTTCTATAAATTATACATTGCGAAATTTAACCAACTACAGATGTTACATCATTGTTCGTGATGTTGTTGGTGAGTTAAATAGAGACATTGTGAAAATGGTGACATTGTGAAAATGGTTAAACACATAATCTAAACAGCAAAATCTGGTCCTCCAGTAAATATAATTAAAAGTAATTTCCCACCATGAGAGATCATTTTTAATTTTAAGACTATTGCATTAACTGCATTAAAATGAGAAATAAAGACATCAAAGCAAAATAACACTTAACAGAGTACTTAAAACAAGAATCACATGAAACACAAGAATATTTTAACATTTATTTTAAATATGGACTATGGGCTCCTCCTTCATTATATTAGATACTATATTTATTTTTTTGTCAGTAATGATCTGTTTAAAAAGAAATAACCATTAAATGTTTACAGTTTACAGTACTAACAAAGGTAATATAGGATTATTCATTTTAAAATACTAACAACTAGTTGGAAACTCCAACCAACCAATGGTACCAAGCTAAAGAAAACATGGCAGAAAAGCGTGGGTTCGAGTCCTCTGCTGCTGCCGGTGGTCGCTGGTGTATGATCGGCCGTCTGTTCGCTGCTGTGTCTCAGGGACTTCCGAGCTCGTTGGCCCCGGTGTCGCTGGTGATGAAGCCGAAGGTTGTGTTCGTGCTGGGCGGGCCTGGCGCCGGCAAAGGGACCCAGTGCTCCAACATCGTGGAGAACTACAGCTACACTCATTTGTCAGCTGGGGACCTGCTGAGAGCAGAGCGAGCCAGAGAGGGGTCAGAGTTTGGACAGCTCATTGCCAACCACATCAAGGACGGTAAAATCGTCCCTGTGGAGATCACCATCAATTTGCTCAGGAAGGCGATGGGAGAGACCATGGAGAAAGAGGAGAAAAAGTTCAGATTCCTCATCGATGGTTTCCCCCGCAATGAGGACAACCTCCAGGGGTGGAACACTGTCATGGATGGCAAAGCAGATGTCAAATTTGTGCTTTTCTTCGACTGCGGTAACGAGGTCTGCATCGACAGATGTCTAGAAAGAGGGAAGAACGGTGGACGCACAGACGACAACAGAGAAAGTCTGGAGAAAAGATTCCAAACCTACCTACAGTCCACTCGACCAATCATTGAACTGTATGAGAAGCAAGGCAAGGTGCACAAAGTAGACGCCTCTCGTTCCGTGGATGAGGTGTTCGCTGATGTGAAAGCCATCCTAGACAAAGAGGACTGAATCTTCCCAACTGCCAACATTCACTCACCTTTTTGGTTTTCTTTTTAACCAACTGCAAGTTCACTATAGCAAGTTCATGTACATTCATATGACGTTTTACTTTGGTTACTTTTTGTTTTCCATGTATTTTATATCTGCTGCACTCTGTGTGAGTGTGTGCTAAATTTGTATTGGGGTGAGTCAGAAGTTGACATGCCTAGCAGTTAGTTGTGATCCATGTTCAAGGAGCTCACAGCTCATCTTTCATCATAGTCTGAGGCCTCCGAATTATAGTCGTTTTTTACGCACGCACGCACGCACGCAGCTTCTACGGACTCGTTTTGGTTTATAGTTCCCCTACAGTTGCGCGTGTTGCAACGCAATTCACCGCCAGACCACTAGCCTGAGTAATGTTTTTTGTTGAAGTCGGCTCTTCTTCGTGAGTGGCACACGTTTATTTACATCGCCACAGCGGCTCCTCGGAGCCTTTTTCTGGCGGACAAATCTGCCGGTCAGTGACGGGTTATACTAGTGGACATGATTTCAGATCTTTTCTGCCAAGTGCTCTTCTATTTGGTCCATATTCGTTCTTCTAAAACTTCCGTGGTTTCCGCAGTTTCCGGGCATGAAACCGGAAATGCGACTCCGGACGGGATGTAGTAAGCAGACCAATCACAAGCCTTGCGGGCTGCGTGAGGCTCGCGTCGCTTTGTCGTATAGTTAGAAAAATTGGCTGACGCACGCAAGCCGCAACACGCCCCCCGCAAGTACGCGAGGGGCGTGTTGCGTCTCTCGCGTGCGTGCGTGCGTAAAAAGCCGAGTATAAATCGTAGATGAGCCGGATACTCGGCTGAAACGAGTATCCGGTACGGATAAAGCACTTTTGCCGAGTACGATTATTATACGAGTAATCGGAGTCATTATCTGTGCTCGGACTGAATGAAAATCCTCACACAGCGTCACAGCGCTCCTCCCGTCACACACGGCTCTGCTCACTCACTCACAGAACAGCTCTCTGTCTCTCAGTCACTCAGGTTCACTGCGCATCGGGACTGTTCCATAGGCTCAGTCAAGGAAGCAGAAATGATTCGTTCATTTCCCGACTGGGTCTTCGGATACGAGTCTTTGGAAAATTTTTCACGAGACCTGCATTGGCTCAGTAGAGGAGCGCTGGAGATGCGAGGGACGTTCACTGTCTCCCGGAGAAATGAACACTCTGTGTTTCCAGCACAGAAAGACGCGAACCACATCCGTCCACAAGTCACAATGACTGGCCCCGTTATTTTCACTTTACATTCACACCTACTTTACAGTAAAGTAAACCTTTATTAAATACAGTACAACATGACAGTTTGTATGGTTTGAAATTGTCATTTATTATCACACTGGCATTTAATTATCACGGCAAACAATTACACTGCACTAAACTTTAAGTGTTAATGTAAAGTGAAAATAACAAAACCAGTCTGTATGACTTGCGAACGAATACAATTCACGTCTTTCCACACCAAAAACACAGAGTGCTCATCTCTCCGGGAGACAGCGAACGTCCCTCGCATCTCACTCACACACACACACACACACACAAACACACGCACACACACCTGGTGTGGAAATAAATTTAAAAAAAATAAAAATAAAAAAATCATAAAAAAATGTCAAAGTTAAAAAGAAAGTTATGTTGAACCAGCCCACTTCCGGGTTAAATCACACCCACTTCCGGGTTATGTCACGCCCACTCCGAGTACGGATACGGATAATTCATATGGTTAACAGATACAGATAATGCTGTACTCGCTCATCCCTAGTAAATAGTCTGTCATTCAAATGAAAAGCATACATCAGTCAAACTGCTTGTATGACATGTGGAGTTATTAGGTACTCTCCATCTGTGTGATAAGTGGATCTTAATATTTGACACCCCGATCTGCTTCTTCAGAGCCATGAATCCTAGCTCATCATTTACAGAAAACAGCCAGGTCAAAATACATATTCTCTCAAATCTGTACTGTATCTTCTTGAAGGAGGGATGATAAATCTCAAAAGTGAAATTTGAAAAAAAAAAAAGAAAAGAAAAGCGTAAGAAAACATACTATTTTCATAATGATTTGAAAAATTAGTTTGTCTCATTTGCGGGGCAACTGTAGAGACGGCAAAGTTGCACAATTTGTAGAGACACTTCACAGTGGGCTGAGATTTTGGTCTTTATGTTTCTAGTTTATTGTAGAAAGACCTTAAAATAGGGTTTATCATCCAAAAACCTCCACCAGTGATTTAAACATAGAGAAATATTGTCGTTATGTATGTGTTTTATTATGCTATGATTTTACTGGTCCGGCCAAATTGAGATCAAAGTGGGCAGTATGTGGCACCTTATCTAAAATGAGTTTGACACCCCTGGTCTAAAAGCTGAATGGGCGTTAAAAGAAGCAGCTGAAACACAGAAGTAGTGCTTCACATATATGAATGCATTGTCTTCGCCCTTTAAGGCTATCGTTAGTGGGTTCATCCCTTCCGCGCATGCGGAGCACTGAAATCTTTAGTCCACGCCCACCTACTGTGGGCCCCACCCCCGGTCTCAACTCGTATAAATTGGGCTGAGACCTCTGCAGGAGTGGAGTTGCAGGCTCCACTCAACACGGGAAACCTCACCCGGCCCGGACACGGAAAGGATTGACAGATTGATAGCTCTTTCTCGATTCTGTGGGTGGTGGTGCATGGCCGTTCTTAGTGGAGCGATTTGTCTGTCTGGTTTGGGTAAATCTTGTCCTGGAGAAAAGGGACATGTTGACACATACATTTTCTATAGTATTTTCTATAATGTTTGTAACAGTTTAATTTCACTGATGATTGTCCAACTTATATAAGTTTGATATTACATTTTCCTACTAAGGATATTGTATGCAACATTACTGTATTATATTGTTCTTATAAATACCCAAATCATACAAGTTTCTTTTTGTTCAAATTTACTAAGGATCTTATATCTGGTTTCACTGTTGTATGCTTTACATACAAGTTTCAGACTGAAGACATACAAATTTTATAAGATTTTTTATATGGGTAGCAGTTAGTTGTGATCCATGTTCAGGGAGCCCACAGCTCATCTTTCATCATAGTCTGAGGCCTTCGCATAGGAACGAAATGTGTTGTTAGCTTAGAGGAACACTTACAGTACGGGAGGTCTCTATGGTATTTGTGTTTTCACCTCGTCAAAATGATTTCATCAGAAGGAGCCGTACTGCTTCAGACCAAATAGTTGTTTTAGCTCATGACGACCATTTCATAGAGAGGTAAATAGTCTGTCATTCAAATAAAAAGCATACATCAGTCAAAGTGCTTGTATGACATGTGGAGTTATTAGGTACTCTCCATCTGTGTGATAAGTGGCTCTTAATATTTGACACCCCGATCTGCTTCTTCAGAGCCATGAATCCTGGCTCATCATTTACAGAAAACAGCCAGGTCAAAATACATATTCTCTCAAATCTGTACTGTATCTTCTTGAAGGAGGGATGATAAATCTCAAAAGTGAAAACTGAAAAAAAAAAAGAAAAGAAAAGCGTAAGAAAACATACTATTTTCATAATGATTTGAAAAATTAGTTTGTCTCATTTGCGGGGCAACTGTAGAGACGGCAAAGTTGCACAATTTGGAGACACACTTCACAGTGGGCTGAGATTTTGGTCTTTATGTTTCTAGTTTATTGTAGAAAGACCTTAAAATAGGGTTTATCATCCAAAAACCTCCACCAGTCATTTAAACATAGAGAAATATTGTCGTTATGTATGTGTTTTATTATGCTATGATTTTACTGGTCCGGCCAAATTGAGATCAAAGTGGGCAGTAAGTGGCACCTTATCTAAAATGAGTTTGACACCACGGGTCTAAAAGCTGAATGGGCGTTAAAAGAAGCAGCTGAAACACAGAAGTAGTGCTTCAAATATATGAATTAATTCACACCCACAGGGTAAAATGCATGATTGCTGACTGCTACACAGCAAACACAGTTCTATATCGTATTGGCTTCGCCCTTTAAGGCTATCGCTAGTGGGTTCATCCCTTCCATGCATGCGGAGCACTGAAAACTTGAGTCCACGCCCACCTACTGTGGGCCCCACCCCCGGTCTCAACTCGTATAAATTGGGCTGAGACCTCTGCAACACGGGAAACCTCACCCGGCCCGGACACGGAGAGGATTGACAGATTGATAGCTCTTTCTTGATTCTGTGGGTGGTGGTGCATGGCCGTTCTTAGTGGAGCGATTTGTCTGTCTGGTTTGGGTAAATCTTGTCCTGGAGAAAAGGGACATGTTGACACATACATTTTCTATAGTATTTTCTATAATGTTTGTAACAGTTTAATTTCACTGATGATTGTCCAACTTATATAAGTTTGATATTACATTTTCCTACTAAGGATATTGTATGCAACATTACTGTCATATATTGTTCTTATAAATACCCAAATCATACAAGTTTCATTTTGTTCAAATTTACTAAGGATCTTATATCTGGTTTCACTGTTGTATGCTTTACATACAAGTTTCAGACAGAAGACATACAAATTTTATAAGATTTATCTATATCTTTTCCATATGGGTAGCAGCTAGTTGTGATCCATGTTCAGGGAGCTCACAGCTCATCTTTCATCATAGTCTGAGGCCTTCGCATAGGAACGAAATGTATCGTTAGCTTAGAGGAACACTTACAGTACGGGAGGTCTCTATGGTATTTGTGTTTTCACCTCGTCAAAATGATTTCATCGGAAGGAGCCGTACTGTTTCAGACCAAATAGTTGTTTTAGCTCATGACGACCATTTCATAGAGAGGTAAATAGTCTGTCATTCAAATAAAAAGCATACATCAGTCAAAGTGCTTGTATGACATGTGGAGTTATTAGATACTCTCCATCTGTGTGATAAGTGGCTCTTAATATTTGACACCCCGATTTGCTTTTTCAGAGCCATGAATCCTGGCTCATCATTAACAGAAAACAGCCAGGTCAAAATACATATTCTCTCAAATCTGTACTGTATCTTCTTGAAGGAGGGATGATAAATCTCAAAAGTGAAAACTGAAAAAAAAAGAAAAGCGTAAGAAAACATACTATTTTCATAATGACTTGAAAAATTAGTTTGTCTCATTTGCGGGGCAACTGTTGCGACGGCAAAGTGGCACAATGTGGAGAGACACTTCACAGTGGGCTGAGATTTTGGTCTTTATGTTTCTAGTTTATTGTAGAAAGACCTTAAAATAGGGTTTATCATCCAAAAACCTCCACCAGTCATTTAAACATAGAGAAATATTGTCGTTATGTATGCGTTATTATGCTATGATTTTACTGGTCCGGCCAAATTGAGATCAAAGTGGGCAGTAAGTGGCACCTTATCTAAAATGAGTTTGACACCCCTGGTCTAAAAGCTGAATGGGCGTTAAAAGAAGCAGCTGAAACACAAAAGTAGTGCTTCACATATATGAATGCATTCACACCCACAGGGTAAAATGAATGATTGCTGACTGCTACACAGCAAACACAGTTCTATATCGTATTGGCTTCGCCCTTTAAGGCTATCGCTAGTGGGTTCATCCCTTCCATGCATGCGGAGCACTGAAACCTTTAGTCCACGCCCACCTACTGTGGGCCCAACCCCCGGTCTCAACTCGTATAAATTGGGCTGAGACCTCTGCAGGAGTGGAGCTGCAGACTCCAATCAACACGGAAAACCTCACCCGGCCCGGACACGGAAAGGATTGACAGATTGATAGCTCTTTCTCGATTCTGTGGGTGGTGTTGCATGGCCGTTCTTAGTTGGTGGAGCGATTTGTCTGTCTGGTTTGGGTAAATCTTGTCCTGGAGAAAAGGGACATGTTGACATATACACTGTATTGCACTGAAATGACTTAAGACCACTGAGAATAGCCTGTGTGCGCTTACTAACTTCCACACCAAGTGCTCAAGCTGTATAGAGTGAAACTTGCACCTTGAGGTGGATGAGCGGTCCACGCCTTTACTTGAAAAGTTTACCAACTTCTTTTGCGTAAACAGTGTCACAGCTCTTGTCAATCAGATTTATTATTGTCTTAAAAATGAGTTGCGTGTCTTTTGTGTAATTATAATGTTCTTCTGTGGCTTTTCCCTCCCTGTAGACACGCATGATCCACTCTCTCATTGGCTGTTTTGCCAAGAGGGAGGTTTCCATTACATGTAATCATATTGTGTCATGGCCGATGGGTTTGAGGGTGGGATGGTTGTAAGGAAACGTTATAATAAATGGTTCAGAGACACACAAAAAAAAAAAGGCACAGATGTAATGATGTCTGAACTACTGAGCGGGCTACATGGCTTTCATAGTACTGCCATACCAGCCAGTAGCCAGTCAGATTTACCTTTAGCCTCAGTGTACCCTCAGGTTCGGCTTGTACCGCTATTGCGATTAAAAGCCTGGAACACCTGATGACACAAGGTACACAAAGGAAGATATGTCACTAACATCCACCGGAGTCTGCATAAACGGGAGCAAAAGTGATATTGATGTGGTAACTGTCATATAAAATACATATGCAAGCTCCCTGTTTATTTTTATTTACATAGTTTAAAGGATTGTTAAGTCAAGGAACAGTTCACTGTATATTAAAAATTCACCAAAAAAATATATAATGCAAAGCCGCAAACTTAACTGTTTCATGCAAACAGTTAAGTTTGCTACTTGCACAGTTCAAATTCCATGGTTCTGTGGCTAATGTTTTACATATACTGTGGTTATTGAAGTGCGTTATAATAAAACAGTAAGTTAGTATTGTAGTTCAAGTTTTGCGGAACTTCTTCAGGTCTTATTAGACAGGTGATAAAGCAAAATATTTTCTATCTGAGCTTTGAGGTCCCGTCACTACAACGTTCAGAGCAAGAGTCAGCGAGGAGACTGAGGGCTCCTCTATTTATAGGCTGCCTCTCACAGACTCCTCCCCCTTGTCTATTCCACTGCGATCCTTTAATTCTATAACTGCGAATATATAAACAAACTTAATTATATATTATCATTCATGATATCGTGTTTCTATGAAAATATTATATTTTATTGGAATTAGGGGATATCATTATGTATATTCTATTTAGAAATAAATTTGTGACTTGAAACGAATTTTGTATAGATAAACTGTGATTGTTTTAACTCACATATGAAATTACATGTTATTAATTTGAGTTGTCTACATCCATGTATTGTTTTTGTAATAAATCATGTTGTTATTACTACTTCGTGGCGTCTACGAATTGTTTGTTTTTTTAATAACTTAACTGTGACTTGTGATTTTAAGCGAATTTCGTATAGATAAACTGTAATTGTTTTAACTTACATATCAAATTACATATTATTTATTTCCTTAGTGTTTATTTATTTGAGTTGTAAACATCCATATATTCTTTTTGTGATCCATCATGTTGTTATTACTACTTTGTAACATCGACGAATTGTCTTTTTTTCAATAGTCTTTGGGACTTGTGAGTTTCTTTCTTGTTCTGATAAACTTAAGTCTTGATTATCAGTGTGGAGAACAAACTGGTGTCAGATGTGATGACAGTGAAGACACTGATACAGACTCCTGTCCTGACTGAGGCTGACTTGTGAAGCCATTCCTGTGAATAACCATCATCACTGCTGTCGCTTCCTTCATCACTGAGTGTTGGTGGAGTCCTCATCTTCATCAACTTAGCTTTAACAAATGTTCACAAACACTAGACTCTTCGTAGAATATAAATCAAGCCTGAGGATGAATAACACAAAATTTACATGAGGGTTGGGGAAACAGATACAATGGAGAGCTGAGGATCTTGTCATGGATGCCATTTTTAATAAATAAAGTAAATTTCGGGTTGGGAGGGGGGAGGATGGCAACGGAACTGGCAACCCTGGGCACAGTAGCTGTGCGCGCTCTGCACACGACCCAGACACCAGACGTTAGGAGCTGAGATGACACCTGGACGTCACTAGGCAACCACCAAGGAGCTCTTCGTCACGAACATTGGTAAATTAATCATACTTCTGCTTTAATTATACATCCTGCTATAACTTCGTGAAACACTTCAAGACACAGAACCAAACTAATTTGTCTTTTGCTATGAGTGCCACAGTTCTGATCTTCGTGTGTGCAATGTGATTAGCCACCAATCTAGCTAACTAATGGCAGCAATGGCGTTCACTTAATTAAGTGCGTTGGAAGTTTATTTTAGTGGGTGGGGGGAATGGTTATTGAATGAGGAGAAAGAACCGGAACAGCAAAAAAAAACAACATGTCAATATATCTGTCCCAGCGAATTTGTATATTATATTAAAGCATCATTTTTAGTTGGTAAATGTCGAGGAATGAAATGCTGTATGTAAACACGCAAGTAATTTCATTCAAATTCTCCTTCTGAAGAGATTATTCCCACTAACAAGGAGGAAGTGGCCTTCAAGGAAACCTGGACGCTGCCATCTTGGTCAGCTCAATGCCCAGGAGGGAGGGCATGGAGAGGAAAGACTTACTCAAAGACAACGTGGCCATCTTCAAGAGCCAGGGAGCCGCCCTGGAGAAGTATGCCAAGAAGACTGTGAAGGTATTAACACAGGCTAATATTGGCAAAGGACACATACACGAGTATGTTTACTTTTCTAAGGGTGATGCATTATTAAGTGTAAGTTTGCTTTTTTTGATTTGTTTTCAGGTGCTGGTTGTAGGAAACCCCGCCATCACCAACTGTCTGATTGCAGCCATGTCTGCTCCCTCCATCCCCAAAGAGAACCTCTCCTGTCTCGCCTGTCTGGACCACAACAGGGCTGGCTTGTTGCCACGTTCTAGTATGGAAGGATCGTTGTTGCCGGTGAAATTGAAGCGACCCAGGCTTTATATAAAAGATCACTTCAGAGGATTCATAAATGAAAGAATTCTTTGTGGTCAGTTTGCTTTAATGTCATTGTCAGTAGTCATATATTCCTTTGATGTGTTAGACTTGCAAATGGCCTGGAACACCTGATGACACAAAGGTACACAAAGGAAGATATGTCACTAACATCCACCGGAGTCTGCATTAACAGGAGCGAAAGTGATATTGATGTGGTAACTGTCATGTAAAATACATATGCAAGCTCCCTGTTTATTTTTATTTACATAGTTTAAAGGATTGTTAAGTCAAGGAACAGTTCACTGTATATTAAAAATTCACCAAAAGACAATGACTTTGTTTATCATCAAACCGGCTCACCTGCGCTGTGTGGTGTGGACAGGAAGACTGCTGGCTGAGCCCCGGACCAGGAGGACACTGTGTCCACACCGGAGTTATTCCACTGAAGGAGACATGAAGATACCCAAAATATACACCAAGACTGGAGACAAAGGTTTCTCAAGCACATATACTGGAGAGAGGAGGCCAAAGGAAGATCATATTTTTCAAGCCTTAGGAAATGCAGATGAGCTGTCATCAGCTATAGGCCTGGCCAGAGAATTTTGCCTTGACAAAGGCCACACGTTCACATATCAACTGGACAAGATACAGTGCATTTTACAAGACGTGGGCTCCAATATCGCCACCCCACGATCATCTGCCAGAGAAAGTCACACAAAGAAAACACAATTTACTGCTCAGCCAATTACAGACCTGGAAACCTGGATTGACAACTTTACAAAAGAACTCCCTCCACTGACCAACTTCATTTTACCTTCTGGAGGCAAGAGCAGCGCAGCTTTGCACTTGGCTCGGACGGTCTGCCGGCGAGCAGAGCGAAGCGTTGCTCCAATCGTGCGCTCAGGCGAGGCAGATCCAGATGTAGCCAAGTTTTTGAACAGATTGAGCGACTACCTGTTTACGGTGGCCAGATATGCAGCCATGAAAGAAGGCAGTGAGGAGACAATCTACAAAAGACCTGAATGACCAGTGTCACATGAGGATGAAGGGAAAGATGGTTTTTTTGGACGGTTGATGCAGACATTTTGTATTTACTATTGTAAATATGTTAATAAATATGCTCATGGTATGCAAAAAAATAGTCTTTGTGATTTGTGAGTTTCTTTCTTGTTCTGATAAACTTAAGTCTTGATTATCAGCCTGGAGAACAAACTGGTGTCAGATGTGATGACAGTGAAGACACTGATACAGACTCCTGACTGAGTGTGAAGCCATTTCTGTGAATAACCATCATCACTGCTGTCGCTACCTTCATCACTGAGTGATGGTGGAGTCCTCATCTTCATCAACTTAGCTTTAACAAATGTTCACAAACACTAGACTCAGAAGTTTAGCTGATCTCCTCATAGGATATACATCCAGCCTGAGGATGAATTACACAAAATTGACAAGAATAAAAATCAAACTGTGAGTTTGTGTGTGATGTGTGTGACGTACAAGGCATTTCAGGAGAAACTGCTCCTAGAAAACAACAGCTTGGTGCCACGTAAACTGTGTTAGTAGACTCATGCTATTACAGAAAAGAGAGGATGGCAGCGAGAGATGTAAGTGAGCCGAGAGCGTTCAATCAATCGTTGCACCTGTTACACAAGCCCACTAATGGTCAAGATCACAATTGAGCATACTTAAATTCATTGCTTTTTACACGTGAGTGAGATGATACTTGCCTTGTCAAAGTCTTTTTGTCAAGTAGATAAATGTAGGTCTTGATATTTCATCCCTAAAATAAAATGTAATGCAGCCTTTACAACTTCAAAGAATACAAAGTTGTTATATCAAAGTAAAATAAAAAATCTAATTTCATTTATACTTCAAATATCACACCTAACATCTCTTTTGGCATGTGCAATAGCCATAAAAATAACACTCCACTCCCGCTGCTCAAGATTCTGACAATCCACCTGCAGCTCCCCTCCTCGCACATGGGATACCTCCCAAACACATTTTTCAAAATCGTATGCATGTATGAGTCAGAATGGATTTTCAAACAATTTCAGATCGGATACATTCCAAATATTCGGCCTTGACAAAAAACACTTCAGTGTGGTTGATTTATAAAGTGTATGAACACGTTTATTCACATAACGTTTATCTGAAACTTCACTATTCTCAAAAGTTGAAGAGCACACTAATGAAAATTACTGAATCTGAACCTCAGACCTCAGACTATATTAAAGCATAATTTTTAGATGGAAAATGTTGAGGAATGAAATGCTGTATGTAAACACGCTAGTAATTTCATTCAAATTCTCCTTCTGAAGAGATTATTCCCACTGACAAAGAGGAAGTGGCCTTCAAGGACCTGGACGCTGCCATCTTGGTTGGCTCAATGCCCAGGAGGGGAGGCATGGAGAGGAAAGACTTACTCAAAGACAACGTGGCCATACAAGAGTATGTATTTACTTTCGACTGGTGATGCTTTATTAAGTGTAAGCTCGCTGTTTTTGGTTTGTTTTCAGGTGCTGGTTGTAGGAAACCCCGCCATCACCAACTGTCTGATTGCAGCCAAGAGAGCTTCTCCTGTCTCGCCTGTCTGGATCACAACAGGGCTCGCTTGCTGCCACGTTCTAGTATGGAAGGATCATTGTTGCCGGTGAAATTGAATCGACTAAGGCTTTATATAAAAGATCACTTCAGAGGATTCATAAATGAAAGAATTCTTTGTGGTCAGTTTGCTTTAATGTCATTGTCAGTAGTCATAGATTCCTTTGATGTCTTAGACTTGCAAATGGGAAAATATGTATACGATCTGAAGACCTTAACAGATCTATCAGTTTGTACGTCCTGATAGCACCACCTACTGCCAGAAATAAGTAAGCCTTTTTTACAGCTTCAATTTACTTGATGGCGTGGACCGTAATGCGTGATGTATAGGCAATTCAACATTGCGTGAGGGACACAGGAAGTGAAGCACGCAACACAGAGCAGAGTTCAAATGTGCTCAGGCCTGCACAGTGATGCTTCGCAGCCCTAGTCTCATTTTGAAGTTGATCTGATGAAAGCCCTTGGACAAATTTGTCAAAGTAAAAATGTGAAAAGTGGCCACAAAATCTAAAATGGCGGGCTTCCTGTTGCTTGTTTCATAATGCTCTCTCAGACTTTTTTGTGCATCTGAACATGATAGACCTGTGTATCAATTTTTTTCGTGAAGATCGGTCAATGTGAACTCAGGGGCTGCGTTCCAGGGGGCACTGTTGAGCCATTTTGCCACGGCCATTTAACATTGCTCAAGAACATGTACATTTTCACCACTTTTATTTTTTGCAAACTTTTGTAAAGATTTGAGCATTTTGAAGCCCTAAAAAGCCCCTTCTTTTGCCTGAAATTTTTGCTTAATATAATAATAATGTTTACAATTACAATAGGGCCTCCCACTGTTCGGTGCTCAGGCCTAGATTATTTGCTTCAAGGATGCCTCTTCCAGAAATCAAATCATAAGCTTGCTCTCTACAGAAGTCAAACATGAAGACATGTATTTAAGCTCACGGAATCTAACATTGAGCTTTTGTTCTATAGAGGCCATGTGTATACATTGAGACGACTACAATGGTTATTCAGGTGAGTATAGAGCACAAGCAATGCTTGATATAACTGTTGCCTCTATATCCTGTCCTATCCTCCTCACAGCATGACGTAACCAACTAGTGTGACTCCAATATGTTTTAATGTTGTTTTCATTCAAAGTTATTCTTTACTTGCCCTTGAGCTGGTAGGTGAAGTGTTACAGTTGGTGGTGAATATAGTTTATATAGTTTATGCTGGTTTCTGTTATGTAATAGTTCTTAATGGGATGGCAGACAATGTATTTTTGAACTTGCTCTTCTAAATCCTTTGTGTTGAACATCAGCCCTAGGACAAGTTTGTCAAATTAAAAATGTGAAAAATGGCCTCTAAATAAAAAATGGCGGCCTTCCTGTCCACAATTCACCTCCAGACTTTTTTGTGCGTCTGGTTATGATACATCGTGGCCCTTTTTCTGCTGATATGCTCTTTTCCCATATGAGCAGAAATGTATTCTTCAAATTTCGTATTCTGCTGAACAAACCAGAGTTTAAAATAACAAAAAATAAGAGTCGGGTTCACAACTGCTGAGACAACCTATTTGAGAAAATAACAAACTATTTCAGGAGGTACTTATCAATAAATTCAACTACCTCCTCATCTGTGTTTTTACCAATGACAGGTGCATCCCCTATCCAAAACAAACTAAGAATGTGTGGTGAGCCACGTTTCTGGAATTCCACACGATAGTAATAATCAGTTATCTTTCCAAAAGGGTTTCATGGAGACATCAAAACCTCCCTCAAAATCAATGCCAAAGGTTCACACCTGCCCGCGCATTCTAGTTCTTCGACCATTTCTGTTCTACCTTCCTGTCTCAAAATACTAGTTAGAAGGTTTTTCCAGCGCATATCAGCACTGGAAAATGAGGCAAACCATGTAGGAAAACCAAGTTGACGAACACAAGCCAACAGTTCACGTTGTGCTCCCTGCCAAAAAGATGGGGTACATCTGATAGGTTTAAGAAAACAAAACCCATCATCATATTCCAACAACCTCTTCAAACCCTCTTCATTATTCAATACATCTCCACTAACTTTATGAAATTTGCCACCTAGTCCTTTTCTCGATGCTAAAGATACACACGACACAACTTGTTCTACCTCTGACATATATATTTTGTTGACACGAATAGACGCCCAGCCCATTTGTGTTACATTCATACTTGTCCTGCCACTGAAAACCATAATGCTGACAGCCTTGTTCTCTCTCCTTGTGTCTTACAGTCTGATTCCTCACTTAGAGTCCTGGTGACCGGTGCTGCTGGGCAGATTGCCTATTCCCTGTTGTTCAACATTGCCAAGGGAGATGTCTTTGGCAAAGATCAGGTGAGAAACAGCTTTCTCTTGCTCATGTAACACACTCGACGTCATCACCCCATTAGGTCGTGTCACAAGCCACGTGTAGGATACTGCCTTTAAATTTTGATTCCACATGTTTCATTCATCTCATACCATTCTTCCCACTGCCTGCTTCCTTCTCTCCCTCTCCCAGCCAATCACCTTGCTCCTTTTGGACATAACACCAATGTTACCAGTCCTGGATGGCGTTGTCATGGAGCTGCAGGACTGTGCCCTCTCGCTACTGAAAGGTAACCATTTAAAGGGTGCAACAGATAATTGACACAAGTGGATAACATGACGTATTGTCAAATTTTCCTTAAAAATGTAAACTGTGGTCTTTACATCACAGTTAACTTATTTTTGAAGCTGTTAATCTAAAGATTCAGGTTTCTATCGCTGTTCCATGATACACACTTCTCTGCCCTCGACATGTTCCTTCCTGTTGGCATGTGTTGTGTGGAATAAAGACTTCCTCAAACTTTTCAGCTGCCTGTAGCGTCTAATGCCAAATGGTCGTTAAAAGAAGCAGCTGAATAACAGAAGTACAAAAAGTCCTTCACATATATGAATGCATTCAAACCCACAGGGTAAAATGAATGATTGCTGACTGCTACACAGCAAACACAGGTCTATATCGTATTGGCTTCGCCCTTTAAACACTATCACTAGTGGGTTCATCCCTCACGGGAATGCACAGCACTGAAAACTTTAGTCCACGCCCACCTACTCTGGGCCCCACCCCTGGTCTCACCTCGTATAAATTGGGCTGGGACCTGGCGATCGGTTCCCCTTTTTCTTCAGTGTACCATTAGTAAGCACGAAACAACTTCCACGATGACTTCTTCCATCCGCTTGTGCCCGGTCTGTCAGACCGGCTACATCTTATCGTCTGACTTGCATGCCCGCTGCGAGTCGTACCTGGGTCCAGAGCACGCCGGCTTGGCTTGGAGCCAAGTATCCTTAGTGCAAGCTCCAGCAGGAGAAATGCAGGCGAGCCAACGCTTATGCTGACATCACCGGAGACAGTGTGTCCGCGCCTTGCTTTTTCCACTTAGAAGAAGCGATTGATTTCTTCGACATGCAAGGATCAGAGTCGGCCAACTCCTACATTTCAAATATTTGTCCTTGACAAAAACCACTTCAGTGTGGTTGATTTTATAAAGTGTATTAGTTTATTCACTTAACTTTTATCTGAAACTTCAATATTCTCAAAAGTAGAAGAGCAGACTAATGAAAATAATTGAATATGAACCTCAGACCGATGACGTATATTAAAGCATATAGCATAAGTTGGAAAACGTCGAGGAATGAAATGCTGTATGTAAACACGCTAGTAATTTCATTCAAATTCTCCTTCTGAAGAGATTATTCCCACTGACAAGGAGAGAGTGGCCTTCAAGGACCTGGACGCTGCCATCTTGGTCAGCTCAATGCCCAGGAGGGAGGGCATGGAGAGGAAAGACTTACTCAAAGACAACGTGGCCATCTTCAAGAGCCAGGGAGCCGCCCTGGAGAAGTATGCCAAGAAGACTGTGAAGGTAATAACACAGGCTAATATTGGCAAAGGCAACATACAAGAGTATGTATTTACTTTCTAAGTGTGGTGCATTATTAAGTGTAAGCTTGTTTATTTTCAGGTGCTGGTTGTAGGAAACACCAACTGTCTGATTGCAGCCAAGTCTGCTCCCTCCATCCCCAAAGAGAACTTCTCCTGTCTCACCCGTCTGGGCCACAACAGGGCTCGCTCTCGGGTGCGTTTCAGTGTCCCTGCGTTGCACTTTGTCAGCCTTAGGGTTTTTACTTCCATTTCTGAATTTGCTTTGCGTCCTCTAGGTGGCGATTCGCTGTGGCGTTCCTGCTACCAATGTCAAGAACATAATCATCTGGGGCAACAACTCGTCCACCCAGTACCCAGATGTGCACCACTGCTTGGTCAACATATCCGGTAGTGAGCTCGCCTGCTTCGATGCCGTCAAGGATGATGCCTGGCTCAAAGGAGATTTCATAGCTGTGAGCTGATTATCACTATTATTCAAATTAACATGGATTCTAGCTGCACAACTCAAGCTAACCCATTTGCTTATTTCTTCACTGTGTGTTTCAGACAGTGAAGCAGAGAGGCGCTGCAGACACCAAGGCCAGGAAGCTGTCCAGTGCCATGTCTGTCGCCAAGGCCATCTGTGACCACATGAGAGACATCTGGTCAGGCACCCCCCAGGTAAACGCCATGTTCATATATATACTGTTGTTCTAACATTAGAATATCTGCCTGTTGCTGTAATCAGGCAGAACATGGCTATGGCAATGTCAAATATTGATAGACTGTACTATACCCTTCATTCCCTACCAAATTAATTGTCAAACTATAACCTCAGTATGGTTATACGTTTCTCTGTGAGCACCACAGGCAGTTAGATCTTGTGTTACAGGTGAATCTGCTGTTTGTTTTTTGGATGATGTTTGTACTTCTCATGTTGATCAAGCCTTCGTTTCTGACAGATAACATTTGGCGTAAGCTCTTCCGGTTTAACCAGTAAATCCACCTCTGTATTTCAGGACGAGTTCACCTCTATGGGCGTGTACTCCTCTGGAAACTCATATGGAGTCCCAGCAGACCTCATCTATTCATTCCCAGTCCAGATCAAGGTGAGACTGGTCTAAAATTGGTTTGATTACAGCTAGTTGACTTGTAGCTACAGCAGGGAATCAATAAGTTGTTTCTTGACATCGCAGTTTGTGGTTACTCACATTCATCATGTTCTTCTGTATATGTGCAACAATAAACAACTTAAAGACTAAATTAGTGTAAATATGTAAATTTGAAGTGCTAAGAATAACACCCGACCAAAAGCCATTGTTCTCTTTGGCTGAAAGTTTCACCGGTGACCACATTCGGTGTCAATGAGTTTGTGGGTGTGGTCAAAAATGCACCTGTAGCCACGTGTAACAGTGATGTCATGAGGTGCGTGAGTTCACCTGCACACAGCAACCAGATGAGCAGTTAAACCACTGGAGGTCGGCAAAAACAAGATTTTCAAAGGGGGAGGCATTACATTTATTAAAAGGTTTGTGTTGTAGAGTGTAGAGAATTGTTTGTGAGTATTTTTTTTCAAAAAAACACAACACTTTGTATTTGCTTTAGGACAAGAACTGGACGATTGTGGACGGCTTGGCCATCAATGATTTTTCCCGATCGAGGATGGACGCCACAGCAACAGAGCTGATCGAGGAGAGAGACATGGCGGTGTCTTTCCTGGGGTATGACTAGACCCTGAATGACTCTGTCTGCTGTTTAGTGGAAAAAAAGAATGCATCCAGTTTTTATTTGGTTATGGATTATTGCATTGGTCTCATATTCAGTCGAGACCAGAAACACCTTTTTTGTACGTCGTGACACACAAGTGTCTCCACTCTAACTATAGTCCACCATCTGTTACCAGCTTGTTTCCAATATATTTTCAGTTAAACAATAAAAATGTTTATAACTTTTGTTCCCTGTGTATCATCTTAGTGACAGACAAATACAAACACACGGGTTTCAGCATAGCAGCTGGGCACTCAGATAGCAATGTGTCTTCGGAATTTATCAATAGTCAAGCACAAGTCATTACAAATGTTCTTTCTGGAAGTTTAATTCTATATCTGCAGATGGGTATCACCGTACAAAACCATGGAATAGATTTCATACAATGAGCAATGACATACAGGACATACAGCACGTTTATACATTTCCAAGCTCCTCCTGCTGAGGAACACATGTTATCGATTAGCCTCTTTCAGGGTTCGTACGGTCATGGAAAACATGGAAAAGTCATGGAATTTTAAAATGTGTTTTTCCAGGCCTGGAAAAGTCACGGAAATTTGTCATATTCATATTTTCATGTCGTTCATTTTAGGGATGGGCATAATTAATAGACAATCGATTAATTGATCATTAAGAATTTCGTAAATTACATTTTTTCATTGATGAAAACTATTGCATGTTCACAATACAAATCCTTCTAAATACAATAGGGCCAAGCATATGGCACCAATAAAGCCATCATCATATATCACAACATCACATCATCATATATATTAATCACGTATCACAGCCTTCTCGACAGGTTTGAATCCGGTTCAGATGGGTCTTCCTGTGTCTGTCCTCTTCACAATGAGAACAACAAAGATGCCCCCTCCCACCTGTTGAGAGAAGAAGACATCAGTGTCACAGAGACTCACTTCATCAGCTGTGAGTCAGTGATGCAGCTCATCCAGTAGAAAGAGCAGCAGGGACTTCAGTCCTGTTCAGAGGTGGAGCAGCTTCCTCTCTGCTTCATGTTCACGTGTTGGAATGAACACGCTAAGAGCTCAGTGTGTGTCCTCTGCATGTCAAAGTGCAGAGTGGACACCTGAGAGGTGGATTTACTGCTGTTACAGGTGAAGACATGTTTCACTGTGTGTTGATGAACATCTGCTTCTGACAAACTGGGACCAGATGAGACAGATGGACCTCAGCAGAGGTTCTGCTCTGTATAAAGAGCTCCTGGTTACCATGGTGATGAGGAGAGGCTTCAGTCCCACTGATCTCAGAGCTGTGACAAAGATCCACCCGATCAGTTCTTCACTGATGAAGTGAGAGGACAAAGTGTCTCAGATCAGATGAAGACGACACCGTCTCTGTCCCTCGTGTGAGGCTGTCAGCTGTGGTCCAGCTTCACTTCCTGTTCACAAGAAAACAACAACAACTGTCGTCTTCACGTCAACTCAATCACATGATCCCAAGCAGCTTGTGGCTTGTCTGATTGGCCGACTGTTGTCTCTCTGTGTTTCTGTCCAATCCTGACGTCTGTCCTCATTGTCCTCTCACAGCTTCACTGAGGAAACACTGAGGCCTGAACTACGAAGACACTTCAACATGTCCAGGAGATCTTTGTGAGATCAGCTCAACTGAACCTGACAGACACAGTCAGGCTAAGTGGTCACATGACGCTGGTTATCAACTCGTTAAGTTAACTCAGGTTTTCCTCATCGAGATCTGAGCGTACACATAAAAGGGGCAGGGTCTACTGTGTATGACCAATCACAGACATGGACAGTTTGACTGACAGCAGAGCCTCATATTTCACAACCAGGATCAAACTGTTCTATAATAAAAATCAGAGGAGAACAAACAAATGATCCAGAATAAAAGAAACTCAGTCACAGCTGCTAAATGAAGGAAGAACAGCTGGTAAAACATCTGGGATCGTGTCAATGTGTAAGTTACAGAGCCCCCTGGTGGCATCTGGTGAAAATATATTACGTGACCACGACATAATATCTGTGAGAACGAGATCTGAATCTGTTGTTTACTAACAAGACGAGTGGAAGAGAAGAAGACACACACTGTCTCACTGTCTGTGAGGACAAACACTGTCTCTGAGGACACACACAGTCTCACTGTCTCTGAGGACACACTCTGTCTCTGAGGACACACACTGTCATTGAGGAGACACACTGTCTCTGAGGAGACACACTGTCTCTGAGGACACACACTGTCATTGAGGAGACACACTGTCTCACTGTCTCTGAGGACACACACTGTCTCATTGTCTCTGAGGACACACACTGACTGAGGACACACACTGTCATTGAGGAGACACACTGTCTCACTGTCTCTGAGGACACACACTGTGGTGGAAACCTCCGTTCATCAGAAGTTACCATGGTGATTTACCTCGTTAAGAAGTGGACGAGCTTTGTAGGACTGAAAAAACTAAACCTGAAGTTAACCACAAATAATGCTTGGTAGCACAGACCCAGGATCTGTGATACTGACTGTGTTTAGTAAAATACTGATGAAAGCAGCGTGGACTGACTCCACCCATCTACTGACCTCAGAGTCTCCAGTCGACAGGTTGAACTCCGCTTTAGATCAAGCAGCTCCTTCACTACTGAGTACAGCAGGTTGTTTCCTATCAGATCCAGTTCTCTCAGATGAGAGGGGTTTGACTTCAGAGCTGAAGCCAGAGAAGAACAGCTGATCTCTGAAAGACTGCAGTTCTTCAACCTGGATAAAGAATACAACTTTGAATTAAACTGAGTTCATGTGTGAACATAACAGACACATATTCATGTCAGCACAGACTCATAACATGGAAGATAAATTTGAAATCAGACATGTTGGACTAAAAACGAGTCCTGATTCAGTACAAATAGATTATTTGGACCTGTTCTCTGTCCTGCAGATCAGTTTAGGAAATCCAGAACTAAACTCAGTGTTTTAACAAGTAGCTGAATATTTAAAATGTCACAGATTAATTAATGAATGGATTCAAGTTATGTATGAAGAGGAATTGTGTTAAATTAGAATTAAATGAGATCACTTGTGTATGAATGCTGTTTTATGGATATGAGATCTACAAAAGTCAGTCAGTGAACTGACCCCAGAGTCTTCAGACGACAGGTTGGACTCTGTAGAAAACCACACAGCTCCTTCACTCCTGAGTCATGCAGGTTGTTGTCACTCAGATCCAGGTCTCTCAGATGAGAGGGGTTTGACCTCAGAGCTGAAGCCAGAGAAGAACAGCTGATCTCTGACAGACTGCAGCCCTTCAACCTGGATAAAGAATCAAACTTAACTGTTAATTAAACTGAGTTCATGTGTGAAAATAAAAGACTTTGACTAAACATCACTGTCTCTGTTTTCAGACCTGAAGTCTGAGTCAAGTTGTTCTGGACATTTTCTGGAACTTTTCCTGCAGCCTCCTAATAAAGTTTATGAGTGAGTCCATGTGAGAATAGAGCAGGTGAATGTCCAGAGGATTCACAGAGAGCATGTGGACGTGTTGATGAGGTTTCTAACACGTGACGGACGTGAAACTGGACGAACATAAATATCTCAGGATGAAGAAGAGGAGTCGTACACGTAGAAGACGAAGACGTCAACTTGGAAACACGAGGAGATTCCAGAGCTTTTGGTGATGAGGGCCGACACCGGTGTGGATGAGCTGTAAACAACAACACTGATCTTTCCACAGCAGGATTTATACGTCATGTCCGGCCTCCTGCTGCTCAACCCGTTCTTCATATGTGAAAGTCAAACTCCAGAAAATGTCCAGACACTATTTTACAGAGTTAATGACTGAAAACAGCTTGAAAGTCCTCGTGTCCTCTGGGTTCAGTTGTTTGTAATATGTAGCTTCACCACTATATGTCTCTAAATATCTTGCTGGACATGTTCAGAAGTCGTACACGTGAACAAGTGGACTACGTTCACATGTACGACACCTGGAGACGTCACTAACTCCTTCACAGTGAACCTGCAACTAAACATAACTTAACAAAACTATGGTTGTCATTGAGATGTGTGTTTTGGCTTCGCCCCTCGTCTGAATGTTCCCACATGTTCCTGTTGCTGTGAACGAGTCCGACCCGGACAATCTTCTGCTGCTGCTTCAGATCCAGAAAAGATCCGACCCACTTGTCAGAACATGTTCCACCGTTGATGTGTGAAAGGGCGAGCAGTTCCATGATCATGTTTTCTTGAAGTGGCGATGATCTGAGCAGCAGTTGGACCAGTTGAAAGTGGTGCAGGGAGCCTGAGGAACACGTGTGTACAGGGCGGGACAGAGATCTAGTGGTGAGAAGATAAAGGCATGGACAACCCTGTGTAAGTCCTGAAACCAGAGGAAGTTTTTTTCATGTTGGAAATGAACCAAAAGTGGAAGAAACGGGGCTGAAGAACTTGGTCCTAAAAATAGAATGAATCAAATATAATCCACTTGGACTCTGGACCCTGAGCCCAGTCCCAGAACAACAACGCAGCACGCTGTCAAGTGGTCAGTCCACAGGACCACCGGGACAAGTCCTGGTTCGCTTCCACAGAAACATTACATGTACACATTGTCCAGCATTGGATTGTTTCTCTGTCAGTAAAACTTCAGTCACATTGAGCCTGACTCGGTCCTCAGCGCTCATTCTACAAACATCTCTCAGCTCAGTATCAGTGTTCACTGTTAGGAACACATGTTCTGACCTTTGACCTTAAAGCTCCAGTGTGGAAGATTCAGGTGAAAGGATCCGTTGTTAGAAACTGAAGAGAAAGGAATCCTAGAGATGTTTCCACTAGTTTCTTCTGAATTGGACCAGTTGTTGTTGTCTTTACTTTAGAATGAGACAATTATATTTAGATAGTTTATATTTAAGTACTTCATATTTAAATACTGTATATTTGCATACATTATGAATAAATACTATATATTTACATACTTTATATTTACAGATTTTAGAATTAAATACTTTATATTATATTTAGAGTGAACCTTTAACATTAAAACATGATGTCTGACCACAGAGTCTCCAGTCGACAGGTTGGACTCTGTAGAAAACCACAAAGCTCCTTCGTGGCTGAGTCCTGCAGGTCGTTGTTGTTACTCAGATTCAGTTTTCTCAGATGAGAGGGGTTCGACCTCAGAGCTGAAGCCAGAGAAGAACAGCTGATCTTTGACAGACTGCAGTTCCTCAACCTGGATAAAGAATAAAATGTTGAATTAAACTGAGTTCATGTGTGAAAATAACAGCCACATAATCATGTCAGCACAGACTCGTAACATGGCAGATAAATATGAAATCAGACATGTTGAACTAAAAACGAGTCCTAATTCAGTACAAATAGATTATTTGACCCGGTCTCTGTCCTGCAGATCAGTTTAGGAAATCCAGAACTAAACTCAGTGTTTTAACAAGTAGCTGAATATTTAAAATGTCACAGATTAATTAAGGAATGAATTCAAGTTATGTCTGAAGAGTGATTATGTTCAATTTTAATTAAATGAGTCAAATTGTGTATAAATGCTGTATTTTAGACATGAGATCTACAAAAGTCAGTCAGTGAACTGACCATAGATTCTCCAGTCGACAGGTTGGACTCTGTAGAAAACCACACAGCTCCTTCACTGCTGAGTCCTGCAGGTTGTTGTCACTCAGATCCAGTTTTCTCAGATGAGAGGGGTTTGACCTCAGAGCTGAAGCCAGAGAAGAACAGCTGATCTCTGACAGTCTGCAGCTCTCCAACCTGGATAAAGAATCAAACTTAACTGTTAATTAAACTGAGTTCAGGTGTGAAAATAAAAGACTTTGACAAAACATCACTGTCTCTGTTTTCAGACCTGAAGTCTGAGTCAAGTTGTTCTGGACATTTTCTGGAACTTTTCCTGCAGCCTCCTAATAAAGTTTCTGAGTGAGTCCATGTGAGAATAGAGCAGGTGAATGTCCAGAGGATTCACAGAGAGCGAGTGGACGTTTTGATGAGGTTTCTAACACGTGACGGACGTGAAACTGAAAGAACACAAATATCTCAGGATGAAGAAGAGGAGCCGTACACGTAGAAGACAAAGACGTCAACTTGGAAACACGAGGAGATTCCAGAGCTTTTGGTGATGAGGACCGACGCTGGTGTGGATGAGCTGTAAACAACAACACTGATCTTTCTACAGCAGGATTTATACGTCATGTCCGGCCTCCTGCTGCTCCACCCGTTCTTCATATGTGAAAGTCAAACTCCAGAAAATGTCCAGACACTATTTTAAAGAGTTCATGACTGAAAACAGCTTGAAAGTACTTGTGTCCTAGGGGCTCACTTGTTTGAGATATGTAACTTCACCACTAGATGTATCTAAATATCTCGCTGGACATGTTCAGAAGTCGTTCACGTGAACAAGTGGACTACGTTCACATGTACGACACCTGGAGACGTCACTAACTCCTTCACAGTAAACCTGCAACTAAACATAACTTAACAAAACTATGGTTATCATTGAGATATGTGTTTTGGCTTCGCCCCTCGTCTGAATGTTGCCACATGTTCCTGTGAACGAGTCGGACCCGGACATCTCCTGCTGCTGCTTCAGCTCCAGGAAATGTCCGACCCACTTGTCAGAACATGTTCCACAGCTGATGTGTGAAAGGGCGAGCAGTTCTATGATCTTGTTTTCGTGAAGTGGTGATGATCTGAGCAGCAGTTTCACCAGTTGAAAGTGGTGCAGGGAGCCTGAGGAACACGTGTGTATAGGGCGGGACAGAGATCTAGTGGTGAAAAGATGAAGGCATGGACGACCCCGTGTAAGTCCTGAAACCAGAGGAAGGGTTTCATGTTGGAAATGAACCCAAAGTGGAAGAAACAGGGCTGAAGAACTTGGTCCTAAAAATAAAAGGAATCAAATATAATCCACTTGGACTCTGGACCCTGAGCCCAGTCCCAGAACACCAACGCAGCACGCTGTCATGTGGTCAGTCCACAGGACCACGGGACAAGTCCTGGTTAGCTTCCACAGAAACATTACATGTACACATTGTCCAGCATTGGATTGTTTCTCAGTCAGTAAAACTTCAGTCACATTGAGCCTGACTCGGTCCTCAGCGCTCATTCTACAAACATCTCTCAGCTCAGTATCAGTGTTCAATGTTACGAACACATGTTCTGACCTTTGACCTTAAAGCTCCAGTGTGGAAGATTCAGGTGAAAGGATCCATTGTTAGAAACTGAAGAGAAAAGAAACCTAGAGATGTTTTCACTAGTTTCATCTGAATTGGACCAGTTGTTATTTTCTTAACTTTACAATGGGACATTTATATTTAAATACTTTATATTTAAGTACTTGAAATTTAAATACTGTATATTTGCATACGTTATGAATAAATACTATATATTTACATACTTTATATTTACAGATTTTAGAATTAAATACTTTATATTATATTTAGAGTGAACCTTTAACATTAAAACATGATGTCTGACCTCAGAGTCTCCAGTCGACAGGTTGGACTCTGTAGAAAACCACACAGCTCCTTCACTGCTGAGTCCTGCAGGTCGTTGTTGTTACTCAGATCCAGTTTTCTCAGATGAGAGGGGTTTGACCTCAGAGCTGAAGCCAGAGAAGAACAGCTGATCCCTGACAGACTGCAGCTCCTCAACCTGGATGAAGAATAAAACTTTGAATTAAACTGAGTTCATGTGTGAAAATAACAGCCACATATTCATGTCAGCACAGACTCGTAACATGGAAGTTAAATATGAAATCAGACATGTTGGACCAAAAAACGAGTCCTAATTCAGTAAAAATAGATTATTTGGACCCGGTCTCTGTCCTGCAGATCAGTTTAGGAAATCCAGAACTAAACTCAGTGTTTTAAAGAGTAGCTGAATATTTAAAATGTCACAGATTGATTAAGGAATGAATTCAAGTTATGTATGAAGAGGAATTATGTTCAATTTGAATTAAATGAGACAAATTGTGTATAAATGCTGTATTATAGACATGAGATCTACAAAAGTCAGTCAGTGAACTGACCACAGATTCTCCAGTTGACAGGTTGGACTTTGTAGAAAACCACACAGCTCCTTCACTGTTGAGTCCTGCAGGTTGTTGTCACTCAGATCCAGGTCTCTCAGATGAGAGGGGTTTGACCTCAGAGCTGAAGCCAGAGAAGAACAGCTGATCTCGGACAGACTGCAGCCATTCAACCTGGATAAATAATCAAACTTAACTGTTAATTAAACTGAGTTCAAGTGTGAAAATAAAAGACTTTGACTAAACATCAATGTCTCTGTTTTCAGACCTGAAATCTAAGTCAAGTTGTTCTGGACATTTTCTGGAACCTTTCCTGCAGCCTCCTAATAAAGTTTCTGAGTGAGTCCATGTGTGAATAGAGCAGGTGAATGTCCAGAGGATTCACAGAGAGCGAGTGGACATGTTGATGAGGTTTCTAACACGTTACGGACGTGAAACTGGAAGAACTCAAATATCTCAGGATGAAGAAGAGGAGCCGTACACGTAGAAGACGAAGACGTCAACTTGGAAACACGAGGAGATTCCAGAGCTTTTGGTGATGAGGGCCGACACCGGTGTGGATGAGCTGTAAACAACAACACTGATCTTTCCACAGCAGGATTTATACGTCATGTCCCGCCTCCTGCTGCTCCACCCGTTCTTCATATGTGAAAGTCAAACTCCAGAAAATGTCCAGACACTATTTTACAGAGTTAATGACTGAAAACAGCTTGAAAGTCCTCGTGTCCTCTGGGTTCAGTTGTTTGTAATATGTAACTTCACCACTAGATGTCTCTAAATATAATGCTGGACATGTTCAAAAGTCGTACACGTGAACAAGTGGACTACGTTCACATGTACGACACCTGGAGACGTCACTAACTCCTTCACAGTGAACCTGCAACTAAACATAACTTAACAAAACTATGGTTGTCATTGAGATATGTGTTTTGGCTTCGCCCCTCGTCTGAATGTTCCCACATGTTCCTGTGAACGAGTCGGACCCGGACATCTCCTGCTGCTGCTTCAGCTCCAGGAAATGTCCGACCCACTTGTCAGAACATGTTCCACAGCTGATGTGTGAAAGGGCGAGCATTTCTATGATCATGTTTTCGTGAAGTGGTGATGATCTGAGCAGCAGTTGGACCAGTTGAAAGTGGTGCAGGGAGCCTGAGGAACACGTGTGTACAGGGCAGGACAGAGATCTAGTGGTGAAAAGATAAAGGCATGGACGACCCTGTGTAAGTCCTGAAACCAGAGGAAGGGTTTCATGTTGGAAATGAACCCAAAGTGGAAGAAACAGGGCTGAAGAACTTGGTCCTAAAAATAAAAGGAATCAAATATAATCCACTTGGACTCTGGACCCTGAGCCCGGTCCCAGAACACCAACGCAGCACGCTGTTATGTGGTCAGTCCACAGGACCAAAGGGACAAGTCCTGGTTAGCTTTCACAGAAACATTACATGGACACATTGTCCAGCATTGGATTGTTTCTCTGTTAGTACAACTTCAGTCATATTGAGCCTGACTCTGTCCTCAGCGCTCATTCTATTTCTCATTTGACCTTAAAGCTCCAGTGTGGAAGATTCAGGTGAAAGGATCCATTGTTAGAAACTGAAGAGAAAAGAATCCTAGAGATGTTTTCACTAGTTTCATATGAATTGGACCAGTTGTTGTTGTCTTTACTTTAGAATGGGACATTTATATTTAAATACTTTATATTTAAGTACTTCATATTTAAATACTGTATATTTGCATACGTTATGAATAAATACTATATATTTACATACTTTATATTTACAGATTTTAGAATTAAATACTTTATATTATATTTAGAGTGAACCTTTAACATTAAAACATGATGTCTGACCACAGAGTCTCCAGTCGACAGGTTGGACTCTGTAGAAAACCACACAGCTCCTTCACTGCTAAGTCCTGCAGGTAGTTGTTATTCAGATCCAGTTTTCTCAGATGAGAGGGGTTTGACCTCAGAGCTGAAGCCAGAGAAGAACAGCTGATCTCTGACAGACTGCAGCTCCTCAACCTGGATAAAGAATAAAACTTTGAATTAAACTGAGTTCATGTGTGAAAATAACAGCCACATACTCATGTCAGCACAGACTCGTAACATGGCAGATAAATATGAAATCAGACATGTTGAACTAAAAACGAGTCCTAATTCAGTAAAAATAGATAATTTGGACCCGGTCTCTGACCTGCAGATCAGTTTAGGAAATCCAGAACTGAACTCAGTGTTTTAACAAGAAGCTGAATATTTAAAATGTCACAGATTAATTAAGGAATGAATTCAAGTTATGTATGGAGAGGAATTATGTTAAATTTTAATTAAATGAGACAAATTGTGTATAAATGCTGTATTATAGACATGAGATCTACAAAAGTCAGTCAGTGAACTGACCACAGATTCTCCAGTTGACAGGTTGGACTTTGTAGAAAACCACACAGCTCCTTCACTGCTGAGTCCTGCAGGTTGTTGTCACTCAGATGCAGGTCTCTCAGATGAGAGGGGTTTGACCTCAGAGCTGAAGCCAGAGAAGAACAGCTGATCTCTGACAGACTGCAGCCATTCAACCTGGATAAAGAATCAAACTTAACTGTTAATTAAACTGAGTTCAAGTGTGAAAATAAAAGACTTTGACTAAACATCAATGTCTCTGTTTTCAGACCTGAAATCTGAGTCAAGTTGTTCTGGACATTTTCTATAACTTTTCCTGCAGCCTCCTAATAAAGTTTCTGAGTGAGTCCATGTGAGAATAGAGCAGGTGAATATCCAGAGGATTCACAGAGAGCGAGTGGACATGTTGATGAGGTTTCTAACACGTTACGGACGTGAAACTGGAAGAACACAAATATCTCAGGATGAAGAAGAGGAGCCGTACACGTAGAAGACAAAGACGTCAACTTGGAAACACGAGGAGATTCCAGAGCTTTTGGTGATGAGGGCCGACGCTGGTGTGGATGAGCTGTAAACAACAACACTGATCTTTCTACAGCAGGATTTATACGTCATGTCCGGCCTCCTGCTGCTCCACCCGTTCTTCATATGTGAAAGTCAAACTCCAGAAAATGTCCAGACACTATTTTAAAGAGTTCATGACTGAAAACAGCTTGAAAGTACTTGTGTCCTAGGGGCTCACTTGTTTGAGATATGTAACTTCACCACTAGATGTATCTAAATATCTCGCTGGACTTGTTCAGAAGTCGTTCACGTGAACAAGTGGACTACGTTCACATGTACGACACCTGGAGACGTCACTAACTCCTTCACAGTAAACCTGCAACTAAACATAACTTAACAAAACTATGGTTATCATTGAGATATGTGTTTTGGCTCCGCCCCATGTCTGTATGTTCCCACTTGTTCCTGTTGCTGTGAACGAGTCGGACACGGACAATCTCCTGCTGCTGCTTCAGCTCCAGGAAATGTCCGACCCACTTGTCAGAACATGTTCCACAGTTGATGTGTGAAAGGGCGAGCATTTCTATGATCATGTTTTCGTGAAGTGGTGATGATCTGAGCAGCAGTTGGACCAGTTGAAAGTGGTGCAGGGAGCCTGAGGAACACGTGTGTACAGGGCAGGACAGAGATCTAGTGGTGAAAAGATAAAGGCATGGACGACCCCGTGTAAGTCCTGAAACCAGAGGAAGGGTTTCATGTTGGAAATGAACCCAAAGTGGAAGAAACAGGGCTGAAGAACTTGGTCCTAAAAATAAAAGGAATCAAATATAATCCACTTGGACTCTGGACCCTGAGCCCAGTCCCAGAACACCAACGCAGCACGTTGTCATGTGGTCAGTCCACAGGACCACTGGGACAAGTCCTGGTTAGCTTCCACAGAAACATTACATGGACACATTGTCCAGCATTGGATTATTTCTGTCAGTACAACTTCAGTCACATTGAGCCTGACTCGGTCCTCAGCGCTCATTCTACAAACATCTCTCAGCTCAGTATCAGTGTTCACTGTAAGGAACACATGTTCTGACCTTTGACCTTAAAACTCCAGTGTGGAAGATTCAGGTGAAAGGATCCATTGTTAGAAACTGAAGAGAAAAGAATCCTAGAGATGTTTTCACTAGTTTCATCTGAATTGGACCAGTTGTTATTTTCTTAACTTTACAATGGGACATTTATATTTAAATACTTTATATTTAAGTATTTGAAATTTAAATACTGTATATTTGCATACGTTATGAATAAATACTATATATTTACATACTTTATATTTACAGATTTTAGAATTAAATACTTTATATTATATTTAGAGTGAACCTTTAACATTAAAACATGATGTCTGACCACAGAGTCTCCAGTCGACAGGTTGGACTCTGTAGAAAACCACACAACTCCTTCGTGGCTGAGTCCTGCAGGTCGTTGTTGTTACTCAGATCCAGTTTTCTCAGATGAGAGGGGTTTGACCTCAGAGCTGAAGCCAGAGAAGAACAGCTGATCTCTGACAGTCTGCAGCTCCTCAACCTGGATGAAGAATAAAACTTTGAATTAAACTGAGTTCATGTGTGAAAATAACAGACACATATTCATGTCAGCACAGACTCGTAACATGGAAGTTAAATATGAAATCAGACATGTTGGACCAAAAAACGAGTCCTGATTCAGTAAAAATAGATTATTTGGACCCGGTCTCTGTCCTGCAGATCAGTTTAAGAAATCCAGAACTAAACTCAGTGTTTTAAAGAGTAGCTGAATATTTAAAATGTCACAGATTGATTAAGGAATGAATTCAAGTTATGTATGAAGAGGAATTATGTTCAATTTGAATTAAATGAGACAAATTGTGTATAAATGCTGTATTATAGACATGAGATCTACAAAAGTCAGTCAGTGAACTGACCACAGATTCTCCAGTTGACAGGTTGGACTTTGTAGAAAACCACACAGCTCCTTCACTGCTGAGTCCTGCAGGTTGTTGTCACTCAGATGCAGGTCTCTCAGATGAGAGGGGTTTGACCTCAGAGCTGAAGCCAGAGAAGAACAGCTGATCTCGGACAGACTGCAGCCATTCAACCTGGATAAAGAATCAAACTTAACTGTTAATTAAACTGAGTTCAAGTGTGAAAATAAAAGACTTTGACTAAACATCAATGTCTCTGTTTTCAGACCTGAAATCTGAGTCAAGTTGTTCTGGACATTTTCTGGAACTTTTCCTGCAGCCTCCTAATAAAGTTTCTGAGTGAGTCCATGTGAGAATAGAGCAGGTGAATATCCAAAGGATTCACAGAGAGCGAGTGGACGTGTTGATGAGGTTTCTAACACGTGACGGACGTGAAACTGGAAGAACACAAATATCTCAGGATGAAGAAGAGGAGCCGTACACGTAGAAGACGAAGACGTCAACTTGGAAACACGAGGAGATTCCAGAGCTTTTGGTGATGAGGGCCGACACCGGTGTGGATGAGCTGTAAACAACAACACTGATCTTTCTACAGCAGGATTTATACGTCATGTCCCGCCTCCTGCTGCTCCAACCGTTGTTCATATGTGAAAGTCAAACTCCAGAAAATGTCCAGACACTATTTTACAGAGTTCATGACTGAAAACAGATTGAAAGTCCTCGTGTCCTCTGGGTTCAGTTGTTTGTAATATGTAGCTTCACCACTATATGTCTCTAGATATCTTGCTGGACATGTTCAAAAGTCGTACACGTGAACAAGTGGACTACGTTCACATGTACGACACCTGGAGACGTCACTAACTCCTTCACAGTGAACCTGCAACTAAACATAACTTAACAAAACTATGGTTGTCATTGAGATATGTGTTTTGGCTTCGCCCCTCGTCTGAATGTTCCCACATGTTCCTGTGAACGAGTCGGACCCGGACAATCTCCTGCTGCTGCTTCAGCTCCAGGAAATGTCCGACCCACTTGTCAGAACATGTTCCACAGCTGATGTGTGAAAGGGCGAGCAGTTCTATGATCTTGTTTTCGTGAAGTGGTGATGATCTGAGCAGCAGTTTCACCAGTTGAAAGTGGTGCAGGGAGCCTGAGGAACACGTGTGTACAGGGCGGGACAGAGATCTAGTGGTGAAAAGATGAAGGCATGGACGACCCTGTGTAAGTCCTGAAACCAGAGGAAGGGTTTCATGTTGGAAATGAACCCAAAGTGGAAGAAACAGGGCTGAAGAACTTGGTCCTAAAAATAAAAGGAATCAAATATAATCCACTTGGACTCTGGACCCTGAGCCCAGTCCCAGAACACCAACGCAGCACGCTGTCATGTGGTCAGTCCACAGGACCACGGGACAAGTCCTGGTTAGCTTCCACAGAAACATTACATGTACACATTGTCCAGCATTGGATTGTTTCTCAGTCAGTAAAACTTCAGTCACATTGAGCCTGACTCGGTCCTCAGCGCTCATTCTACAAACATCTCTCAGCTCAGTATCAGTGTTCAATGTTAGGAACACATGTTCTGACCTTTGACCTTAAAGCTCCAGTGTGGAAGATTCAGGTGAAAGGATCCATTGTTAGAAACTGAAGAGAAAAGAAACCTAGAGATGTTTTCACTAGTTTCATCTGAATTGGACCAGTTGTTATTTTCTTAACTTTACAATGGGACATTTATATTTAAATACTTTATATTTAAGTACTTGAAATTTAAATACTGTATATTTGCATACGTTATGAATAAATACTATATATTTACATACTTTATATTTACAGATTTTAGAATTAAATACTTTATATTATATTTAGAGTGAACCTTTAACATTAAAACATGATGTCTGACCTCAGAGTCTCCAGTCGACAGGTTGGACTCTGTAGAAAACCACACAACTCCTTCGTGGCTGAGTCCTGCAGGTCGTTGTTGTTACTCAGATCCAGTTTTCTCAGATGAGAGGGGTTTGACCTCAGAGCTGAAGCCAGAGAAGAACAGCTGATCCCTGACAGACTGCAGCTCCTCAACCTGGATGAAGAATAAAACTTTGAATTAAACTGAGTTCATGTGTGAAAATAACAGACACATATTCATGTCAGCACAGACTCGTAACATGGAAGTTAAATATGAAATCAGACATGTTGGACCAAAAAACGAGTCCTAATTCAGTAAAAATAGATTATTTGGACCCGGTCTCTGTCCTGCAGATCAGTTTAGGAAATCCAGAACTAAACTCAGTGTTTTAAAGAGTAGCTGAATATTTAAAATGTCACAGATTGATTAAGGAATGAATTCAAATTATGTATGAAGAGGAATTATGTTCAATTTGAATTAAATGAGACAAATTGTGTATAAATGCTGTATTATAGACATGAGATCTACAAAAGTCAGTCAGTGAACTGACCACAGATTCTCCAGTTGACAGGTTGGACTTTGTAGAAAACCACACAGCTCCTTCACTGCTGAGTCCTGCAGGTTGTTGTCACTCAGATCCAGGTCTCTCAGATGAGAGGGGTTTGACCTCAGAGCTGAAGCCAGAGAAAAACAGCTGATCTCGGACAGACTGCAGCCATTCAACCTGGATAAATAATCAAACTTAACTGTTAATTAAACTGAGTTCAAGTGTGAAAATAAAAGACTTTGACTAAACATCAATGTCTCTGTTTTCAGACCTGAAATCTAAGTCAAGTTGTTCTGGACATTTTCTGGAACTTTTCCTGCAGCCTCCTAATAAAGTTTCTGAGTGAGTCCATGTGAGAATAGAGCAGGTGAATGTCCAAAGGATTCACAGAGAGCGAGTGGACGTGTTGATGAGGTTTCTAACACGTTACGGACGTGAAACTGGAAGAACACAAATATCTCAGGATGAAGAAGAGGAGCCGTACACGTAGAAGACGAAGACGTCAACTTGGAAACACGAGGAGATTCCAGAGCTTTTGGTGATGAGGGCCGACACCGGTGTGGATGAGCTGTAAACAACAACACTGATCTTTCCACAGCAGGATTTATACGTCATGTCCCGCCTCCTGCTGCTCCACCCGTTCTTCATATGTGAAAGTCAAACTCCAGAAAATGTCCAGACACTATTTTACAGAGTTAATGACTGAAAACAGCTTGAAAGTCCTCGTGTCCTCTGGGTTCAGTTGTTTGTAATATGTAACTTCACCACTAGATGTCTCTAAATATAATGCTGGACATGTTCAAAAGTCGTACACGTGAACAAGTGGACTACGTTCACATGTACGACACCTGGAGACGTCACTAACTCCTTCACAGTGAACCTGCAACTAAACATAACTTAACAAAACTATGGTTGTCATTGAGATATGTGTTTTGGCTTCGCCCCTCGTCTGAATGTTCCCACATGTTCCTGTGAACGAGTCGGACCCGGACATCTCCTGCTGCTGCTTCAGCTCCAGGAAATGTCCGACCCACTTGTCAGAACATGTTCCACAGCTGATGTGTGAAAGGGCGAGCATTTCTATGATCATGTTTTCGTGAAGTGGTGATGATCTGAGCAGCAGTTGGACCAGTTGAAAGTGGTGCAGGGAGCCTGAGGAACACGTGTGTACAGGGCAGGACAGAGATCTAGTGGTGAAAAGATAAAGGCATGGACGACCCTGTGTAAGTCCTGAAACCAGAGGAAGGGTTTCATGTTGGAAATGAACCCAAAGTGGAAGAAACAGGGCTGAAGAACTTGGTCCTAAAAATAAAAGGAATCAAATATAATCCACTTGGACTCTGGACCCTGAGCCCAGTCCCAGAACACCAACGCAGCACGCTGTTATGTGGTCAGTCCACAGGACCAAAGGGACAAGTCCTGGTTAGCTTTCACAGAAACATTACATGGACACATTGTCCAGCATGGGATTGTTTCTCTGTTAGTACAACTTCAGTCATATTGAGCCTGACTCTGTCCTCAGCGCTCATTCTATTTCTCATTTGACCTTAAAGCTCCAGTGTGGAAGATTCAGGTGAAAGGATCCATTGTTAGAAACTGAAGAGAAAAGAATCCTAGAGATGTTTTCACTAGTTTCATATGAATTGGACCAGTTGTTGTTGTCTTTACTTTAGAATGGGACATTTATATTTAAATACTTTATATTTAAGTACTTCATATTTAAATACTGTATATTTGCATACGTTATGAATAAATACTATATATTTACATACTTTATATTTACAGATTTTAGAATTAAATACTTTATATTATATTTAGAGTGAACCTTTAACATTAAAACATGATGTCTGACCACAGAGTCTCCAGTCGACAGGTTGGACTCTGTAGAAAACCACACAGCTCCTTCACTGCTAAGTCCTGCAGGTAGTTGTTATTCAGATCCAGTTTTCTCAGATGAGAGGGGTTTGACCTCAGAGCTGAAGCCAGAGAAGAACAGCTGATCTCTGACAGACTGCAGCTCCTCAACCTGGATAAAGAATAAAACTTTGAATTAAACTGAGTTCATGTGTGAAAATAACAGCCACATATTCATGTCAGCACAGACTCGTAACATGGCAGATAAATATGAAATCAGACATGTTGAACTAAAAACGAGTCCTAATTCAGTAAAAATAGATTATTTGGACCCGGTCTCTGACCTGCAGATCAGTTTAGGAAATCCAGAACTGAACTCAGTGTTTTAACAAGAAGCTGAATATTTAAAATGTCACAGATTAATTAAGGAATGAATTCAAGTTATGTATGGAGAGGAATTATGTTAAATTTTAATTAAATGAGACAAATTGTGTATAAATGCTGTATTATAGACATGAGATCTACAAAAGTCAGTCAGTGAACTGACCACAGATTCTCCAGTTGACAGGTTGGACTTTGTAGAAAACCACACAGCTCCTTCACTGCTGAGTCCTGCAGGTTGTTGTCACTCAGATGCAGGTCTCTCAGATGAGAGGGGTTTGACCTCAGAGCTGAAGCCAGAGAAGAACAGCTGATCTCTGACAGACTGCAGCCATTCAACCTGGATAAAGAATCAAACTTAACTGTTAATTAAACTGAGTTCAAGTGTGAAAATAAAAGACTTTGACTAAACATCAATGTCTCTGTTTTCAGACCTGAAATCTGAGTCAAGTTGTTCTGGACATTTTCTATAACTTTTCCTGCAGCCTCCTAATAAAGGTTCTGAGTGAGTCCATGTGAGAATAGAGCAAGTGAATATCCAGAGGATTCACAGAGAGCGAGTGGACATGTTGATGAGGTTTCTAACACGTTACGGACGTGAAACTGGAAGAACACAAATATCTCAGGATGAAGAAGAGGAGCCGTACACGTAGAAGACAAAGACGTCAACTTGGAAACACGAGGAGATTCCAGAGCTTTTGGTGATGAGGGCCAACGCTGGTGTGGATGAGCTGTAAACAACAACACTGATCTTTCTACAGCAGGATTTATACGTCATGTCCGGCCTCCTGCTGCTCCACCCGTTCTTCATATGTGAAAGTCAAACTCCAGAAAATGTCCAGACACTATTTTAAAGAGTTCATGACTGAAAACAGCTTGAAAGTACTTGTGTCCTAGGGGCTAACTTGTTTGAGATATGTAACTTCACCACTAGATGTATCTAAATATCTCGCTGGACTTGTTCAGAAGTCGTTCACGTGAACAAGTGGACTACATTCACATGTACGACACCTGGAGACGTCACTAACTCCTTCACAGTAAACCTGCAACTAAACATAACTTAACAAAACTATGGTTATCATTGAGATATGTGTTTTGGCTCCGCCCCATGTCTGTATGTTCCCACTTGTTCCTGTTGCTGTGAACGAGTCGGACACGGACAATCTCCTGCTGCTGCTTCAGCTCCAGGAAATGTCCGACCCACTTGTCAGAACATGTTCCACAGTTGATGTGTGAAAGGGCGAGCATTTCTATGATCATGTTTTCGTGAAGTGGTGATGATCTGAGCAGCAGTTGGACCAGTTGAAAGTGGTGCAGGGAGCCTGAGGAACACGTGTGTACAGGGCAGGACAGAGATCTAGTGGTGAAAAGATAAAGGCATGGATGACCCCGTGTAAGTCCTGAAACCAGAGGAAGGGTTTCATGTTGGAAATGAACCCAAAGTGGAAGAAACAGGGCTGAAGAACTTGGTCCTAAAAATAAAAGGAATCAAATATAATCCACTTGGACTCTGGACCCTGAGCCCAGTCCCAGAACACCAACGCAGCACGTTGTCATGTGGTCAGTCCACAGGACCACTGGGACAAGTCCTGGTTAGCTTCCACAGAAACATTACATGGACACATTGTCCAGCATTGGATTATTTCTGTCAGTACAACTTCAGTCACATTGAGCCTGACTCGGTCCTCAGCGCTCATTCTACAAACATCTCTCAGCTCAGTATCAGTGTTCAATGTTAGGAACACATGTTCTGACCTTTGACCTTAAAACTCCAGTGTGGAAGATTCAGGTGAAAGGATCCATTGTTAGAAACTGAAGAGAAAAGAATCCTAGAGATGTTTTCACTAGTTTCATCTGAATTGGACCAGTTGTTATTTTCTTAACTTTACAATGGGACATTTATATTTAAATACTTTATATTTAAGTATTTGAAATTTAAATACTGTATATTTGCATACGTTATGAATAAATACTATATATTTACATACTTTATATTTACAGATTTTAGAATTAAATACTTTATATTATATTTAGAGTGAACCTTTAACATTAAAACATGATGTCTGACCACAGAGTCTCCAGTCGACAGGTTGGACTCTGTAGAAAACCACACAACTCCTTCGTGGCTGAGTCCTGCAGGTCGTTGTTGTTACTCAGATCCAGTTTTCTCAGATGAGAGGGGTTTGACCTCAGAGCTGAAGCCAGAGAAGAACAGCTGATCTCTGACAGTCTGCAGCTCCTCAACCTGGATGAAGAATAAAACTTTGAATTAAACTGAGTTCATGTGTGAAAATAACAGACACATATTCATGTCAGCACAGACTCGTAACATGGAAGTTAAATATGAAATCAGACATGTTGGACCAAAAAACGAGTCCTGATTCAGTAAAAATAGATTATTTGGACCCGGTCTCTGTCCTGCAGATCAGTTTAGGAAATCCAGAACTAAACTCAGTGTTTTAAAGAGTAGCTGAATATTTAAAATGTCACAGATTGATTAAGGAATGAATTCAAGTTATGTATGAAGAGGAATTATGTTCAATTTGAATTAAATGAGACAAATTGTGTATAAATGCTGTATTATAGACATGAGATCTACAAAAGTCAGTCAGTGAACTGACCACAGATTCTCCAGTTGACAGGTTGGACTTTGTAGAAAACCACACAGCTCCTTCACTGCTGAGTCCTGCAGGTTGTTGTCACTCAGATGCAGGTCTCTCAGATGAGAGGGGTTTGACCTCAGAGCTGAAGCCAGAGAAGAACAGCTGATCTCGGACAGACTGCAGCCATTCAACCTGGATAAAGAATCAAACTTAACTGTTAATTAAACTGAGTTCAAGTGTGAAAATAAAAGACTTTGACTAAACATCAATGTCTCTGTTTTCAGACCTGAAATCTGAGTCAAGTTGTTCTGGACATTTTCTGGAACTTTTCCTGCAGCCTCCTAATAAAGTTTCTGAGTGAGTCCATGTGAGAATAGAGCAGGTGAATATCCAAAGGATTCACAGAGAGCGAGTGGACGTGTTGATGAGGTTTCTAACACGTGACGGACGTGAAACTGGAAGAACTCAAATATCTCAGGATGAAGAAGAGGAGCCGTACACGTAGAAGACGAAGACGTCAACTTGGAAACACAAGGAGATTCCAGAGCTTTTGGTGATGAGGGCCGACACCGGTGTGGATGAGCTGTAAACAACAACACTGATCTTTCTACAGCAGGATTTATACGTCATGTCCCGCCTCCTGCTGCTCTACCCGTTCTTCATATGTGAAAGTCAAACTCCAGAAAATGTCCAGACACTATTTTACAGAGTTCATGACTGAAAACAGATTGAAAGTCCTCGTGTCCTCTGGGTTCAGTTGTTTGTAATATGTAGCTTCACCACTATATGTCTCTAGATATCTTGCTGGACATGTTCAAAAGTCGTACACGTGAACAAGTGGACTACGTTCACATGTACGACACCTGGAGACGTCACTAACTCCTTCACAGTGAACCTGCAACTAAACATAACTTAACAAAACTATGGTTGTCATTGAGATATGTGTTTTGGCTTCGCCCCTCGTCTGAATGTTACCACATGTTCCTGTGAACGAGTCGGACCCGGACATCTCCTGCTGCTGCTTCAGCTCCAGGAAATGTCCGACCCACTTGTCAGAACATGTTCCACAGCTGATGTGTGAAAGGGCGAGCAGTTCTATGATCTTGTTTTCGTGAAGTGGTGATGATCTGACCAGCAGTTTCACCAGTTGAAAGTGGTGCAGGGAGCCTGAGGAACACGTGTGTACAGGGCGGGACAGAGATCTAGTGGTGAAAAGATGAAGGCATGGACGACCCTGTGTAAGTCCTGAAACCAGAGGAAGGGTTTCATGTTGGAAATGAACCCAAAGTGGAAGAAACAGGGCTGAAGAACTTGGTCCTAAAAATAAAAGGAATCAAATATAATCCACTTGGACTCTGGACCCTGAGCCCGGTCCCAGAACACCAACGCAGCACGCTGTCATGTGGTCAGTCCACAGGACCACGGGACAAGTCCTGGTTAGCTTCCACAGAAACATTACATGTACACATTGTCCAGCATTGGATTGTTTCTCAGTCAGTAAAACTTCAGTCACATTGAGCCTGACTCGGTCCTCAGCGCTCATTCTACAAACATCTCTCAGCTCAGTATCAGTGTTCAATGTTAGGAACACATGTTCTGACCTTTGACCTTAAAGCTCCTGTGTGGAAGATTCAGGTGAAAGGATCCATTGTTAGAAACTGAAGAGAAAAGAAACCTAGAGATGTTTTCACTAGTTTCATCTGAATTGGACCAGTTGTTATTTTCTTAACTTTACAATGGGACATTTATATTTAAATACTTTATATTTAAGTACTTGAAATTTAAATACTGTATATTTGCATACGTTATGAATAAATACTATATATTTACATACTTTATATTTACAGATTTTAGAATTAAATACTTTATATTATATTTAGAGTGAACCTTTAACATTAAAACATGATGTCTGACCTCAGAGTCTCCAGTCGACAGGTTGGACTCTGTAGAAAACCACACAGCTCCTTCACTGTTGAGTCCTGCAGGTTGTTGTCACTCAGATGCAGGTCTCTCAGATGAGAGGGGTTTGACCTCAGAGCTGAAGCCAGAGAAGAACAGCTGATCTCGGACAGACTGCAGCCATTCAACCTGGATAAATAATCAAACTTAACTGTTAATTAAACTGAGTTCAAGTGTGAAAATAAAAGACTTTGACTAAACATCAATGTCTCTGTTTTCAGACCTGAAATCTGAGTCAAGTTGTTCTGGACATTTTCTGGAACTTTTCCTGCAGCCTCCTAATAAAGTTTCTGAGTGAGTCCATGTGAGAATAGAGCAGGTGAATGTCCAAAGGATTCACAGAGAGCGAGTGGACGTGTTGATGAGGTTTCTAACACGTTACGGACGTGAAACTGGAAGAACACAAATATCTCAGGATGAAGAAGAGGAGCCGTACACGTAGAAGACGAAGACGTCAACTTGGAAACACGAGGAGATTCCAGAGCTTTTGGTTATGAGGGCCGACACCGGTGTGGATGAGCTGTAAACAACAACACTGATCTTTCCACAGCAGGATTTATACGTCATGTCCCGCCTCCTGCTGCTCCAACCGTTGTTCATATGTGAAAGTCAAACTCCAGAAAGGGTCCAGACACTATTTTGCAGAGTTCAAGACTGAAAACAGCTTGAAAGTCCTCGTGTCCTCGGGACTCAGTTGTTTGTGATATGCAACTTCACCAATAGATGTCTCTAAATATCTTGCTGGACATGTTCAGGAGTCGTTCACGTGAACAAGTGGACTACGTTCACATGTACGACACCTGGAGACGTCACTAACTCCTTCACAGTAAACCTGTAACTAAACATAACTTAACAAAACCATGGTTGTCATGGAGATATGTGTTTTGGCTCCGCCCCTCGTCTGAATGTTCCCACTTGTTCCTGTTGCTGTGAACGAGTCGGACCCGGACAATCTCCTGCTGCTGCTTCAGCTCCAGAAACGTCCGACCCACTTGTCAGAACATGTTCCACAGTTGATGTGTGAAAGGGCGAGCAGTTCTATGATCTTGTTTTCGTGAAGTGGCGATGATCTGAGCAGCAGTTTGACCATTTGAAAGTGGAGCAGGGAGCCTGAGGAACACGTGTGTACAGGGCAGGACAGAGATCTAGTGGTGAGAAGATAAAGCCATGGATGACCCCGTGTAAGTCCTGAAACCAGAGGAAGGGTTTCATGACGGAAATGAACCCAAAGTGGAAGGAACTGGGCTGAAGAACTTGGTCCTAAAAGTAAAAGGAATCAAATATAATCCACTTGGACGCTGGACTCTGAGCCCAGTCCCAGAACACCAACACAGCACGCTGTCATGTGGTCAGTCCACAGGACCACCGGGACAAGTCCTAGTTAGCTTCCACAGAAACATTACATGTACACATTGTCCAGCATTGGATTGTTTCTCTGTCAGTAAAACTTCAGTCACATTGAGCCTGACTTGGTCCTCAGCGCTCATTCTACAAACATCTCTCAGATCAGTATCAGTGTTCACTGTTAGGAACACATGTTCTGACCTTTGACCTTAAAGCTCCAGTGTGGAAGATTCAGGTGAAAGGATCCATTGTTAGAAACTGAAGAGAAAAGAATCCTAGAGATGTTTTCACTAGTTTCATCTGAATTGGACCAGTTGTTGTTTTTTTACTTTAGAAAGAGACATTTATATTTAAATACTTTATATTTAAATACTTCATATTTAAATACTGTATATTTACATACTTTATATTTACAGATTTTAGAATTAAATACTTAATATTATATTTAGAGTGAAGCTTTAACAATAAAACATGATTTCTGACCACAGAGTCTCCAGTCGACAGGTTGGACTCTGTAGAAAACCACACAGCTCCTTCACTGCTAAGTCCTGCAGGTAGTTGTTATTCAGATCCAGTTTTCTCAGATGAGAGGGGTTTGACCTCAGAGCTGAAGCCAGAGAAGAACAGCTGATCTCTGACAGACTGCAGCTCCTCAACCTGGATAAAGAATAAAACTTTGAATTAAACTGAGTTCATGTGTGAAAATAACAGCCACATATTCATGTCAGCACAGACTCGTAACATGGAAAATAAATATGAAATCAGACATGTTGAACTAAAAACGAGTCCTAATTCAGTATAAAAAGATTATTTGGACCCGGCCTCTGTCCTGCAGATCAGTTTAGGAAATCCAGAACTAAACTCAGTGTTTTAACAAGTAGCTGAATATTTAAAATGTCACAAATTAATTAAGGAATGAATTCAAGTTATGTATGAAGAGGAATTATGTTCAATTTGAATTAAATGAGACAAATTGTGTATAAATGCTGTATTGTAGACATGAGATCTACAAAAGTCAGTCAGTGAACTGACCACAGAGTCTCCAGTCGACAGGCTGGACTCTGTAGAAAACCACACAGCTCCTTCACTGCTGAGTCCTGCAGGTGGTTGTTATTCAGATTCAGTTCTCTCAGATGAGAGGGGTTTGACCTCAGAGCTGAAGCCAGAGAAGAACAGCTGATCTCTGACAGACTGCAGCCATTCAACCTGGATAAAGAATAAAACTTTGAATCAAACTGAGTTCATGTGGGAAAATAACAGCCACATAATCATGTCAGCACAGACTAATAACATGGCAGATAAATATGAAATTAGACATGTTGAACTAAAAACGAGTCCTTATTCAGTAAAAATAGATTATTTGGACTCGGTCTCTGTCCTGGGGATCAGTTAAGGAAATCCAGAACTAAACACAATGTTTTAACAAGTAGCTGAATATTTAAAATGTCACAGATTAATTAAGGAATGAATTCAAGTTATGTATGAAGAGGAATTATGTTCAATTTGAATTAAATGAGACAAATTGTGTATAAATGCTGTATTATAGATATGAGATCTACAAAAGTCATTCAGTGAACTCACCTCAAAGTCCCCAGTCCACAGGTTGGAGTCTGTAGAAAACCACACAGCTCCTTCACTCCTGAGTCCTGCAGGTTGTTTTCACTCAGATGCAGTTCTCTTAGATGAGAGGGGTTTGACCTCAGAGCTGAAGCCAGAGAAGAACAGCTGATCTCTGACAGACTGCAGCCATTCAACCTGGATAAAGAATCAAACTTAACTGTTAATTAAACTGAGTTCAAGTGTGAAAATAAAAGACTTTGACTAAACATCACTCTCTCTGTTTTCAGACCTGAAATCTAAGTCAATTTGTTCTGGACATTTTCTGGAGCTTTTCCTGCAACCTCCTAATAAAGTTTCTGAGTGAGTCCATGTGAGAATAGAGCAGGTGAATGTCCAGAGGATTCACGGAGAGCGAGTGGACGTGTTGATGAGGTTTCTAACACGTGACGGACGTGAAACTGGAAGAACACAAATATCTCAGGATGAAGAAGAGGAGCCGTAATTCTAGAAGACGAAGACGTCAACTTGGAAACACGAGGAGATTACAGAGCTTTTGGTGATGAGGGCCGACGCCGGTGTGGATGAGCTGTAAACAACAACACTGATCTTTCCACAGCAGGATTTATATGTCATGTCCGGCCTCCTGCTGCTCCACCCGTTCTTCATATGTGAAAGTCAAACTCAAGAAAATGTCCAGACACTATTTTACAGAGTTCATGACTGAAAACAGCTTGAAAGTCCTGGTGTCCTCGGGGCTCAGTTGTTTGTAATATGTAACTTCACCACTAGATGTATCTAGATATCTTGCTGGACATGTTCAGAAGTCGTACACGTGAATAAGTGGACTACGTTCACATGTACTACACCTGGAGAAGTCACTAACTCCTTCACAGTGAACCTGTAACTAAACATAACTTAACAAAACTATGGTTATCATTGAGATATGTGTTTTGGCTCCGCCCCATGTCTGAAAGTTCCCACTTGTTCCTGTTGCTGTGAACGAGTCGGACCCGGACAATCTCCTGCTGTTGCTTCAGCTCCAGAAAATGTCCGACCCACTTGTCAGAACTTGTTCCACAGTTGATGTGTGAAAGGGCGAGCAGTTCTATGATCATGTTTTCCTGAAATGGCGATGATCTGAGCAGCAGTGTGACCAGTTGAAAGTGGTGCAGGGAGCCTGAGGAACATGTGTACAGGTCGGGACAGAGATCTAGTGGTGAAAAGATAAAGGCATGGACGACCCGGTGTAAGTCCTGAAACCAGAGGAAGGGTTTCATGTTGGAAATGAACCCAAAGTGGAAGAAACAGGGCTGACGAACTTGGTCCTAAAAATAAAAGGTATCAAATATAATCCACTTGGACTCTGGACCCTGGGCCCAGTCCCAGAACACCAACACAGCACGCTGACATGTGGTCAGTCCACAGGACCACCAGGACAAGTCCTGGTTAGCTTCCACAGAAACATTACATGGACACATTGTCCAGCATTGGATTGTTTCTCAGTCAGTACAACTTCAGCCATATTGAGCCTGATTCGGTCCTCAGCGCTCATTCTAGAAACATCTCTCAGCTCAGTATCAGTGTTCACTGTTAGGAACACATGTTCTGACCTTTGACCTTAAAGCTCCAGTGTGGAAGATTCAGGTGAAAGGATCCATTGTTAGAAACTGAAGAGAAAAGAATCCTACAGATGTTTTCACTAGTTTCATCTGAATTGGACCAGTTGTTGTTTTTTTTACTTTAGAAAGAGACATTTATATTTAAATACTTTATATTTAAATACTTCATATTTAAATAACGTATATTTACATACCTTATATGTACAGATTTTAGAATTAAAAACTTTAGATTATATTTAGAGTGAACCTTTAACATTAAAACATGATGTCTGACCACAGAGTCTCCAGTCGACAGGTTGGACTTTGTAGAAAACCACACAGCTCCTTCACTCCTGAGTCCTCCAGGTTGTTGTTATTCAGATTCAGTTTTTTCAGATGAGAGGGGTTTGACCTCAGAGCTGAAGCCAGAGAAGAACAGCTGATCTCTGACAGACTGCAGCTCCTCAACCTGGATAAAGAATAAAACTTTGAATTAAACTGAGTTCATTTGTGAAAATAACAGCCACATATTCATGTGAGAACAGACTCATAACATAGAAGATAAATATGAAATCAAACATGTTGAACTAAAAACGAGTCCTAAGTCAGTAAAAATAGATTATTTGGACCCGGTCTCTGTCCTGCAGATCAGTTTAGGAAATCCAGAACTAAACTCAGTGTTTTAACAAGTAGCTGAATATTTAAAATGTCACAGATTAATTAAGGAATGAATTCAAGTTATGTGTTGAGGAATTATGTTCAATTTGAATTAAATGAGACAAATTGTGTATAAATGCTGAATTATAGATATGAGATCAACAAAAGTCAGTCAGTGAACTGACCACAGTTTCTCCAGTCGACAGGTTGGACTCTGTAGAAAACCACACAGCTCCTTCACTGCTGAGTCCTGCAGGTCGTTTTCACTCAGATTCAGTACTCTCAGATGAGAGGGGTTTGACCTCAGAGCTGAAGCCAGAGAAGAACAGCTGATCTCTGACAGACTGCACTGATACAACCTGGACAAAGAAATATGAATATTAGAATGTGTCCTCCTGTTGTTGTGGATCGTCATCATGTCAACACAGACTCTCAACATTATGCTGCTGACCTCAGTCCAGTCTGTGACCTGAAGATAAATATCAGATCAGACATGTTGGACCATTGTTTCATTCATCAGTTCTTCTCTGTGTGTTGGTCACTGAGCAGGTTTGTGTAATTAAACACTGTTTAAAGTAGAGATGGCTCCGGACAGTCACTTCCTGTTGGTTTCTATACTTATCAACTGTCCTACGTATTTCAATAAGAATGTTTCTTATTTTGAAAACCTGAGGAGGACGAGTGCTCAGTCCACATGCTATTTACTGAGACTTTCTTAGTGATCAGGAGCAGGTGAGTGCGGGTGAATGGAGTTGATGAGGTGGACGTGACTGACAGGCTGGGTGAGGGACAGATGACTGAGGGACAGTGAGCAGAGCAGAACTGAGACAATTTAAATAAATAATGACCCAAAAAGAAAGAAAGTCTGAAAAGTGAATAAGGATTTAAGGACCTCAGAGTCTCCAGTCGACAGTTTGGACTCTCTAGTCCAGAACACAGCAGCTTCACTCCTGAATCCTCCAGCTTGTTGTTACTCAGATTCAGTTCTCTCAGATGTGAGGGGTCTGACTTCAGAGCTGAGGCCACGACTTCACAGTGAGTCTCTGAGAGTCGACAACCACAGAGTCTGTTATTCAAGAAAATATCAAATCTGTGAGAATAAATTCAGATTCACAACATTCATGCAAAACGTGGTAAATCCCCTTTTTGTTAAAAACTCCTCAAGAGAATCCTGTCAGATCTTGTCCAAGCGTTCATTCAGACTAAAAGAGGAACTCATTAGATTCAGGTGATCAGAGGTCAAAGGTCAAGGACACAGAACATGTTCATGATCTTTTGAACATGATGTCTCAAGTCTGTCTTTAGGGGATTTCTTCACATTTAGACCCAAGATAAACTGATTAGATTTCAGTAGTCAAAGGTCAAAGGTTACAGTGACCTCATATTATTGTGAATGCATTATGGCAGGAACCTGGAGAGACGGACACTGCACTGGTTGGTGGTGGAGGACAAACACAGGGTGGGAACTCTGGTTTGACCAGAAAGAAGAATAAACCATATATCCTGCTTCTTCATTTTAAAAGAACAGTCAGTGATTCTCATCAGTGATCGTCTCCTCACTCTGTGATAGCTGTTTGCTCAGATATTGTAATGGGAAAATTAACTAAGTATGTTTGAAACCTATGTTGTAGTTGGAAAGTAAGTTTTTGTAGCTCTGTCTAAAGGCTTTTATGACCTTTCTACATACATATAGAAACTGTTCAAATAGTTTATGACCTGGCCTGTTTTAATAGTCTGAATTGTGTATGACCTGAAAACTGTTAGACCCTTTAGTCTTCCCAAAGAACTGAATGTATGTCTGCTTATCTCCAAAGGAAAAACATGTAAATCAGTTGTCTGTGTTTAGATAGCTCTCTCCCTGTGCCTACAGAACCAGTATGGATTGGCTGAGAGAGACAGCCTTAGTCCTCCTATATAAGATCATGTATTTGACTGTCCTGCATCTTCACTCTGAGACCCTTGCGGTTTCCCTGTGTTGATCATTTCTGCAGAAAGCCCCTTATTAAATACACGTAGATAACTTTGGTGTTTCCAGCCTCCTGTATCTCCAGATTTCCATCAAAATATAGGAGTGCTGTGAAAAAATATTTGCCCCCTTCCTGATTTTTATTTTTTTTGCATATTTGTCACACTTAAATGATTCAGATCATCAAACAAATTTTATTATTAAACAAAGATAACCCGAGTAAATACAAAATGCAGTTTTTAAATGATGTCTTCATTTATTAAGGGAAAAAATCTATCCAAACCTATTTGGCCCTCTGTGAAACAGTAATTGCCCCCTAAACCTAATAACTGGTTGTACCACCCTTGGCGGCTTGTTTAAGGTCATTCCACAGCATCTCAATCGGATTTAAGTCAGGACCTGGATGTCGGCCAGGTCCTAAAGCTGCAAAGCAGCCCCAGACCATCACACTACCATAACCATGTTTGACTGTTGTAATGATGTTGTTTTTATGAAATGCTGTGTTAGTTTTACGCCAGATGGGACAGGACGCACACCTTCCAAAAAGTTCATCTTTTGTTTCTTCAGTCCACAGAATATTTGCCTAAAAGTCTTGGGGATAATCAAGATTTTTTTTGGCAAATGTCAGAGGAGCCTTTATGTTCTTTTTGGTCAGCAGTGGCTTTCGCCTTGGAACTCTGCCATGGAAGCCATTTTTGCCAAGTCTCTTTCTTATTGTTGAATCACGAACACTGACCGTAACTGAGGCAGGTGAGGCCTGCAGTTCTTTAGATGTTGTTCTTGGGTCTCTTATGACCTCCTGGATGAGTCGTTGATGCGCTCTTAGAGTAATTTTGGTAGGCCGGCCACTCCTGGGAAGGTTCACCACTGTTCTAAGTCTTCTCCATTTGTGGATAATGGCTCTCACCAAGGTTCGCTGAAGTCCCAAAGCCTCAGAAATGGCTTTGTAACCCTTTCCAGACTGATACATATCAATTACTTTGTTTCTCATCTGTTTTTGAATTTCTTTAGATCGCGGCATGATGTGTTGCTTTTTGAGATATTTTAGCCTACTTCACTTTGTCAGACAGCTTCTATTTAAGTTATTTCTTGATTCAACAGGTCTAGCAGTAATCAGGCCTGGGTGTGGCTAGTGAAATTGAACTCAGCTTTCCCAAAAATGTGGTTAATCAAAGTTCAATCATAATTTATCAAGGGGGGGCAATTACTTTTTCATATAGGGCCAGGTAGGTTTGGATAGATTTTTTCCCTTAATACATGAAATCATCATTTAAAAACTGCATTTTGTATTAACTTGGGTTAGCATTGTCTCATATAAAAATTTGTTTGATGATCTGAAACATTTAAATATGACAAATATGCAAAAAAATAATAAACCAGGAAGGGGGCCAATAATTTTTCACAGCACTGTATATACAATAATCTCCCTTGCACCACCCATGGTCTGAATCCTCAAACTCCAGCACAGTGATCACATTGGATTTCACTCTCCACATCTGATCTATTTGTTCTCATATGTACATGAGAACAATGAGAATGTATATGTACATACTAATAATAACTTGATTACACACACACACACACACACACACACACACACACACACACACACACACACACACACACAGAAAGGCTGCATCATCATTTAACACTGAGTGTATTTGAAGAACGACTCATCTCCACTGATTGAACATGTTATTGATCATGTCTGGACTCACAGAGCCTTCTTGCAGTTCCTCACAGCTGGAATCAGTCTCCGTCGACCCTGTTCTGATGTGTTGAACTTCTTCAGGTCCAACTCATCCAGAACCTCCTCTGACATCTGCAGCATGTAAGCCAGAGCTGAGCAGTGGATCTCAGAGAGTTCTTCCTCTGATCTGTTCTTTGACATCAGGAACTGTTTCATCTGCTGATGAACTGAGTGGTCGTTCATCTCAGTCAAACATTGGAAGATGTTGATGCTTCTGTCAGGAGAAATGTCGTCACTCTTCATCGCCTTCAGGTTGTTGATGACTCTCTGGATGATCTTTGGATTGTTCTGTGTCCGACCCAGCAGGCCTCCTAAGACTCTCTGGATGATCTTTGTCCTGTTCCGTGTCCGACCCAGCAGGCCTCCTAAGACTCTCTGGTTGGACTCCAGACTGAGGCCGTGAAGGAAGCGAACAAACAGGTCCAGATGACCATTTGTACTGGTGAGGGATTTCTCCATGGTTCTCTTCAGGAGGTCATCCAGGGAGGAGGTACTGTCTGTGTCCCTATATATTCCAAAGAAGTTCTTGAGTTCTCCTGTGTTCCTCTTGGTGTAACAGTGGAACATGTAGACTGCAGCTAGAAACTCCTGAACGCTCAGATGAACAAAGCAGTACACTGATTTCTGGAAGATCACACACTCTCTTCTGAAGATCTCAGTACAAACTCCTGAGTACACCGAGGCCTCTGTGACATTAAGACCACACCGCTCCAGGTCTTCTTGGTAGAACATGATGTTTCCTTCCCTCAGATGTTTAAACGCCAGCTTCCCCAGCTTCAGGAGAACGTCCCTGTCAGCCCTCTTCTTACCGTACTTGTTGTTCTTCCTCTTTGTCTGAACCAGCAGGAAGTGTGAGTACAGGTCAGTCAGGGTCTTGGGCAGCTCTCCTCTCTGGTCTGTGGTCAACATGTGCTCCAGAACTGTAGCACTGATCCAGCAGAAGACTGGGATTTGACACATGATGTGGAGGCTCCTGGACGTCTTGATGTGTGAGATGATTCTGCTGCACAGCTCTTCATCACTGAATCTCCTCCTGAAGTACTCCTCCTTCTGGGCGTCAGTGAAGCCTCGTACTTCTGTGACCCTGTCAACACATGCAGGAGGGATCTGATTGGCCGCCGCAGGTCTGGAGGTTATCCAGATGAGAGCCGAGGGAAGCAGATTCCCCCGGATGAGGTTTGTCAGCAGCAGGTTGACTGATGACCTCTGTGTGACCTCAGACACAAGCTCCCTGTGGTTGAAGTCCAGAGAAGGTCGGCTTTCATCCAGGCCGTCAAAGATGAACAAAGGTTTACAGACAGCGAGCGTCTCTGCCGTGAGCTTCTGTAACGCTGGATGGAAAACACGGAGCAGCGTGAGAAGACTGTGCTGCTGGTCCTTCACCAGGTTCAGCTCCCTGAACGAAAGCACAGTCAGCAGATCCACATCCTGGTTCTCTAAACCCTCTGCCCAGTCCAGAGCGAACTTCTGCACCAAGAAGGTTTTTCCAACGCCAGCGACGCCGTTGGTCAGGACGACTCTGATGCTGCCCTGATGGTCAGTCGAGGCTTTAAAGATGTCGTGGCACTTGATGGGAGTGTCCTGGTGGATCTTCTTCTTGGAAGCCGTCTCAAGCTGCCTCACCTCATGTTGAGTATTAACCATTTCACTCTGTCCCTCTGTGATGTAGAGCTCAGTGTAGATCCTGTTGAGGAGGGTTCTACTTCCTGTTGCATCACTTCCTTCAGTCACATGTTCACATGTCGTCCTCAGACTGAGCTGATGTTCATCTAAAACCTCCTGCAGACCAAGATCTGCTGAAAGACAAGAAACAATGTCAGAGGCAGAGAATCTGAGAATCGGCTGATTGTTTTCATCAGATACAGAAAACTACAGAAAAGCTTTTTAACTTTGTGCTTTTATAACGATGTTAAATGTTGATGCTGTATGAAGGAACAAAATAAAACCACATGTGCTGATGTCAGAGGTGAAGACATCAGCAGACACATGTACAGTGCTGCACTGACCGGCTGTCTGAGCTCCAGCTCCTGTTCTGGATCTTTGTCCACACTGGGGACAGGAGGAGTCTCCTGAAGAACCAGACTGGTCCCAGTATGAGGTGATGCACTGTCTGCAGAACCAGTGTCCACAGCTGGTGGAGACTGGATCCTTCAGGACGTCCTGACACGAAGCACAGCAGGACGACTGCTCCTCCTCAGAAACATGACTCCTCTTCCTCTCCCTGTGAAGACATCTCCTGATAACTCACATGTCACAGTCACAGGTTGTCATAACTTCTGTCAAGGAGGTTTTGTTTTCACCCAGTATGTTTGTTTGTTGGTTGGTTCGTTAGTGGGATATTATAACAAACTACAGATTACTAGTGAACTTGGTGGAAGGTTGTGGTCTGTGATCCAAATCAAAATGAGTCTAGTGGATTTCAAAGTGGTTTCATAAGGAGCATGTTGGTTCTTGGTGGAGGTCTGAGCTCTTTGAGGGATTCTGAGAGATTACTCATTAACTTCAATGAAGCTGTGTCCTAATGCAGGGGCCAAACTAGAGGAAACTAGATCCTCTTCAGAGCAGGTCACAGTAGAAACAGTCTCTTACTCTGTGTATGAGGGTCCAGGTTCATTACTGAAGTTTAGAGGAGGATGTCCCATTGACCAGTCACTCTTCAGAGACAGACAGCTGGACCCTGCAGACTTTGCTCTCAGTCTGTGGTCCTGACCTCTGCAAACACAAATATGTTTTTATTCAGAACACATCATTCACTGGTTCCTTCTGTGAGGATTCAGTTTGGAGGTTCACATGTTTGTAGCAGGTCTCTTACTTTGTGTGTGAGGGTCCAGGTTCATTACTGAAGTATAGAGGCTCATCTTTGGACATGTCACTCTTCAGAGACAGACAGCTGGACCCTGGAGACTCTGCTCTCAGTCTGTGGTCCTGACCTCTGCAAACACAAACATGTTTGTATTCAGAACACATCATTCACTGGTTCATTCTCTGAGGATTCAGTTTGGAGCTTCACATGTTTGTATTAGGTCTCTTACTTTGTGTGTGAGGGTCCAACTTGCTCTGAAATGTCCTCGTCCATGTTGCACCGGGCCGGCAGCTCAGTTGTGGTTCAGGCCGCGCTGCTCTTCTAGATATTCACGGTCTGGTCTATTTCCTTCTGGTTCTGCTCTCAGTTTACAGCAGAACACAGTGAAATGATCTTTCACACCAGTTTCAATGTTTATCTATTGAAAACATCATAAACAAAAATATTTGCACAACTTCCTGTAGCCTACCCATTTCCAAATAAAAGCACAGTTTCTGTCGACTGAATTAATTCATTTACTTTTAATGTTTTCCTTGTGAAATAGATGCAGGGCTTCATAGTTTGTAGTACTGGTATTTATTTGAGTACACAGGACTACTTATATACAAGGAAATACAGTGAATGCAGTGACATTAAAAGTAAAAAACTCTCTCTCTCTCTCTCACTCTAGACAGGTGACCTCAGGAAGCCTCCATTATTTTGGATTCAAATTTCAGTCAATCACTTGATTTATTCAGCCAGTTTCAACCATTTCATTGAGCACATTATTAAATTAATATTATGAATTTATCCTTTAGGGTACTAGCCAATAAGGGTGTGGAGGTGTACTAATGTACAAGTACAATAACAAAGTTCCCTTTCATGTAATATTGGTTTATGTCACTTGTAAATCGCAACTTGAGCATTTCCTAATCTACACTCAGACCAATCAACTTCATTAAAGTTAATTAATACAAGCTTGTAAAAGTTAATGTGTCCTTTCACCCCCTGGCACTAAGAGAAGGAAACTCAACATCTAGTATCATGTTCACGTCATAAAGGCTGGAAATGAATTACAGAACTTTATAGACAGTCACACTGAGAGCACATCAGTCAGCAGCTTGAAGCAGCACTCTGTATCTCCACTCAGTTTTGTGCACAAATGAAGGTCAAAAACAAGCTCTTCAACTTTATATTCACTTTAAAACTCACACAAAACCAGTGTGAAGTTAGATGTGTGTGTGTGTGTGTGTGTGTGTGTGTGTGTGTGTGTGTGTGTGTGTGTGTGTGTGTGTGTGTGTGTGTGTGTGTGTGTGTGTGTGTACCTGGCTCTGCAGTCGATGTTCCTCACACCTCAGCCAGTGAGTCCAGAGCTTTACTGGGATCAACAGTGAAGACTCTCTACTGGTTGGTGACCACTGCTGTAACGTATGATTGTGAAAACACGTTCTGTTATTAAACACTTGATGAACAGATGAAGATAAAAAGTGAAACTGTGAGTTAACTCTGTTAATTAGTCCTTTGAAGGCTCTTTGTTCCAGACCTGCTGTTCACATCTGTCTCTGGGATCCGATCACATGACGTCTGTCACCAGGTGTGAACTGACAAACTTAGAGTCATGTGATCAGCAGACGGATGTTAACAGCAGGTGTGAGAGTGAGACAGTAAAACTTTCAGAAAGTTGTGTTCACACTCACCTGCTCACTTTCCTTCCTTCTGCTCATCCAGGTGAAAATGGAGTCTGACCGCTCCCTGTTCTCATGCTTCTCTTCCCTGTTGAACCAGTTCACACTTGAAAACTCCCAGTTCAAAGTCCAGTTCATACCCATGAAGATGACCTGGTTCATAGTTCATGTTTTATTGTGATGGTTATGATTTAGATAACAAACTTAGATTTTAGATTAGCTTAGATTCAACTTTACTATCATTGCACAGAGAACAAGTACAGAGACAACGAAATGCAGTTTAGCATCGAAGCAGAAGTGCAAAAAAAGCAGTAAAAGTGCAGAGTATTTGCATTTGTAAAGTGGAATATGTAAATAAATAAGATATGTACAGTAAGAAATAGATATGGAATATGAACAGTATTTATACAAGACTAGCAGCAATGGAAGTAGGTAGTGTAGATAACACTGTGCTGTGTGATCAGCAGACGGATGTTAACACCAGGCGTGACACCACTTTATGATTGACATCTAGCACCGTCCAATGGGTTCAGGGGAGCGTACCATCGAGCTCTCAGTCAGGCTCCACCCCCTGCTCCTCCAAATATGGTTACTTCTGGTTTCAAGAAACCAAGATGGCGCTGAACAAGAAGTCAAAGTGAGGCTTCAGAGCAGCAGCTCACCAACCAGCCTGTGACGTCAACTTGGGTTGATACTTGAGTTCAACTTTATTGTGGAAATCTCATTCAGCACATTTTACAAACTCCATCAAACACGAGGTCACAACAGAGAAATTAATTCACACATTACAGATTAAATTGATTTTCTCTCCGTCAGGTCCTTATGTTTTCCTTCGTCTTCCTGATGTTGATCATCACCTTCCTCAAAGTCCTCTGCGCTGCCCGGACAGTTTCCGGATCTTACCGGGCCTCGGCCAGAAACGCCCTCAACACCATCCTGCTGCACGGAGTCCAGCTGTTCATCTGCACGCTGTCGTTCCTCTCGCCGTTCATCAACATCGCCTCAGTCACCACGTGGCCCAACGACCGCACCACCATCCTCTTCATCACCTTCCTGTTCACCAATGTGCTGCCACGTCTGCTCAGTCCGCTCATCTACGGCGTCAGAGACAAGAAGTTCAACGGCCTCATCAGACGACTCTTCTGCTGTCGCTGCTGCAATACTGGAGAAAACAAGGTGGTGGAACCTCGGAGAAGATCCAAACAGGTTCTACTGTGAACGACCTTAAAGATGGTTTTAAAATGTCGTACTTGCTCTGATGATGTCGAAACCTCATGTTTCTTTCAAGAGTTAAAAGACACATTTGTTTTCTTTAAGGACTAATGTGTCAGATTTAGTGACATCTAGTGGTGAAGATGAAGATGACAAGAAACTGAAGAACTGTTCTCTCACTCCACTTCGAACATGTAGAAGAGACTTTGATCCTCGAGGAGATTTAAGATCAAAGAGTTTAAATAAAGATGGCGGACGCGTCACTTTAACTTTAACAACATCATGTTAAAACAAAAGATAAATGACTTTGATCTGCTGGTTCTGCAGCTTGAAGACATTTTCATTAAAGAGGTGAAGATCTACACAGAGATGTAAAACCAAAGTCTGGACACTAAGTGGCACCCTCCTCACAGACATGGCTGTGAAATATGAAATGAGGGGCAGTTGTAAAGTATTTTTGTTTTTCAAATCAAGAGTTGTTCTTTTAAATTGTTTCACAAAAAAATACAAATAAAATTAACAAAACTTCATTTTACAGATGTTGTTGGGATTTTAAATATCTGTTTGTCTGTGTGTGTGTGTCTGTGAAGATGTCAATATATCTGAACTCTAAACAAATGCAGGAGGGTGGGGGCAGGAGCAGTTTGGGCCTTCACACAATGACTTATAATAACCGTTGCTGCTCTGTGTTAATCTTGAAGTTGGTTAGAATGTGTGTGCGTCACATCGCTGGTCAGTCTCACAATCTCTTTGATAAGAGGTCTGATAAGGCTCCTCATCATTTCCTGATTCCAGTGCCAAGAGGGTGGAACTACGCCTGCGCACCATCAAGGAAGACTGATCTTCATTATTGACCAATCAAGTTATATCTACTGTTATAAAATATATCAACCGCCGTCTGTGCGGTGCGACTCGTGACTGCCTGGTGCCGCTAGAGGGCGGGGGGGGGGCTGTGCTTTGGCTGCCCATTGCTTTGCTGTAACTTTTCATACCTTTTCATTACTTCTTAATAAATACTTGTTGAACCAAACCGAAACCTGCTCTTCTCATATTTGGGATAAAAGAACACGACAATGTGAGATTATGTTAAATATGTTTAGATCTTTCTTCTGATATTAAAGATATAAAAACTGCTGTTCAGTGTTTTCTTCTTTTATGAGACCGTGCAGCTCCTCATCATTTCACCTCATTTGTGTTACTTTACTGTTTTTCCTCTTCAA